>NC_136266.1:21461415-21908915 GCF_964187855.1 Myxine glutinosa
CACCGCATATATTGAGACATTACTGTGTGTGTGTTTGTATATGTATATATATATATACATATATATATATATATATACATATTAATTTTTTTGGATATGGAGGAAGTTTATGGAGGCACGTCGAACGGTGTAGGTTGGTTATTATTATTTTTTTTGTGACCATTATTATTTCTTATTTTGTGTATATGAGTGAGTGGGTGAGGGTGTGTGTTTTTGCATGAATTAATTTTTGCATGAGTTTGTGTTTTTGTGTGTTGAGTGGTGTATGATGTAAGGGTAGGTGGGTGGTTGGTTGGTTGGTGTTGGGTGTGTATGTGTGTGTATGAATGATCTGGGGTATTTTGTTGGTGAGTGGTGAAGGGTATAAAGGTGGGTGTTTGAGTGTTCCACCATGTTTGTTTGGTGCTGTGGATTCTGGATGTGGAGGTGTTGTTGTTCGCACTGGCTGGGGGTGGGGGTATGTACGCATCCAGGTGCAATTGCTGCATATGGATGTGTATGTGCCCCTGCTGGCCCACCTTAGCTGACCCTATCGAGGTTGAAGGGCCGAAACGGGATGATGCTGAGGACCTCGACTGAGGACCCGGTCAGTGCGGCACACTTGTGATCAGGTGTGTTTTGAACTTATTTATATATATATATATATATATATATATATATATATATATATATATATATACTAGCTTACGTGTTGTTACTGAGGAATGGGCTTATTTTAGCTGAGGATAATGACTGCACCTGAGTTGCTGTGTTGTCATGATTTACACCAATCATAATACAAACAATTATTTTGCACAATTTTATTTGTCATGTTTGTGATATTACATTTTTATAAGCAATTTAGGTTGAAGATTTCGGTTGAAAAAATATCTAAAATTTAAAAAAGAACCCCTCAGGACATACATATGGGAGGGGTAGGTGCAGACTGGAAGTTTGGGACGATTACACCTCACCACCACGTAATTCAAAACACCTCACCACCAAGTAATTTAAAACACCTCACCACCATGTAATTCAAAACACCTCACCACCAAGTAATTTAAAACACCTCACCACCACGTAATCCAAAACTCCTCACCCCCATGTAATTCAAAACACCTTACCACCATGTAATTCAAAACACCTCACCACCACGTATTTCAAAACACCTCACCACCACATAATTCAAAACACCTCACCACCACATAATTTAAAACACCTCACCACCACGTAATTCAAAACACCTCACCACCACGTAATTTAAAACACCTCACCACCACGTAATTCAAAACACCTCATCACCAACTAATTCAAAACACCTCACCACCACATAATTAAAAACACCTCACCACCAAGTAATTCAAAACACCTCACCATCACGTAATTCAAAATACCTCACCACCATGTGATTGAAAACCACCACCACGTTATTAAAAGCACTTCACAACCACGGAAACTAATGTTTCAGGGAGTAGTTGAGTGACAACAGACACTGCCCAGATATGTAGAAAAATAGGTAAATGACTGTACCTGAGTTGCTGTTTTGTCATGGTTTACACCAATCATAATTCAAACAATCATAATGCACAAATGTATTTGTAATATACGTGATATTACATTTTATAAACAATTGAAATTGAAAACGTAAGTTGAAAATTCCCCTCCCCCCCCCCAAAAAAAATTGGGAGATGTTTCAAAAAAAATACCCTTACGACATACCGACGGGAGAGATAGGTGCATACCAGAAGTTTAGTACGATTTCACAAAAGGTTGAGGGAGTAGTTCAGTGACGACCCAAGACAAGACAACACAACACAGATACATATATATATATATATATATATATATATATATATATATATATATATATATATATATATATACAGTGGGGAGAACAAGTATTTGATACACTGCCGATTTTGCAGGTTTTCCCACTTACAAAGCACGTAAAGGTCTGTAATTTTTATCATAGGTACACTTCAACTGTGGAAGACGGAATCTAAAACAAAAATCCTGAAAATCACATTGTATGATTTTTAAGTAATTAATTTGCATTTTATTGCATGAAATAAGTATTTGATCACCTACCAACCAGTAAGAATTCCGGCTCTCACAGACCTGTTAGTTTTTTCTTTAAGAAGCCCTCCCATTCTCCACTCATTACCTGTATTAACTGCACCTGTTTGAACTCGTTATCTGCATAAAAGACGTCTCCAGACCGTCTCCGACCACAAAGACCGCAAAGACCGACCGCAAAGCCGTCTCCAGACCTGTCCACACTCAATCAGACTCCAACCTCTCCACAATGGGCAAGACCAGAGAGCTGTCTAAGGACATCAGGGACAAATTTGTAGACTTGCACAAGGCTGGGATGGGCTACAGGACAATAGGCAAGCAGCTTGGTGAGAAGGCAACAACTGTTGGCGCAATTATTAGAAAATGGAAGAAGTTCAAGATGACAGTCAATCTCCCTCGGTCTGGGGCTCCATGCAAGATCTCACCTCGTGGAGCCTCAATGATCATGAGAAAGGTGAGGGATCAGCCCAGAACTACACGGCAGGACCTGGTCAATGACCTGAAGAGAGCTGGGACCACAGTATCAAAGAAAACAATAAGTAACACACTATGCCGTCATGGATTAAAATCCTGCAGCGCACGCAAGGTCCCTCTGCTCAAGCCAGCGCATGTCCAGGCCCGTCTGAAGTTTGCCAATGACCATCTGGATGATCCAGAGGAGGAATGGGAGAAGGTCATGTGGTCTGATGAGACCAAAATAGAGCTTTTTGGTTTAAACTCCACTCGCCGTGTTTGGAGGAAGAAGAAGGATGAGTACAACCCCAAGAACACCATCCCAACCGTGAAGCATGGAGGTGGAAACATCATTCTTTGGGGATGCTTTTCTGCAAAGGGGACAGGACGACTGCACCGTATTGAGGGGAGGATGGATGGGGCCATGTATCGCGAGATCTTGGCCAACAATCTCCTTCCCTCAATAAGAGCATTGAAGATGGGGCGTGGCTGGGTCTTCCAGCATGACAACGACCCGAAACACACAGCCAGGGCAACTAAGGAGTGGCTCCGTACGAAGCATCTCAAGGTCCTGGAGTGGCCTAGCCAGTCTCCAGACCTGAACCCAATAGAAAATCTTTGGAGGGAGCTGAAAGTCTGTGTTGCGCAGCGACAGCCCCGAAACCTGAAGGATCTGGTGAAGATCTGTATGGAGGAGTGGGCCAAAATCCCTGCTGCAGTGTGTGCAAACCTGGTTAAGAACTACAGGAAACGTCTGATCTCTGTAATTGCAAACAAAGGTTTCTGTACCAAATATTAAGTTCTGTTTTTCTGATGTATCAAATACTTATTTCATGCAATAAAATGCAAATTAATTACTTTAAAATCATACAATGTGATTTTCAGGATTTTTGTTTTAGATTCCGTCTTCCACAGTTGAAGTGTACCTATGATAAAAATTACAGACCTTGTCGTGCTTTGTAAGTGGGAAAACCTGCAAAATCGGCAGTGTATCAAATACTTGTTCTCCCCACTGTATATATATATATATATATATATATATATACATACATACCTACATACATACATACATACATACAGGATATATTTAACTTTTTTTTTTGGGATATATACAGGGTGAGTCAGAAGAAGCGCCCGATTTCTGTTTATATTCAGGGTGTTTCAAAGAGATGGACCCAATTTCAAAGCAGTATATTTCACGATGGCAACATGTTACAATTACACAAAAAGTTACAAACGGTTTAATGAGTTATCAAGTTTTACTAACCATTTTATAAATGCTCTATGTGCCCTCCACCTGCTGCAAGGACAACATCGAGACGATCGTTGAATTCGTCCCAAACGTCTCTCAGAGTGTCTTCTTTCACTGAAGTCACCGCTTCCGTGATTCTGTTTTTGAGGTCATCCAGATTAGTCGGTAATGGTGGCACAAAAACACTGTCTTTGACGTATCCCCACAAGAAAAAGTCGCAGGGTGTAATGTCTGGGGATCTTGGGGGCCAAGAATGTAGTGCCAAGTCTTGGGGTCCCGTGCGACCTATCCAACGTTGAGGCAGTGTGTCATTTAGAAAACGTCGAACCTGCAGGTGCCAATGTGGCGGTGCTCCGTCTTGCTGAAAAATGAAGTCATAGGAATCTTCATTAAGTTGTGGAAAGAGCCAGTTCTGCAGCATTTCGAGATATGTTTTCCCCGTAACTGTTTTTCCCTCGAAAAAGAAAGGGCCATAAACCTTTATTTGAGAAACGGCACAAAACGCGTTCACTTTCGGGGAATCACGCTCATGCTCTTCAGTTTTGTGTGGATTCTCTAGTCCCCATATGCGCACATTGTGACGGTTAACTTTGCCGCTTAGATGAAACGTTGCTTCATCACTAAAAATCAAACGCGGTAAGAAGCTGTCGTCTTCCATGTTCTGTAACATCGCATCACTAAATTCTACACGCTTTCCTTTGTCACCTGTATGAAGAGCCTGTACCAGTTGCAACCGGTATGGCCTCAGGATTAAACGTCGCCTTAACACACGCCAGACAATCGTATGAGGGATCGCAAGTTCTCGGCTGGCACGACGAGTGGACTTGCGTGGGCTTCACAGAAAACTCTCTTGAATTCTTCTCACGTTTTCCTCTGACGTGCGTGGTCGCCCTGGGCTCTTCCCCTTACATAAACAGCCTGTTTCCTCAAATTGGCGGTACCAACGACGAATGCTCTTTGGCATTGGCGGATCGATGCCAAAACGCCGTTGAAACGCACGCTGCACCGCAATTACGGATTCAGTCTTGCTGAAATGCAGAACGCAAAACGCCTGTGTTGCGGGGTCGCCATCTTGCAAACGAATGAGGCCAGAGGCTGTTGGTGCTCTGGGAGAGCCATCTAGCGGTGGTCATTTGAAACTCTATGCCCCGCCCTTTCAAGTGGTAAGAGGTAAATTTATGGGCGGTTCGTGGTTGCAGAGATATAGCGATTTCAAATCGGATCCATCTTTTTGAAACACCCTGTATATATATATACATACATATATATATATATATATATACATACATACATATATATATATATATATATACATACATACATATATATATATATATATATATATGTATGTATATGTATATATACATACATATATATAGGTGCCGGTGGTGCAGCAGCAGCTGTATGGGACACCTTGCTGGCGGTTCCCCACTGATGATATGAAGGTCGCATAGTGACTGATATAAAAACCGAAAGGTTTACAGAGTTACAAGTGTATGGAAGGCTCACTGCGTTGCCCTAATGAAGCCCCAACAAGGGCGAAACCAGGTCGGTAACTGTGAGTTTTGCATGCACTTGTGACAGTATCTGAATTTATAATCCATAATGACGCACTGCTAGATGGCTCCCCTGGAGCTTTGCAGGCAATGCGGACATGCATGGCGATGACGTCATGACATTCGCTCATTAGGTTGGAGAACCAGATTACAGATACCAATTATTAGTAACTCCCAACCGCATCCAGGTCGACTCCATATGATGAGTGGATACCAGAGATAATGTTACCGTGTGGCAGGCTGTGCTTATCGCTCCCAGCAAGGTGCAGCAGCAGCTGTATGGGACACCTTGCTGGCGGTTCCCCACTGATGATATGAAGGTCGCATAGTGACTGATATATATATATATATATATATATTGTTGCGGATCTCAGAACGTCGGCCTCCCCCTTATCAAGGGGGGATTAATCCCCTTGTCTGTTTACTAGCCGACGCGATCCGGGGCTATCACGTTCTTTCCGGTCGGTGTTAAATAGGGTTGTAAGCCGAATTCTTATTACCTAAGTACTAACACCGGCTGTGAAGCAAGGAAATACCCCCACCCGAACCACAGCTTCAGTGGACACGCCGAGCGATAGCGAGCCGCGATTCGGGCCATTAACGGGAACTAACCCGATTGGAGTAGTTCTTAATCGTGCCACGCTTACCCAATGGAGAAATCACTAAGACGGTCAAATTAAGAGGAAAACAGGAAGAACAGGTAATTTATTACACTTTGTACAAATAAGAAGAGAAAGAGAAGCAATGTACAGTTAAGAAGAAGAAGAAGCAGATACACAAGGTAGCCTTATACAGTCTTCTACTTATCCCCTGGACACGGGCCTGTTCACACTCGGTCACACTCAGACTCACTCACACGGGGCTTGTAGATGGTCGGGTTGAGGGTCCACCGATGGCGTCCACAGCTCGCTCCGGTCCCCGACTCGTACCACGAAGCAGATGGTGATGGTAGACGGCAGGCAAGATCACCGCGGATCGGACAATTATATGGGGGGGATCGGTAAGCTGGCGATTATACTGGCATACGTAATAGTTGTACAGGCGCTTATACGCGCTCCCGGTCTAGTTTGGTACAATGCGCCACTTCCACAAGTCCTCTACAATGCGCCGCTCCGGCAATGCTTTCACAATGATGTCACCAAAGCACCTTTCCCAATCGAGTCCTTGAAACCAGCAATGCAATGCGCTCCCACCAAGTCCTTCAGAGGGCTCTCTTCTCAATACTGGTCACAGCGCGACTCTCCTCATAACTCGACTCGACGAGTGCCTCTCCCTTCTCATAACTCTACTCGACGAGTGCCTCTCCCTTCTCATAACTCTGCAAGCATCTCTCCCGTCTCATAACTGAGGTGCGGGCCTCGCGCAAATGGTTTTATTGCCACGCCCAGCGAACCCTCTGGAATCTCTAGCCACACCCTGTCAGGCGATGTCGCCTCAGCCCTGATTGGTTGTTGGGGTCTTACCGGTTCCGCCGTTGATGGCTGCCTGACGTGGCCACACCCCCACCCTTGCGCTCCAAACCCCTTTTCGGGCCTTACTTCGTGGCATTTGGGCTGGTTTCAGCATTCTAATGCGAGGGACAATGGGGTGCAGACAGGATGGGCGCAATGGGGAATGGGGTGCAGACTGGATGGTGTGCAATGGAGTCGATTGGGTGGAGGGCTGCAGAATGAACGGGGCCTATTCTTATTTGTTTTACACAACGCAGATGATAACTATTGGAAATGGCCTTATCTCACATATACTAAGAAATAACTAACGTTCTAAGGTGACCTACGTGTTGCTCGTGGACTAACTATGGGGGCAGAACCTTTAACCTTTATTACTCAAATATGTACACTTTCAGAACCGCAACACTGCACCCCTCCTTTCGCCAGGCTCGTGCCCGAGCCGAACCCACATACCAGTGAGCCCGACCGGTTCTGATACCAGGGTCAGGACTACTTTTTAACAATTAGTGTGACACTTAGGTGTAGTTTCCCTCTACATTTACTCTCACACCCTGAGTGCGACAGTTTTAAACACTAGATATGTCCCACCTGCTGCGTTGTGTACTATCTCACTGACTCACGCCCACAATTAACCGAATTACGGAATTATTTCCAAACTATACATAAAGCCGGTGGGGAGCATGTTATTTACAAGACTACTAATTATTTACAATACTACAACCCAGGACCTGTCTTTTGTGGGAGAAGAAAAGAGATTTTGAAAAGAGGAAACGCCGAATGCAATGCACTGCACCAATACACCATACACCCATATGCACCAAAATAAAAAAAATGCACAAAAAGTACCATCACCAAAAATGCACAATCATCACATTTCAAAACTCCTGGATGACGCCTTGTGCTTGGCTGGCTGCTGGGCTGCCACGTCTTCTTGCTTCATGTTCTTCGGTGTGCCATCATCGAACTTAATGTCTTTTTTCCCTGACACACCAAAGATTAATAAAAAGTGCACAAACCGTGTCCGCTTTTTATTTTGGCCAGCAGTGCCATCTTAGGTGGTCCGACTGCATGGCATTGGGGCCACTTAAAAGACAGTGGTCCGCAGGGCAAGATAACGTTTGCCGCGATTGTCTGCCCCAGCAAGGGTGCCAGGCCACAGAACGTGTGGTCCATATGGTGTACCGGTGCAGGGTGCAGCGCAAGAGTTTGGCCGCACGGCTCAGGGCACCTGCACACTCCCCTCAACAAAAGGTAATAGGTCCATAGGTGGGGAGGAAAGACAAAGCAGAGGTTAGCGGGGGCAAGGGCGCAAGGGTACACACAATACAAGGCAATACAATATGAGGGGCACGGGAGAGCGAGCGGAGAAAGCTCGTCCCTAGCCGTACGTAACCCCCCATGTCAACCTACTCTGCCCTTACCTCTCCCCCCTATTTACACTTTACTTTACAAATTCCGTCCCTACCGTCTTGTCTCCCATATCTCCCCCTAAACCAAATTCGTCTCCAATTTCCCTAAACTATCCAGAACTCCATCCCTCCTCCAGTGTCCTCAAACGTATTTTTGACTCGAAGGTCTCAAACTCATTTTGCAAAAAATGTTCGTTTCCCATGAATCGTACACTTTTCAAAATCCAATCTCACCCCTCCCCTCCAAATCCTCCCCATCACCCATCCCTTTCAAATCTCCCCCCTTGCCCCTTCCCTCCCCTCCCTCCTAAACTCCCCCCACACCCCTCCCCTCCGAGACTCTCCCTCGCTCCTCCCCTCCTAGACTCCCCTCTCACCCCTCCTCCTCAAAGCATCCTCCCTGCTTCTTCCTCCTTCCAACTTTCACCTTCATCTCCCCAAACCTTCTGCCTTGCTCTTCCCCCTCCTCAAATAACACCTCACTGTGCCTCACCCAATCTCCATCAAACCTTTTGTCCGCCCCATTCTTCCCTTTCTCCAAGCTATTCTGAAATCTCTGACACACCTTCAACAGCTCTCCCTACCTCTTCCTCCTCTTCCACATCTTACCCTACCCCCCCCCCCCCTGTTCTGGACCCGATGCTCCCCCTTCCTCTTCATTAACGGTATGGACCTCAAACATCCGGGGCCTTCGCTCAAACTTGACTGACCTCTCCATACAGGTTGCTTCTGACAAACCAGATGTGATCTGCTTAACAGAAACTTTCCTCCTTCATGATGTCTCTGATGCCTTGGTATCTCTCCCAGGTTACTCCCTCCTCCGGTATGATAGACCTGAGCCTCGTCCTGGAGGTGGGGTTGCTATCTTTATAAAAAACTCTCTTCCTCACTCGCCCTCCACTGCCCTCTCTCCACCTCACCCCCAGGAATACCTTTGGCTACGGCTTCCCCTTCGCTCCCACCTTTTGTTCATATGTGTGTTGTACCGTCCACCAATCAGCGATGACTCCATCTACATCTCACTGTCTGATAATATGGACCAACTTCTATCTACCCATCCCAACTCTCTCTTCCTCATATGTGGTGATTTCAATTGTCACCATGCCAGTTCGCTGGGTGTGGGTACCTCTCTCACCAGCCATGGCTCTTCAGCAAAGGAATTCTGCGACTCACTGGGACTGACACAATCTGTCAATTTCCCGACCCGGATCTCAGTCAACGGAGCATCTTCTCTTCTGGATTTGGTTATGACAAACTTCCCTGAAAATGTCTGCTGCTCTTCTTCTGCTCCAATCGGCTTATCTGATCATGTGCTTGTCAAAGTGGACATCTCTCTGACCATTCTCAGAGAGCCTCCTCAGCGTCGACGAGTCTGGCATTTCACTCAGGCCAACTGGCACGGTCTTCAAGCAGCCATCAATCATCTGGACTGGTCTCCCATCTCTACCGCCTCTGACATCAACTCATCCTGGGAATTCTTTCAAAGTAAATTGCTCTCTCTCATGCACAGATTTATACCATCTCGTCTTCAGTTGTCATACCCTTCCTCCCGTCCATGGTACACGGAATCTTGTGGTGAGGCTGTTGCCCTGAAACAACTTGCTTTCGTCTCCTGGAAAGCAAATCCAACGGAAGGAAATCTCATTTCCTTTAACAAAGCCCGAAACAAGTGTGTGTCCACCCTCAGGAGAGCCAGGAAACAATATCTCACCATTCTCAAGACCGAACTCTCTTATCTGTCTCCCTCTTCCAAATCCTGGTGGCGTCTGGTCAAATCTGTTTCTGGTGTTTGTTCCCCCTCCATCCCCTCCCTCACCTCAAACGGCTTAACGGCTGACTCCGCACGTGAAAAAGCTGAATGCCTCAACTCTGTGTTTGCCTCTAAATCTTGTGTCCCAAACCCATCCCTCTCTGTACCCACCGTACCCAGTCGTACCCAGCTGTTCCTGGACTCTGTGTCCTTTCCTCCTGACAAGGTGGAAAAGTTTCTGGCAACCCTCGACTCTGATTCTGCAACTGGTCCTGACGGCATCAGCCCACGGGTCCTAAAATCATGTTCTTCTGCACTTTCACTCCCTCTTTCTGTTCTCTTCACCCTCTCTTTTGCTCAAGGTCATCTGCCATCTGCTTGGAAATCAGCCAACATCACCGCTTTGCACAAAAAAGGTGCAAAAACAGATCCCAGCAACTACAGACCAATCAGCCTTCTCCCATTTATCAGCAAAGTCATGGAATCCATCATTGCTTCAGATATTAAATCTTTCCTCTTCTTCAATGGCTTGATCTCTGATCATCAATTTGGTTTCAGACCTGGTCACTCTACTCTGGACATGCTGCTTCTGCTTTCTCAACAATGGATGGAGGTCCTCAACGCCAAACAGGAAATTAGAGCTGTCTCCCTTGACATTTCACGTGCCTTCGATACGGTCTGGCACCCTGCTCTGCTCTCCAAACTCTCCTCCTTTGGTATCCATGGAAATCTCCACGCATGGCTGGCGGACTTCCTCTCTGGTCGTAGTCAACGTGTGGCCCTGAATGGGTTTCTCTCATCTCCTCTTCCTGTTCAGGCTGGAGTTCCCCAAGGTAGTGTTCTGGGCCCTGTGCTTTTTCTGGTCTTCATCAATGATCTCTCTGACTCTCTTGAAAATCCTCTCTATCTCTTTGCTGACGACTCTACTCTCTGTCGCTCCATTCCTCATCCCTCAGATCGGCAGTCTGCAGCCTCCTCACTCTCTGCAGACCTGGACAAAATCACAGACTGGTCAAACAAGTGGAACATGTCTTTCAATCCTGACAAATCTCACACTCTTACAATGTCTCTCCGAAAGGACCGACTGGACAACCCTCCCATCTACTTTCTCAACAATCCTCTCCAAGAAGTTCTGTCGCTCAAGCTTTTGGGTCTCACTATCTGCCATGATCTTTCTTGGGAAAACCACATTTCCAAGCTGGCCTCCAAAGCCAGTCGCCGACTGGGCATCCTCCGTCGTGCGAAGTCCTTCCTTGGCACACCTGAGCTCCTCACCACATACAAGGCTTTCATCCGCAGCTCAATGGAATACTGTTCCCCCCTCTGGGCTGGTGCTCCTGCCTCACACCTTGCTCGGCTTCACGCTGTTGAGGCCAAAGCTTTCAGAATCATTGGAATCTCCTGCGATGTAGTCAACGCCGAGGGCCTTTCACTCACTCACCGCAGGCAGGTTGGTGGTCTTTCTGTCTTCTACCGACTCCTCTCCGGCCTTGCTCCCCCAGCTCTCTCTGTGCTCTGTCCCCCCAATATTCCTTCAGGTCGCACAAGATCTGCCTGCAACCCTCTTCTGGTTAAACTGCCAAAGTCTAGGCTCTCTGCTCACCTTCACTCTTTCATTCCCCTTTTCTCCCGCCTCTGGAACAAACTCCCCCACTCCCTTCAATCCCACTCCTCCCTCCAGGTCTTTAAAACAGCTGTTCACCACCATCTCTTATCTTCCCCCATCGAAAACCTTGATCTTTTCTACCCCCGGTAATTCACCCCAGAGTCCTTGCAGTGTTCATATGTTTTAATCCTCTCCCACCTCCCCCCAAGTCCTCCCGATGTCCCTGCTCTCAAATGTTGTGTTTGTGTCCTTCCCCCTCTCTCCCCATCTTGTCTACCGCTCCCCTTGTTTTTTGTGTTTTGTGTGTCGGTTTGTCTTTTTGTGTGATTAATGTTAGCTCTTTCACGAGCCTCGATCTTGTATACAAAAAAAAAAAAAATCCCTCCCAAGAAGGAAGGGATGGAATAACACACAATGTCTCACCCACATCATGATGCGTCTTTCATTCCAAGCAGTTCACAAAACCTGGTGTGGAGTCCTGTCGCCTCGGTGAGTGGATGTGGATGGTGCGAAATATTTCATCCTAGCTATCCTCTAATTGACATTAACTCACTTTACACTACCCGAGGTCTTGCCCTGCCAATCGGCAACTTTACTCTATGTGGTTCTAAAAACCAATTCCCATTGACCATGCTGTGGTGCTCTTCCAAATTTGCGGTCTCACTCCCCCATTTTTTCAATACTGTGCCCTCGCACAATTTCGGGGCTGGGTCGTGTGGCTCTACCAGCAGGTCTACCTACCTGCGCACCTCCGCCACTGAAGTCGCCACCCGAGCTTACCTAGCTCCTCAACTACCCTAACCTGGGGAAGGCCCTCCTGGCTCTCTCACCCCGTAATGCCCTCTTTGGCATTGGGCTACCCGGATCCTTCTCCTCGGATCCTCGGGCCCTGCTGAACTCTACACTGACCCTAACTGGCTCCCAGAGCCTACTTGCGGCCTCACCTGGCCGACGGACTACCAGTGGCGGAGTGCTCATTTAACCATACTCACTAACAGGCTCACACGCCCTGCCAAATCCACTTACTCATGCACCGCTCAAAGCAACAACTTGCTACTACTCGCACCACAGATGTCAATATCCAACAAATTTACCTACTCCCTCTACCTAACTTTAAACTACCCTCCCCAGGTATTCATGAAGGGGTCCATCTTCCCCCATTAGTCCATGAGCCAGACAAAATTTGAGTATCAAATTGGCGGACTAATTCCCACTATAATTTTTAGTTACACACATGTATGACATCCATGAAAATGAGTGATGGACATTTCAAATGAGTAGCTTCATGCCATTTCCGACGCCATCTTTAAAAATGGCTGCCATTTTCAAAGAATATTCATGTAATTCAAAACTATGGCTGCATGGTAAATTCTGATGGTCAAATCTTAATTTGTACTTTTCAAATGTTGTTCACTTTATAATTTGGAGCATGTCAATACTTATTTTAACCATTTTTATACATGTTTGCCAAGTATTTTGCTTTAAAATGCTTGGAAAAATGCCAAAATTGTTATTTTTAAACAAGTCACTCGCAGAAGTTGTCTATAAAAGTTGGTTAAACCAAATTGGGACAGATAGATTGAGATTCTCAGTAAAGGTAATGATTACCGACATGAGAATATTAGTCATAACTACCGTATCCTCCGCGTTTTTGGTGAAAAACCTAGTTTTTTTGTTTGTGTGCCCAAATTCTAAAACAAAATTATGGTGTAGGGGAAATAAAAATAGGCATAACGTTTGAACCACACAAGATAGGCCAACATATTACCATTCATAATGTGTGTCTTGAAGCCCTCTATGCATTACATTAATTAATATGTAAATTGGATCAGTAATTAGGTCACCAGGGGTCACAAGGTCACGAAATTCAGGCACTACTGAAAATGAGTACATCGTCCAGCAAAGATTAAATTTAAAATCGTTTACATACATTTTCACAGTTTTGTGCTTCTATTCTTCAAAGATGAGACCCTTACACCTGTTGGATGAGAAACTACTCTTCTTTGTGGGAAATCTGTGTGTAGTTTTGCATTGGTTTTATTATGCTTTGATTATGTCGTAGTTTCTATTGAAATTACTGTATGTACTCTTTCTTTGTTCTTGTAGTATTAAAATCATCTATTCAACGTATTTATGCCTTTGTCTTTATCAATCCTGGTTGATTTCGAGGGCTACATGTTTTGCTAGAAATGTATTGAGGACACAATATTTTATATTTATATTGGTATTATTTTCAGCTGAAGGAAAAAGATATTGATTTTCAGATTTGTTGAGCTAGATTCACATTTCAACTGCATATACAAGTATGGTAATTTTCCCCCATCATTTTCTCATTTCAGATTGCATGGATGACGCTTAGATCTTCTGCCCAAAAGTGCCATTCCACCTATATATACATGGTTTATAAACAATTTTGAAATGTCTCAATCGGAAGTAATGGTTAAACGGAGAAAGCTGGAGCATGGGACAGGAACATGTATCATTTGCAGCAAGAAATCAGCCCTGCATGAGTTGAGCAAGCCAAATGACAACGACTCATGGCAGACACTTTGCAATGCAGCGACCATACGAAATTTTAAACCCATTCTTCAGCTTGCTGAAGAGAGCCCAGCTGAACTTCCGCATGTTCCAATATACTATCACAGGGCTTGCAGGTCAGACTTTACACACAAAAAGTCATTAGCTAAGTTTCAAGAGCAATCCAACAGTTCTTTGGCAAATGTGCCCGATACTGCGCCCAGACGATCTTCCAGAGATGAGCCGTCATCTAACGAGAGAGTGTATGAAAAGAAATGCATCTTTTGTCTGCGGGTGTCAAAGTATATCAAGGGAACACGGTCGAGAGAGGCTCTTAATCCAGCTGTTGAGCTGCGGTCAGACAAAACCGTGAGGGAGGCTGCAATCAACCGTAATGACGACAGAGTGTTGGCCGTGACTGCAAGAGATATAGTTGCAGCCGAGGCTCATTACCATAAATCGTGCTACCGAGATTACACGCGTCCAGAGAGAAGAGAGCAACTGCAGACTCCAGAACCGAGTGAAGAAGACTACATTCAATATCAAAAGGTTGAGAAAGCATCACTAAAAACTGTGTTTGAATACATCCGGAACAATTTATTTTCAAATCCAAGGATTATTCCACTGCTCGATATCACAGCCAAGCTTGTGTCATCAATGGCGTCTGCAGGCATAAGTGAGATCACCAATTCCACCAAGAAAAATATCCGGCGCAGTATAGAGATGCAGTTCTGCGATTCACTGACTTTCTTCACAGAGAACCATCACGTTTACCTAATGCCTGATAACCTAACCAAAACGATGTTAGCTGCTGAGTTGATCCACGTGAAATCAAAGCTGGAAACATTTGAAAAAGCCAGTAATGACAACATAATTGTCCAAGCAGCCATGTCACTGCGAGACGAAATTAAAGCCGCTCCCTTCAATGACAATTGGCCTCCTCAGCCAGCAGACCTCACTCCAGATTATGTGAAAGTTCCACCGACTCCACAGAGATTTTTGAGAATCTTACTTGGTGGAAGTGAGAACGGCTCTGCTCGCATAAATAGACTAACATGGTCGATGGCACAGGATGTCATCACTGCAGTAAGTGTTGGCACAGTGAAAACATCAAAACATGTCTTGCTTCCATGGGCTATCAAAACACTAACTGGTAATGTTGAGTTGATCAAAATCTTGAATAGACTCGGACATGGGTGTTCATACACAGCTCTGGAAGAGATTGACACAGCACTCTGTATTGACAAAATAGCAAGTGTTAACAGCGATGATGTTTCTCTTCCTTCAGATGTGCACCACTCTGTCCCGACAGTATTAGCGTTTGACAACATTGACAGGTTAGAAGAATCCCTGAGTGGAGGTGGAACATCACATAGAGTCAATGGAATCATTGTCCAACCAAAATCATTTTCGTGTATGCCCGCACAGAAAACATCTGTTGTTGATAAACAAGAGAAGAAACGATCCATTCAATCATCGGATAAACTGCTACCAGTGTATAGTGTCGGGAAAAGAAAAGGTCCGCCAGCAATACAAACAGCTGATTTGTCTGGAACTCTTGAAGATGCAGCTTCTAAACCACAGAGGAGAAACTACTTGTGGGTGTTGACGCGTTTGCTCGACCCACTTCATCAGAAAGTCAGCTCATGGACAGGTTTTAACATCATGACAAGGGGTCATGTGGAGGTGATGGAAGATGTTGTAGGCTATCTGCCCTCTATAAATGCACCCACAATAGAAATGGCAACAGCGCAGGAGATTCTCTCCAATGCTTTAAAGATCATGTCTTCACTCCATCTTGAGAACATTGCAATGGTACTCGATCAAGCTCTGTTTGCTAAGACAACTGAAATAGCTTGGAAGCATCCCACTCAGTATGGAAAAATTGTGCTCATGATGGGAAATTTCCATACCATCTGTAACTTTATGTCCAGCATCGGGAAAATGTTTAAAGACGCAGGACTTCGTGACCTGTCTGTCGAATCCGGCGTAATAGCCGAGGGATCCATCAACAAGGTATTGGAAAGCAAACAGTACAACCGCTCTGTTCGTTTCCACAAGTTGACATACGAAGCATTGATGCGGCTTGCGTGGAATGGATTCCAGAATTGGTTGGAATCACATCACCCTGAAGATACTCACAAGCTGGACAACACCAACCACACACTATAAAACATTAATATGAACAGTGAACACCTGTCATGAAACTCTTGCTGCAGCAATGGCCGACAACTCTTGCACATATATCATGGACTTGTTTGTGGCCTATCTGGATCTCCTGCGTCACAGTCATGGTCAGCTAGCACAGTTTTGGATGATGTACATCGATATGGTCGAGATCTTGCTCGGGCTATTGAGAGCCGACAGAGAGGGTGACTGGACTCTCCACCTAGCTTGTATTAAACAGGTGATCCCTTGGTGCTTTGCTCTGAGCAAAGTGAACTATGCCAGATACCTCCCAGTGTACTATGCACAGATGACACAGCTTGAAAAAACCTGCCCAATGCTGTACCAGCATTTCAAGCGAGGCTACTTCTCTGTGCAGCTCAGACAAGGCAATCCATTTGGCCGAATAGCAGTCGATCAAACAACTGAGGAAACAGTCAACAAGGACACACAAACTGCAGGAGGAACACGAGGCCAGCCAGGGGCTATATCACGCTACTATCTCACAGCAGAACACATACCAATAGGTGTAAGGGTCTTATCTAGGCATCAGAATTGTGAAAATGTGTGTAACCGATTTTTAAAGTAAATTTTTGCTGGACGATGTACTCATTTTCAGTAGTGCCTGAATTTTGTGACCTTGTGACCCCTGGTGACCTAATTACTGATCCAATTTACATATTAATTAATGCAATGCGTAGAGGGCTTCAAGACACACATTATGAGTGGTAATATGTTGGCCTATCTAGTATCTTGTGTGGTTCAAACGTTATGCCTATTTTTATTTCCCCTAACCCATAATTTTGTTTTAGAATTTGGCCGCATACAAGCAAAATAAATGGCCTTTTCACCAAAAACGCAGAGGCTACGGTAATTATGACTAATATTCTCATGTCGGTAATCATTACCTTTACTGAAAATCTCGATCTATCTGCCCCAATTTGGTTTAACCAACTTATTTAGACTACTTCTGGGAGTGACTAGTTTAAAAAAAACAAATTTAGGCATTTTCCAAGCATTTTTAAGCAAAATTCTTGGCAAACATGTATAAAAATGGTTAAAATAAGTATTGACATGTTCCAAATTATAAAGTGAATAACAATTGATAAGTACAAATTAAGATTTGACCATCAGAATTTACCATGCAGCAATAGTTTTGAATTACATGAATATTCCTTGAAAATGGCAGCCATTTTTAAAGATGGCGTCGGAAATGGCATGAAGCTACTCATTTGAAATGTCCATCACTCATTTTCATGGACGTCAGACATTGGTGTAACTAAAAATCATAGTGGGAATTAGTCCCCAAACTTGATACTCAACTTCAAAATTTTTGGACCTGGCTCACGGACTACATCCACTCCTTCGTACCATGCACTCCACACCACTCATTCCACACTACTCACTCCACACCATTTATTCCACACCACTCAGTATTCTCACTTGCACCCCATGCAAGCCAATCACTCAATACACTTACACTTGTCCACAATACTCTACTCATACACTTTCACACACACACACACACACACACACACACACACACACACACACACACACACACACACACACACACACACACACACACACATCATTCTCGACCATTGCCTCATTTGGTCACTCTCACCACAAAGATTCTCATTCTCAATTCCTCATTTGTGCCTAAAGCGCATCCTCAAGCTCATACACAATTTCTCCACACACTACACACACACAGCATCATCTAACTAACTCTTTCCCCCTAATACTAGTGCTTCCCCCGTCTTCCCTTTACACGAGCACATCCCTCGTCATTAACATCCACCTAATCTGACTACGTCCCCTCTACCTGTTCAAAGGTCACTACTTGAATCTCATGTCACCTATGGTCATCTTTCTAAATCCCAGCAATTATCCTCGCCCGCCCTCGGCTAGTTTACACTGCCAAACCCCATAAATCTACTGCTCCTTTTCCCCAAGTGAGGTGAATGGTAAAGCTACCATTCGCCAACACCATCGCTATTCCAGTCCACTACTCTCGAGCCTCTCGTGCGGGAATACATTTTCACAGCTCGGCTTCGAAAAGCCGAGCAATGCCTGCTGGTGGTCAGTCTCCTGTTGATTGGGTCCGTCCGGCATTTTCGATTCTGGGGAGGAGGCATACTCGGACCGAGGTTCCAGGCGCCATCCCTGCGCTTGGCTTTGCGGCCCCATGCACGGTGGCCCAACTTCCCCCGGTCGGAGCACCGCGCCCGCCAGGGGGCGAAGGTCCGACCTGGCCTTTCTCCCTCGGAATCGTGTCGTTTGCCCCTTGCGCCACGGCACGGCACCGACCATACAGGGCGGGCCCGGCCTGAATCGTGCACGGCGCTCCTTGCAAGAGCGCCGCGGCAACGATCCCCGCCGGCTCCCGCAGCACACAAAGAACACCACGCCCCGAGAGTTTGCGTCAGCTATACGTCGGCCTAAACGCTGCCCCGGTCTGCGTCGATGCTTGAGTCGCACTCTCCCATCCACACGCGACCCGCTCCATACGCACACAACACGGCGCTCCAGCGCCTCTCATACATTCCATGCATTCCGTTATCGCACTCTCTCGCGCACACTCTTCCGTTCCACACTCAGGTGCACACCACTCAGGTGCACTCATTCCTTCCACACACTCCATTACGCACTCCTCTCGCGCACATCCCGGCGCACTCATTCTACTCGCACACTCCGTTACATCCTCTGTAACTACCATGTAGTCAGGTTCACTATGTCAATAAATTATATTTCGTTCAAAATCATGGTAGATTAGCAAACCTATACATTTTTGGAAAGGTTATAGCATAAGGAAACTAAAAATCAATGTTTACATTTGGAGAGATACCTGTATGGCGGCCATTTTGGATTTTCAAAATGGCCACTGTGAAATACATATTTTGTTCTATTTCTGCCTCCAATTACCCTAAAAACTTTTAAAAATATACTAAACCTATATTTTCAGGGACAAGGAATCCAATGAAAGTATCAAATTAGTGCTATGGGGAATGGTAAGACACGAATCAAAGGTTTTGAATTGCAAAATACTGTCTTTATATTCGCGATAAGTTGCATAATCAAATACATGTTATCATTTTGTACAGGCAGTTAATAACATCAAAATGTGTCACAATAATTCATATCACCAAACATACACAGGCAGTCAGCAAAATCATATATACACATGCAGTCAGTATAACTTCACATCGACACAGGCAGTCAATGGCATCAAACATACACGATTACAGAATATGCCATTTAGAGTTCGTCATCACTGTCCTGTGTGTCGTATCCGACAATATAGTCCGCATCGTTTTCACAGTCCGTTCCACACAAGCATAGGTCGGTCAAATTGATTGGCAAATGGAATTGGTCGAATGGTCGATCGAATCGAATTCGATGAATCGAATCGAATCGAATTGGTCGAATGGTCGAATGGTCGATCGAAGCGATTGGTCGAATGGTCGAATTGGTCGAATGGAATTGGTCGATTGGTCGAATTGGTCGAATCGAATTGGTCGGAATTGGCAAATGTAAACATTGATTTTCAGATTTTCCATGTAATAACGTTTCCAAAAATGTATAGGTTTGCTAATCTACCATGATTTTGAACGAAAAAACATAGTGAACCTGACTAATGGGTGTGCACTCCTGCATACACCCACTCAGTGCACACCTACCCACGGGTGTGTAATCTCTTGTCGCACATCCAATCACGTGCTCTGGTGTGCACTCCCACACACTCTCCACAACCATCGCACACTCTGTATCACACTCTTCACACATACCCTCCGTTGTGCACTCACTCTCACTTTCACACTCTTATTTCACCCTCTTTCCACATACATTCCATTGTGCATTCTCCCTCGCTCTCGGTTTCACCCTCTGCTTCACACCCGTGCTTCGGCGCACACCCTTTCCTCACACGCGCGCCATTTACTTCCATACAGCACACCACGGACCTTCCACAAGCGCCCGGGTGACGTCGCGATCCCAAGCGCGCGAAAAATCTTTTCGCGCCATACACAGCCCTACTTACCTTCGGGATTCTTTTCTCCTCGAACCGCATCTGCAAACTTTCATTTGGGTTAGGCAGCACGACATCACAATGCGAGTGCAGACTTTGTACACATTCCATTTCTTTCTTCAATTCATGTACTACCTCTGCCGTCTCCTCAACCCCAATTTTAATTATAAATTCTTTTTCTTTATTAAGCTCGACGACCGCTGGTGCACATAAAACGAGA
The DNA here is from genome assembly GCF_964187855.1 of Myxine glutinosa. NCBI lineage: Eukaryota > Metazoa > Chordata > Myxini > Myxiniformes > Myxinidae > Myxine > Myxine glutinosa. The sequence continues at coordinate 21,481,881 of NC_136266.1, forward strand.
TTTTCCAATTCAGCGGCCGTCGGCTTTTCTATACCCCGTGTCGCGATTTCCACCCCGGTCCACTTAACTGCGCTTGGCTCAACCTCGCTTCGCGCTACCTCGTCGCGTACCAGTGTGCCTTTCCCGCTCGACCTGCGGTCTATGTCCTTCCCCATTTTTTAAATTTGACCTCCTATTCTATTACCACACCCTTTGAACCCGTCTTTCATCCCTTTCATTCGATTCTCTTGGGTGCCCATCCTATTTTCCAACCCCGTTAACCCCTCGTTCATTTCTCCCATTTGGCCACCCACGTCCTTCAATTGCCCCCCCCCCCCACTTCCTTCATTTGGCCCCGCAATTTGCTTTCTAATCCCCTAATTTGATTTCCCAATTGCTCTCCCATTTTGTTTTCCAAATTATTTAACCCGTCTTTCATTTCTTTCATTTGGCCATCCATCTCATTTTTCAATCCCCCAATTTGGTTTCCCAATCGCTCCCCCATTCTGTTTTCCAATCGCTCACTGTTCTTTTCCATCCCCATTTGTATGGCTGCCTGTATCTGCGCCATGAGGGCCTGCACATCTATCACCCCCATTTGCGCAGCGGGCGCGGCGCTCGTCGCCATGTGCGAGGCGCCGCCATTTTGTTCGCCTGCCACCCCTACTGCTGCACCCTCATCAATGTCCTCTTCCATTTCTCCCAATTGTTCCAATTCTTCCCGGGGGTCCTATATATATATATATATATATATATATATATATATATATATATATATATATATATATATATATATATATATATATATATATATATACATACACACACGTATATATATATATATATATATTGTTGTGGATATGAGGAGTGCATTTTTTTGATTGTGTTGTATTATATTGGAAATGGTGATGAACATTGTTGAATATGGCCCCTCCTGCCTCCAGAGTTGTGTAAAGGTAAAAAGGGCGTCCCGGTAGTTATTCCATGAAACACCACATTGCAGGACCCGATAAAACCCTTGTTCAGTAGCTTATATCTTATTATGTGTTTTAGGGTAAGGCCTTGTCTTCCATTAGAATAATACTCCATTGCACCGAATCAATTAAGAATAGCTCCCCTTCAATAATTCCATTTCCCAGCCAAACTCTCCATCTGTGGGTAAAGCAGTTCACAAGCGTGGGGTGCACGCCCTCTCATTTCGCTGCAATAGTGAATATGTGCTCCGTGCTCTGTTTGAACAGGAGGGGCGGGGTCGTCAGGGAGAGGCAAGCCCAAAATGCGCCACGAAGGGCGGGGCTGTTCAGCCCCATGCCCAAATAAGGAAACAAGCCCGTGGCTCGCCACGAGGGGCGTGCCGTCGGCGCCATGCCTAAATAAGGAGACAAGCCCGTGGGATTACCATACAAGGTCACGAAACAGAGCACGGGGGAGGAGGGCGGTACCGAAACCGAAGGGGGCGTGACAGACCCGCGCTGAAGGTTTGGAGAGAAGGGTGCGACGATCGCTGGAACAAGCTACACGAGTGATACGGCAGATGAGTCCAAGTGCGTAAGAGGGTTGGCAGTCCACCGGGAGAGAGTTCAGAGTTGCACCGGAGTTGCATGAGAGATACGAAAAGCCTTTGACAAAGAGCCGCTTCAACCAGCCCCGTTTCAACCAGCCGAGTGACCCTGCCGGCATGCGCTGTAAAGCCGAATACAAGGAGCTGCCGGCGTGCGCTGTAAAGCTGAATACAAGGAGCTGCCAGCGTGCGCTGTAAAGCCGAATACAAGGAGCTGCCGGCGTGCGCTGTAAAGCCGAATACAAGGAGCTGCTGGCTCCTCGCCTCCCGCCCGGAGTGGACCTGCTCGCTGTGCCCTGTGATCCCACCTGCTCATCCCTCCAAACGATTCCTACCCTTCCATCCATTTGCGTACGTGAGTTTGTTTTGTTCGTGCTGTCCTGGGTAGTAAACTAAGTCTGTATAAGCTAGTAATTTTCACTGTGTCACCTGCGTTTTCATGTCACCTGTAAATAATCGTGACTGCTCTTTTTGCTTATGTGTGTGTAAAAAATAATAAACCCCGTTACTCTTCTGTACGTCTTCTTCTCCTTCCTCTTTGCATTCGTCGTCTTAGTCTTTTCCCCATTGAATATCTGTGGCGCGATACGGCCAACGTTTGGGTGAATCGGGTTTAGTCGGGAAACAACTGTTCGGTCGCGGAGCCTCCGCTCGGCAAACATACCATCCTTAACCGCGTACCGTAACAATTGGTGTCAGAAGTGTGGGATCGGACCTGAAGCGCGCTTAACGCGCTCAAAATTACAAGCTGCTGGAAATTGTTTTGTTTTTAAAGAAAAACCCGAATTTTGAAATCGCGCCATGGCTGGTCAAGGCGACGGGATGCCGGTGGGAGAGATAGACGGGGTGGAATCGACCCAGGACCTCGGGGAAATGTATATGGAGGATGTGGTTGAGGGGGTATCAGGCGCACAAAATGGCGCTATCGCGCACGTGGTTGTAGCGGCACCAAATTTTGCCACGCCCGTGACCGTAGCAGCACCAAATTGCGCTGCGCACGTGGTCGCGGCAGCCGAGCCAGAGATGCCAGAGTACATGCGAGTCTTTATGATTCAAATGATGGCAAAAATGGAAGTAATGAGGGGCGAAGCGAGGGCTCAGAGTGAGCAATTGGGGGTAATGAGGGACGAAGCGAGGGGTACCGGTGAGGGGTTAGACAACGGGATAAAAGAGGTAAAGAATGGGTTAACGGGGGTGGAAAATAGAATGGCTGCCCAGGAGAATCAGATAGAAGGGGTGAAACATGGGTTAATAGGGGTGGAAAATAGAATGGCTGCCCAGGAGAATCAGATAAAGGGGGTGAAAAATGGGTTAATGGGGCTAGAAAATAGGATGGAAGACAAATTGCGGGCAATAGGGGAGCAATCCGCCCGGGAAATCGAACAGATGGGGAACCAGATAGAGGAGGTGAAAATCGGGTTAGAAAGTAAATTGGATGCTCAGAGGGATGAATTGGGACAGATGAGGGTGGCATCTACAAAAGAGATGGAGGAGATGAAAGAGGAGGAGATGAACGACGAGGTATAAGTGAGGAGGTCTCGGGGGTACGCGAGGAGGTAAAGCGAGGTGAAAAGCGTATGGAGAAAGAAGTGAGGAATAATACGGCGAGGTTACAAGGGGGAATAGAGGGTCTGACGAGGGGAGTAGAACAGCTGACGGTGGGACAAAAAGAACTAGTGGATCAAGTAGAAAAGAATACAGCGGTACTAGGAGGGTTGAAAGCGACACAAAAAGAAATCAAAAATGACTTGATAGCGACACAGAGGCAATGTCAGATGGTACGTGAGGGACTGACAACGAGGTTGGACGAGGTGACGGAGGTAATGGAGACAAAGGACCGGCAGGTGAGGATGCACATAGAGACGGTCACGGTAGCCTTAGAGGACGAGATAGAGGAGACGCACCGGGAAATAAAAGAGGTGAAGCAAAAATTAGAGGAAGTGGAAGAAGAGGTGAGTGAAATTAAGAAGAGATGGACAGAAACTAAGAGAGAAATACAGGAGGAGGTGATGGAATATGTACAAGGTCGGTGCTCAAATCGTGATGATGTGCTCGCTAACCAAATAAAGAGTTTGCAGGTGGCGAAGGAGGTGCGGAGACGAGGTGCCAAGGTGAGTGGCGATATACGTGGAAATGTATATGATGTGAGGAAAGCTTCAGTCGGCTTAGGGGTTGATTTGGATCCGGGTGTTCGTGAGAGGCCGTTGGTGAAGTGTGCGACAGGTACGGTGTGCGAAGGAGGAGGTGTGCGAGAATGTCCGACTCTGGGGTGTGTGAGGAAAAAGTGCACGCCGAGGAGTGAGTGTGCTGTCAAGAGTGAGGGAGAATGCACGCCTGTGGTGAGTGTTACAGAGGATGTAACGGGAGAGTGTGCGCAAGAGGATGCGCGAGAAAGGTGTGTAACGGACGGGTGCATGGGGAAAGAGTGCGCTGTCAAGAGTGAGGGAGAATGCACACCTGTGGTGAGTGTTACAGAGGGTGTAACGGAAGAGTGTGCGCGAGAAAGATGTGCAATGGACAGGTGCATGAGGAAAGAGTGCGCTGTCGAGAGTAAGGGTGAGTGCGTTGTCAAGAGTGGAGGTGAGAGTAGTGCGAGTGACACGGAGCGTGAGTTGGTTGTGACAGGTGAGAGAGGATGTACACCTGGAATGGAAGGATGCACACCTGGAATGGTAGAGCGTGTGTGGGAATGCACACTTGAGTTGGTAGTGAGGCACGTGGTTCGGTGTGCGAGTGAGAGCACACCTGTGATTGTCACGGAGGAGGTGACCGAGGAGGGGGTGCGAAGAGGTGTGTTGGTGAGGTGTGCGAACGATGAGTGTGTGCAAAGGTGTTCGGTGGTCAGGTGTGTGACCAAGTCTGTGAGCGGAATGAGTGTACCGAGGTGTGTCAGAGAAGGTACGACGAGGAGCATGGGAACAGCTGGATGTATGAGCAAGAAAGGGGTAGCGTATGCGTGTAAGCATGCAGGTGAGGCATCGACGGTAACCAGGTTAGCGGCTAGAATGACATTTAGCCGAATCGGGCCCTCGGTGCGCGTCGGGCAGCTTCGCGTGCCGCGAGGACCAGCGGGGATCCGAACCACGGCGGGTTCGAAAGGACCGCCGTACGTGATCCATGCTGGGCCGCGTTTGGAACGGCCGCGTCCGTGCTCCACTAGGTGGAGCGGGCAGCCCGATAGGAAGGGTCGTCATGGCGACCCCCTTTTGTTGAGACGTTCCGGCAGGTCGAGATCGGGCCATGGGATGGCTCCGTGCCGAGGTGGTGCGTGGGATCTCGGCCCGGGTAAGCGTCCTTCCCTGCACCGAGTGCCGGACGCATCCAGCCGCCGGCACCAAACAACCTGCATTCATTGCTCGGCTGTACGAAGCCGAGCTTTAGAAGTGAATTGGCGCACCGAGAGGATCTAGTAAGTAGACGGGTGATGAGGTTAGTGTTTTGGACCCAAAATTATAAAAAGGCAAAATTTGATGATTGGCAGTAATGATTGGCAGATGATGGGTAGTGATTGGCAAATTTTTGATTTGTTGAAATTTGATGTGCAAAATTGATAGTGGAAATGCCCCGATGTGGTGGGATGGCAACCTTGCCATCTCTCACAACCGGGGGGCAAAGGAGCACTAGTTTATGGGGTTGATGGCAGTGAAAACTAGCCCGGGAGGGTTAGGATATATCGTGTGTAGGGATCTAGAGAGATGACCTTAGGTGACGTTAAGGTTAGGTAGTGACAATGACACCTGTAGTGGGGACGCAGGTAGATTAGTGTGGATGATAATGACGTGGGAGCGCAATAGTTTAAAGGGGCGACTGGGAAGCGCAAGTTTCAGAGGGGAGTAGTTAGATGAGATGATGCCGTGTGAGTGTTGGAGGTGTATTCGGAAGTGTATTGTGAAAAGTGTATGGTGAACAGGTGTGATTGCACAGGTGTGCAACTGAACAGGTGTGTGGAGCAGTGTATGAGTGAGTAATAATAATAATAATGCATTTATTTTATATAGCGCTTTTCAGGAAGCCCAAAGACGCTTTGACAGAGTGCAAAACATAATGCATAGCAAAACATAAAAACAATTGCAAAAAAGAAGAATCAATAGGGAAATATTCAAAGCACAAAGGAGGGAGAAGGAGAGGAGATAGTCAGGGGTTAGATGCTGTGGGTTAAATGTTGAATGTAGTGTTGAACAGGTGGGTCTTGAGTGATGTTTTGAATGTGGTGAGTGAGGAGGAGTCTCTGATGGTGTGAGGTAGCGAGTTCCAGAGGGTGGGAGCAGCGATGGAGAAGGCCCTGTCCCCCCAGGATCTAAATTTGGTCCGGATGGGGGGGGTCAGGAGGTTTGTACCAGCAGAGCGGAGGTTGCGGGTGGGAGTGTGTCTGGAGAGGAGGTCAGCCAGGTAGGATGGGGCCAGGTTATGGAGGGCTTTGTAGGTCAAGAGGAGGATTTTGTACTGGATTCTCTGGGAGATGGGGAGCCAGTGAAGCTTGTAAAGGACGGGGGTGATGTGGTCACGGGTCCGGGAATGGGTGAGTAGACGGGCAGCGGAGTTCTGAATGTATTGGAGTTTATTGGTGATTGTTGAGGGTAAACCATAAAGGAGGCTGTTGCAGTAGTACAGACGGGAAGTGATGAAGGCGTGGATGAGGGTTTCTGCAGCCACGGAGGAGAGGGATGGACGGAGACGGGCGATGTTTTTTAGGTGAAAGCAGGCTGTCTTTGTGATCTGTTTAGTGTATTTGTCGAAGGAGAGGGTTTGGTCAAAGATGATGCCAAGATTCCGGATGTGAGGGGAGGTGGATACTGGGAAACCGTCGATGTTGAGGGCAAAGTTATGGGTGGACTTGGTGAGCGTTTTTGGGCCAATGATGATTATTTCAGATTTATCACAGTTAAGTTTGAGGAAGTTGATTTGAAGCCAGGATTTTATTTCAGTGATGCAGTTTGTCAGGATAGAGTGGGTGGCGGTGGAGATGGACTTGGTGGAGATGAAAAGCTGGATGTCATCGGCGAAGCAGTGGAATTGGAGACCATGACGGCGGATTAAGTGACCGAGGGGGGACAGGTAAAGGATGAAGAGGAGGGGGCCAAGAACTGAACCTTGGGGGACACCTTGGGGGAGGGGAGCAGTGGGGGATTTGCAGTTATTGATGGAGATGAACTGGCGTCTGTCAGAGAGGTATGATTTAATCCACGAGAGGGCAGTGCCGGTAATGTTAAAGGTGGTTTCAAGTCGGGTGAGGAGGATGGTGTGATCGATGGTGTCAAAGGCGGCGCTGAGGTCGAGGAGGATGAGAATGTTGAGGTTGCCAGCGTCAGAGGAGAGGAGAAGGTCGTTGGTGATTTTGAGGAGAGCAGTTTCAGTACTGTGGTAGGAGCGGAATCCGGATTGGAATGTTTCATACAGGTTATTGGCAGAGAGGTGATGTTTGAGTTGAGTGGCTACAGCGCATTCCAAAACCTTTGACAGAAAGGGTAGGTTGGAGATGGGTCTGAAGTTATTTAGGGTGTCAGGGTTTAGTCCAGGTTTTTTCAGAATGGGGGTAACAGCAGCAATTTTGAGGGATGGTGGGACGATGCCTGTAGACAGGGAGGAGTTTATTGTTGCAATGATAAGTGGAGAGAGAGCAGGAAGGGAGGCCTTGACAAAGCTGGAGGGGATGGGGTCAAGAGTGCAGGTGGCAGTTTTCATTCCGATGAGGAGTTCAGAGAGGTCAGTAGGGGAGACTGGGGAGAATTGAGACAGGGGATGGCAGGATAAGGGGGGGCAGGTGGTTTGAGGGGGAGCAGGTGCGGCGGTGGTCAAGCTGTTGTAGATGTTTTCAATTTTGCGTTGGAAGAATGAAAGGAAGGAGATGCAGTTGTCTATTGTGAATGACTGGGTGGTGGTGTTCAGGGGGCTGAGGAGTTTGTTTATTGTAGAGAAGAGTGCTTTTGGGTTTCCGGAGCCAGAGTGGATAATTTGAGAGTAGTAGGCGGAGCGGGCGCGGGAGAGGGCATCTTTATAGTGTTGTATGTGGTCCTTGTAGGCCTGGGAGTGAACTGTGAGACCTGTTTTATTGCGGAGTCTTTCAAGTTGGCGAGCACGAGTTTTCATCAGGCGGAGTTCAGGGGTAAACCAGGGAGCAGAATGGGTGAAAGAAACTGTTTTGGTTTTTATAGGCGCAAGTTGGTCAAGGCAGGAGGAGAGAGTGTGGTTGTAGTAGTCAGTGAGGTCAGAAGGGGTGTGGAGGTCAATGAAGGGAGAAGTGGACATTTTTTCAGAGAGGGTCGATGAGAATGAGGTAAGTGAAAGAGCGTTTAGCTTATGGAAGTTGATAGTGCGATAATGCCTTGGTGCTGGGGTGGGGATGTTGATGGTCAGAGTGATGGCTAGGTGGTCAGAGAGAGTGAGGTCGGAGCCAGAGAGATGGTGCAAAATTAGTCCAGTAGAGCAGACAAGGTCCAAACTGTGACCATGGTTATGGGTAGGAAAGTTGACATGTTGAGTGAGGTTAAAGCAGGTGAGTAAATCAGTAAAGTCAGTGGTTAGCATGGAGTCAGTGGAGTCCATGTGGATATTGAAATCACCAAGGAGGAGGATTGAGGGGGAGAGGGAACATAGCTGGGTCAGAAAGTAGGAGACGTCAGACAGGAATGATGGCTGTGGTTTGGGAGGGCGGTAGACAACAGCCATGACTGACTGTGTGTGACCAGAGAGTTTAAAAGCCAGGTGTTCAAATGATGGAGCAGAGGAGATGGAGATGAGGTTGGTCTTGATGTCTTGTCGGTGAATAACGGCAATTCCACCACCTCGGCCCTCCGAGCGTGGTTTATTGATGTAAGAATATCCATTGGGTGTGGTGAGGTTGAGCGTGTAGTAGTCCAGTGGTTGTTGCCAGGTCTCAGTGAGACAGAGAAAGTCCAGTTTATTTTCCAGGATGTAGTCGTTCAGGATGAGGCATTTGTTGTTGAGGGACCGGGTATTGAACAGGGTGAGCTTGATGTTGTTTTGTACGGCGGGTATGAATCCAGGTGATTTGGCCAGGGTTCGCAGACAGGAGGTGCGATTTTGTGCGTTGTTGTGACCAGGTGTGTTGGGACGATGAGTGGGAGTGCGCTGAGCTGACCAGAGGATGGGGATGGAGTGACCTGATTGTAAATAAACAAACTTACGACCGGAGCCACGGTGAATGTACCTGGGTCGACGCAGGAGTGCATTCGATTTGATTGCAGAGGTGCATGATGGGGTGGAGCGGGTTTTAAGCAGGAGAAGCCTTGCGGCGGAGTACCGCAGAGCCATGCCAGCAGGAGCGAAGGGACGAGCACGAGGCCAAGGGTGAGGAGGCGAAACAATCGTCACAACCCACGGGAGTGGGCCCGAGGAAACAGCGAAGGAGCCGAGCAGGTGAAGCCAGGAGCAGAGCCGTGACCATGCAGAGGGCAGACAGGAGCGAAGAGACGAGCACGATGCCAAGGTTGAGGAGGCAAAGCGGCAAATGCAGCGGCAAACGACCGCCGCCGCTAATCAAGATCACGGCGGCAAACCGCCACCACCGCCGCTGCAAACAATGGGCACAACCCATGAGAGTGAGCCCGAGGAAACAGCGAAGGAGCCGAGCAGGTGAAGCCAGGAGCAGCAGAGCAGAGCCGGGACCGTGCAGAGGGCAGACTCAATGGCCAAAAATCCGCCACGACCACCAGGAAAGCAAGATACGGACAATGGTCCAGTCAGAGAAGCGGCGAGCAAGTGACGCCAGCGTCCTCTCACGACCGGACCGGAAACGGAATCCAAGGTGATAGGTGTTGAATGGGTGAGTGAAGGTGATGGGTGTTGTGCTGACCAAATGGTCCAGGAAGGAAGGAGGGTGCAGGTGGCACCAGGTGTGAGTGCACAGGTGTGCACCAACAGGTGTGTGGAATACATGGAGTGTGGAATATATGGAGGATTGGAATGGATGGTCATGGAGTGAGTATGGTGGAAATTGTGGAGTGGAGTGGATGGTGCGAAGGTGTGAATGGGGGAAGAGTGGACCCCCATCACGAATACCCGGGGCGGGTAGTGTAAGTGTTAGGTAGAGGGTATAGGTAAATTGTGGTTGGATATTGGCATCTGTGGTGCGGGTGGAAGAATGGTGATTGGATGGGTGCATTAGTGTTGTGGAAATGGCTGGGCGTGTAGCCTGTTAGTGTGTGTAGTTGGTTTGGGCACTCCACCACTGTGAGGATGTCGGCCAGGTGAGGCCGCAGGTGGGCTCTGGGAGCCGGTAGTAGTTGTTGTGGTTGGGGCCCGAGGATCCGGAGGACGGACCCGGGTAGCCCAGTGCCAGAGGGCACCGAGTGGGGTGACAGAGCCAGGAGGGGCCTTCCCCAGTTAGTTAGGTTAGGGTGAGGAGCTAGGTAAGCTCGGGTGGCAACTACAGTGGTGGAGGTGTGCAGGTGGGTAGACCTGCTGGGAGAGCAACACGTCTCAGCCCAGAAATTGTGCAAGGGCACCGGGAGATGAATCGGGGGAGTGAGACCCCAAATTGAGAAGCACCACAGTTTGGGCAATGGGAATTGGTTTTTAGAACCCATAGTGTAAGTTGGCCAATGGATTGGCAGGGAAGACCCCGGGTAGAGTAAAGTGTGTTAAAGTCATTTAGAGGAGAGTTAGGATTGAGATCTCCTCGCACCATCTACATCCACTCACCTGAGGTGACAGGTACCTCCACACCATGCCAGGTTGGTTTAATTATTTTATTGTGCAAATGTTTTGGATTGTGAGACGCATCATGACGTGGGTGAGACATTGTGCTTTGTGTTCCATCTCTCCCTCCTTATGAGGATTGGTGATGAATTGGGTGATAGCAAATTTTGGTTAGAGGGATTGTAGTGACGAATTTGGTGTAAGGGAAATATGGGGAGACGTGACAGTAGTGACGAATTTCTAATGTGTAGATTTTGTACATATGGGGTAAGGGCAAGGGTAGTGTAGGTGACAGGGGGGGTGACGTACGGTAGGGACGAGCTTTCTCACTTCGCTCTCCGTACGCATTTCGCCCTGCATTGCCTTGTTCGATGTGTACCCTTGTGACCTTACCCCTCGCTCATCTGTCTTCCCCCTTTTGTCTACCACATGACCTGTGCGCCATTGGGCACCGAGGGGAGCGTGCGTGAGTCCGCCATTGTGCGCCCGGAACTCCCAGAACCAGCTGTCTGCATCGATGCACCACATTATGGACCACATGTCTGTGGCCGAGCACCACTGATGGACCCCATGGGTTGGGGCATGGCCCCTCTGCTGGAACTGGCCATGAGGGCCCGAAATCTTGCTGGCGGACCTTGGCCACAGGGCACCGATGCCCCACAGGTGAACCATACACTAGTCGGCCTGGTGGGCCATAAATAAATAAAAGGGACACGTTGGGTGCAGGTTTTAATACAAATAGGCCGCCAGCAAAGGAAAAAGACAACATCTGGAAGAAATAATAATAGCCAGCAGAGGGAGCCGAAGAGCAAGAGACCACCTGCAGGGTTAGGGGTTGTTGATTTATTTTTATTCATTGAACAGTGATGACTGTGCACCGATTGGTGCTTGAGGGTGTATTGGTGCGTTTTTGGGTGCTTTCATGGTGCGTCGATGCAGAGCAGACGGTCTCCCCCCCCAGAAAGAACGATCACAGGTCCTGGGTTCGTTTTGTAAATAAAAGTAGCGTCAATTGTAAATAATGCTCCCCACCGTCAGTGTGTAGTTTGAAGACCATTCCGCAATTCGGTTAACTGTGGGCGTGAGTCTGTTAGGCAGGGTGCAATGGAGCAGCGGGACACATTTATTTATGTTTTAAAACTGTCGCACTCAGGGTCAAGTTAAAAGTAGAGGGAACTACACCTACGTGTCACACTAAATAAAAGTTGTAGGCCCGGACCGTGCCTAAGAGGAGGAGGGTGCAGTGTTGCGGATATGAGGAGTGCATTTTTTTGATTGTATTGTATTATATTGGAAATGGTGATGAACATTGTTGAATATGGCCCCTCCTGCCTCCAGAGTTGTATAAAGGTAAAAAGGGCGTCCCGGTAGTTATTCCATGAAACACCACATTTCAGGACCCGATAAAACCCTTGTTCAGTAGCTTATATCTTATTATGTGTTTTAGGGTAAGGCCTTGTCTTCCATTAGAATAATACTCCATTGCACCGAATCAATTAAGAATAGCTCCCCTTCAATAATTCCATTTCCCAGCCAAACTCTCCATCTGTGGGTAAAGCAGTTCACAGGCGTGGGGTGCACGCCCTCTCATTTCGCTGCAATAGTGAATATGTGCTCCGTGCTCTGTTTGAACAGGAGAGGCGGGGTCGCCAGGGAGAGGCAAGCCCAGGGCGCGCCACGAAGGGCGGGGCTGTTCAGCCCCATGCCCAAATAAGGAAACAAGCCCGTGGTTTGCCATGAGGGGCGTGCCGTCGGCGCCATGCCCAAATAAGGAGACAAGCCCGTGGGATTACCATACAAGGTCACGAAACAGAGCACGGGGGAGGAGGGCGGTACCGAAACCGAAGGGGGCGTGACAGACCCGCGCTGAAGGTTTGGAGAGAAGTGTGCGACGATCGCTGGAACAAGCTACACGAGGGATACGGCAGATGAGTCCAAGTGCGTAAGAGGGTTGGCAGTCCACCGGGAGAGAGTTCAGAGTTGCACCAGAGTTGCATGAGAGATACGAAAAGCCTTTGACAAAGAGCCGCTTCAACCAGCCCCATTTCAACCAGCCGAGTGACCCTGCCGGCGTGCGCTGTAAAGCCGAATACAAGGAGCTGCCGGCGTGCGCTGTAAAGCCGAATACAAGGAGCTGCAGGCGTGCGCTGTAAAGCCGAATACAAGGAGCTGCCGGCTCCTCGCCTCCCGCCCGGAGTGGACCTGCTCGCTGTGCCCTGTGATCCCACCTGCTCATCCCTCCAAACGATTCCTACCCTTCCATCCATTTGCGTACGTGAGTTTGTTTTGTTTGTGCTGTCCTGGGTAGTAAACTAAGTCTGTATAAGCTAGTAATTTTCACTGTGTCACCTGCGTTTTCATGTCACCTGTAAATAATCGTGACTGCTCTTTTTGCTTATGTGTGTGTAAAAAATAATAAACCCCGTTACTCTTCTGTACGTCTTCTTCTCCTTCCTCTTTGCATTCGTCGTCTTAGTCTTTTCCCCATTGAATATCTGTGGCGCGATACGGCCAACGTTTGGGTGAATCGGGTTTAGTCGGGGAACAACTGTTCGGTCGCGGAGCCTCCGCTCGGCAAACATACCATCCTTAACCGCGTACCGTAACAATATATATATATATATATATATATATATATATATATATACAGACTTGGCATTTAATTTGGAATATTTTTTTTTTCTTGTCTTGGGTTTACTTTCTGAACTCAGTTTATCAATCTGGTGAGTTTCTTTTACCCTTCGGTGATGTCTTTGTTGAAAGAACCATGTCACTGATTGTCTTTCGCAGCAAGAAGTCAATAACAGGATTATATCACAGGTGGCGTGACAAAATGTAAGGACAGGTGCATTTGATGATTGGCTTCACAATCGGGTATACAAGGGTTGTTGCGTTCTGTGTTGGTGGAAAACAACTGCTGCACGTCTACATAAGTTATTGCCGCTTCCTCTGGAGATGGTCCGTCAACGTGACAATGCTGTTTGTCATGGAGTGGTGGCTTTACGAAATTCTGGCATGAAACAGCGTGCTATTGCTCGGCAGTATGGCATCACTCAAGGTCAGGTGTCAAAGATCCTGAAACGAAATGCTCAGAGGGGTGTCCCTACTCCAATACCGAGGCCAGGACGTCCACGCAGAACCACAAGGAGAGAAGATCACCAGCTGCACCGGTTAGTCTGCAATGGCTGTACCAAGTCAGCTAATCGGCTTAGGGCTGAGTGGCAGCAACTGACAAATGTGCCTGTATCCAGAAGGCTAGTCAACGAACGACTGGTTCAAGCAGGCTATCGTGCCAGGCATCCCCTGAGAAAGCCACGCCTGACCAGACAACACAGCCAGCGCCGATTGCAGTGGGCCAGAGAGCACCGTTAATGGCAGCCAGGACACGGGAATCACGTGATCTTCAGTGACGAGTCTAGATTTCTGGTCTATCGTCAAGATGGCCGCGCCCGAGTGCGCAGACAAGTGCATGAAGCCTACAACAAAGATTGTATAGTGCCAAGAGTCCACGCTGGAGGTGGTGGGGTGACCGTTTAGGCTGCTTTTCATGCAGGGGGCAAAACTGACCTGGTTGTTCTGAATGGAAACCTGAACCAGTTCAAGTACAGGGCCATTCTGCAAGAAACATTGCTTCCATTTGCTCATGCAGGCTTTCGAGGAAACTTTGTCTTCCAAAGGACAATACACTGCCTCATCGTGCTCGCATGATCCAACACTTTCTTGCTGACCCTGGTGTAGAGCATATGGAGTGGCCTGCCCTGTCCCCGGATATGAATCCGATAGAGAACTTGTGGGCAGAAGTTTAACACAGTACTGTCCATGAATTGAGCTCGATATCAGTTTACATCACTTTCAAGGATCAATTTATTTGTTTCGAAATGTCAAATGTGGTTTTTGTTTCTTTTAAAGGTCACATTAACAAAATCGAGAATAATTTCAACATAATTCCAATGAACTTTTGGTTCTAAGACACCTTGAAAAGTAAGTTCACTCCCACAAAAGAAATATTCAATATTAAATGCCAAGTCTGTATATATATATATATATATATATATATATATATATATATATATATATATATATATATATATATATATATATATATATATATATATATATATGTATGTATATATGTATATATATATGTATATATGTATATACATATGTATATATATATATGTATATACATATATATATATATATATATATATATATATATATATATATATATGTATATATATATATATATATATATATATATTTATACATATATATATATATATATATATATATATATATATATATATATATATATATATTTCTATATATATTTCTATATATATTTCTATATATATTTCTGTGTCGTTGATTGTTTGTTTGCCATTTGTATTACAGTGTACAAGAAGGTAGAAATAAATGAATGACATGTTTATCTCACCATTTATTCGGGGGAAAATTATTACGGAAGTGTAAGTGGATCGGCCGCCGCGGTCCGATCGAGTGGCCGGCACGCTCCCCAGACCTTACACCTCCAGATTTCTTTCTTTGGGGGCTCATGAAAGACCTTGTTTAAAGTGAAAAGCCTGGTACCATTCAGGAATTGAAGGCTCAAATCACTGCAAAGTTTGAGGAAATTGATATCGAACTCTGCAAGCGTGAGCGTGTGTGCCACTCTGTGCCTGCTCAGCTGTAATTATGCATCAATCATGGGGGAGGGCACTTTGAAAATTGCAAGTAAAACAGCTTGGTACAGTTCCGTAATAATTTTCCCCCAAATAAATGGTTAGATAAACATGTCATTCATTTATTTCTACCTTCTTGTACACTGTAATACAAATGGCAAACAAACAATCAACTGACAGAAATATCGATATAAATAAAGGAGTGTGTGTGTGTGTGTGTGTGTGTGTGTGTGTGTGTGTGTGTGTGTGTGTGTGTGTGTGTGTGTGTCTGTCTGGATGTCCGCTTATAACTCAAGAACTACACATAGGAGAAAAGTTTTAGACAGATTCGGAATCAGCATAAAATTCCGGTGGTTATAGGCTACCTTTTATTTTAATATCAATGGTTTAAAAAACCGGGCCAGCTGCAATTCCATGGTGTAGTTTGTGGCGGCGCTATTGCCCCTTTCCGATCCCATGGCGCATTGCGGTTCCGATTCGCGATAAGGTCTATGCGCTATCACCGACACTTTTCCACCTTTTTCATACCTTTTAATCAGATTTACCTTATCGTCCATCGTAACCACATTACGCTTGGAAACACTAGCATTATCCTTCTTCGGACCCATGGCTAACACAGACACAGTAAAGGAATACTGTACGTCGCCTCTGTTTTGAATGAGAATCAGCAGTTGCGCGTATGTACAGTATACCTTACGTACATATTTATATATTTTTAATGTGCTTTTTATTGTATTTTAAATTGTTTTGTAGCTTCTTTTATTGTTAATTTATGTACTATTTTATTTATTTTAAATCTATTTTTAAGGAAAACAAATGTTTTCACATCCGTAGGAGTGACGTAATGTCGCACATAATGACGTTCGCTGCCCGGTCATGAAAGAAATTATGATTCTCTTGCCAAAGTGACATGAAGATCAGGCAGTAAACCTCCCAACTGAGTTTCTCAACAGTCGTCAGCCTCAAGGACTCCCAACACACAGGTTGATTCTCAAGGTGGGAGCATCAATCATGCTTCTAAGGAATCTTGATCCACCAAAGCTGTGTAATGGAACACGATTGACAATCCAGCAAATGATGCCGCATGTCCTAGAGGCAACCATCCTCTCAGGACAATACAGAGGAGAGAAAGTATTCATTCCAAGGATACCACTTATTCCACCTGACCTTCCATTCTCCTTCAAGAGGATTCAGTTCCCCATTAGGCTATGTTTTGCAATGTCCATCAACAGGGCGCAGGGGCAATCAATGAAGGTTGTAGGCCTGAACTTCACAGAACAAGTGTTTGCCCATGGCCAGCTGTACGTGGGCTGCTCGAGGGTTGGAAAACCAAGCAATCTTTATGTCTTGGCACCAAGTAAGAAAACCAGAAATGTTGTATACCCAGAGGTTTTGAGAAATTTGAAAATTGAAAAAACGGCATGTAGGAAATGTACTGTGATATTGCTCTAAAATATACATGTTCTTTTCATCATATATTTGTATTATTCTTATTCAACCCGGGCGAAGCCGGGTACCTCAGCTAGTAATATATATATATATATATCCCCCCCAAAAAAGTTATATATATATATATATATATGTATATATATGTCTATATATATATATGTGTGTATATATATATATATATATATATATATATACATACATATATATATATATATATATATATATATATATATATATATATATATATATATATACATATATATATATATATATATATATATATATATATATATATATATATATATATATATATATATACATACATATATATATATATATATATATATATATATACATACATACAAACACATATACACAGACAGTGTATATAATTTGAATTTTTCATCGCTTGATAATGTCGCGTAATCATGTTGGCGGATGGCTTGAAAGGCATCCTGTGAATCTGTTTTCTGCATTGTGTATTCTGGAATAATTCCAGTAAAAGCTTCACACCATATAAAGTATGTAGATGTTTCTGTTTTCAGATACTTCTTTTCGCTAACCAATATATTGGTGCAGCGTGTTTGCTATTTCTGCAAACTCAAGATGAGGGTATCTGTTTGAGTCTGTCTTTTCACTACAAATGAAGAATATGTGCTTGCATGAGAAAATACCCATGAGGAGCTGAACAGCAAAGCTTTTGCACAGCACAGTTGCAATCCGAATGATAATTTGGGCCTTGAGTTGCCAATGGAAACGAAATATAGTTGTTTAAACACTGTGTCGAATGAAACAAAGAAATCGAGTTGATAAATCTTCTACTATATAAGAGAGATGTCTGTCTGTCTGTCTGTCTGTCTGTCTGTCACCATTTTCTCAGAGATGGCTGAACGGATCTTCATCAAACTTTCAGAGGTTCATCAGTGAGTGCCTGGGAGTTTTAGGCAAAAAAAATTATGAAAAGAAAAAGATCGTTTTTTTTGTATTTTTTTTTTTTTTTTTTATCGCTCGATAGTGGCTAAGCCTTTTGAAATAAATGACAGTTATATACAAGTACACATTCGCATAAATACAAAACAATCACCAGACATTTGAATACAAATAAATCAAACAATTTGGAAGTGTACGAAGTTGGTAAGTACGGCTTCTTCTTCTTCCATTTCGGCATCACACTTAACTCAGAAACGTGATGAACGCCACATTCACCCACCAGCATATGTATGAACCCCCTTCCTCTCCTGCTTCCCCCTCTCCCCTTCCCCCCTTCCCCACCCTTGCTTCCTCCCCCCCTCCCCTCCCCTCCCCTTCCCCCAACCCCCCCCCCCCCCTCCACCCCCTTCCCACCCTCCCCCACCCAGCATCGCCGGGTACTTCTGCTAGTTGCTAATAAATAACACCTACTAAAATTTCTCAAGATTAGCGTGTGGATGGAGGTTGGTTGCAGAGTTCCGCACTTTGTCTGGGATCTGCCCCACAGGAGATGCAGTTTGAGAGACTGACAAGAGAGCTGGAAGCTGAACACCACAGCTTAGCGAATCAGCTGGAACGGTGCCGACTGAGCTCTGAAGCGGGAAGCATGAGCAGCATCAGGTAATGTATGCCTGTCTTACTGCATTTATAATGTAATGTGAGTCTGTGCCATTGCAATTCCACTAGGTCAAATGTTTGCCTGGCATGTTCGCTGAGTCCCATAGGCTGTGGCAGCAATCCACCTCCCTAAAAGGCTCACGTCTCACCTTGAAACATCATCCGTGTGAACATACTCTTTGTGAATGATACTGTATATTATACTGTGTGTAATAATACTGTGTAAATAATAATAATAATAATATTGTGTGAATAATACTCTTTTGATTGTGACGCACTAAAAAGCATTATGGGTATATTAGATTGTATGACGTGTTAAGGTGAAAAACAACTAGGTAGATGTGTGTGGTTATGGAATTACTTCCCCACGAGACTTGTAATCAGGAGAGTTCGACATTACTGCAATTCCCATGCTGAGCACAAAGCTTGGCTCATGCTGCTAAGATTGCATGTGTGGGGGCTAGCAACCATCCTATTGGATGCTGGAGGATATGTGCTTTGCTTGCAGTTCCATTGGATGACATTGTGCCTTTATCTGCATGCAAATTTGCCTTTGAACCCTGCATCGTGTATGCTGGCCAATATATCATTGGCATTTTTCAAGAAATCTGAAGAAACATGAAAAGTATGCAATAAACATTGCTTTGGAATGCCCTTAATCCTTCAGGAGGCGTTGTGCATCTGCATCTTTTTTTGTTGTTTTTTTTTGCAAGGGGGAGGCGGTGGGGTCAACACCAGGTGTGTTGTGGTTTCATCGCATTTCTCAGCAAATAT
Organism: Myxine glutinosa; assembly: GCF_964187855.1. NCBI lineage: Eukaryota > Metazoa > Chordata > Myxini > Myxiniformes > Myxinidae > Myxine > Myxine glutinosa. The sequence goes on from NC_136266.1 coordinate 21,500,571, forward strand.
CAGATGATCCCTTCTTGACTTGATGCTCTTACACAGACAATGCCTAAAAATACATTTTGACAAAAAGCCTCTGATGCTGTGTACTTGGTTCTTCTTACGAGGTGTGTGTGATGGGACATTGACTATATATCTCTGCTGTTGAAACTGCTGTTTTTGACTGGGTTTGAAACTTTCTGTTATTCAGTTGGCATGGGCCTGAACCAATCGTGTTTTTAAGATGAGACTTTGGGGTGCATTAATGGTGCAACTTAACAAGGCATAACCATGCATTACGAAAACTATTTGTGTTACCTCTCACGTTACTAGGCTGCAACTTGTATCTCACGACCCTCTTCCATTCTTGCCATTATATTTCAACATATATATTTGTGTACGTGAGGCACGCACTTCGCCCCTCCCCGCTCACTTGCTATTGGGTGTTGGCCAGGCCCCTTATACAGCCGAGCCGATGACATCAGAGGCCCGGATAGTTCTTGCTTTCCCATCTCGACTTTGGTACATGTAACAGTAAAACCAAAGGTAAGAACATGAAATGAAGGTCAAAAAGAATGTAATCCTTTTCTTTTTTTTTGACACATTGGGGTGGGTTTCACATTTCTTGTGATACAAATTAGTAATGCATATTTATAATGACATTTAATGACTGGTGTTGGCTTAACAGTTAAGGTGGCTGGCTTGCGATCTTAGGGTCCTGAGTTCAACCCCCTGTCTGACTGTTGAATTAACACCAGGTGGCTGTCATCCTTCCGATGTCAGCAAAATGAGTACTAGCTGTGTGTGTACCGGACATTAAATTTGTGAATAACTATGCTATATTAAACATTTTATTAATCCCTAAGAGCCTTATCAGCAACAATTGAAGGGTGGCATTCTCCACAATTCGTTTTCCCAATGTGCAGTTTTGCTCATATTTATCTGACCCCCTTTCATCTAACCTATGGCAGGGGTAGTGAGGGGGGAGGGGTCATAATTAATCATGCTGTAGCCTTAGAGGCCTGTTGCATGAAAATGGCGATCAACCCATCCATGTGTTTGTTTGTGGGCAGAATAACTGGACAATGAAGGCAGCTAGAAGTGTGAAATTTGGCATAGAGCTTTTTATTTTTATGGATCTGAAGTTCGGGATTTGCCACGAGGAGAAACCCCTCAAATCCCTCCCGACTTCAGGCCCGACCTCCCGACTTCAGGTTGACGTGCCACAGATAACTCTGTGGCCCTTCGGATTGGAACCAACCACAAATGCCAAAATCAGATGGCCAAATCTCCCAAGGTCCCCCGTCTAACACCGTTTACCTGGGGCTGACATGACAAATCCTCCGGGGAGGCGGTGGGAGGAGGCCAGCTTATTTTCACCCTTGACCTGCTCATTGGTATACCGAGCTAGTATGCAAGATTGGCTAAGAAGGTTTCGTTATTGAAGTCAGATGCCTTTCTGAGTAAAATAAAACATTAATACCCAAAACATCTTAATAATAATACGCTTGTTCGTGTGTCTGTCTGTCTGTCTGTAACAATCCTTCCCTTCCCAATCCCTCTCAATTGCTTGGGCAGCTACCCGGACTCCACCCACAATTGTCACTTTGATGCGTATTTAAAATGCTTCAAGAAGATGATAATTCATTTATGATCATTTAATTATACAATTAGGCTACTCAAAATTACATATTAAACTCGAAAGCATCTGAAAATGCAAAGCCTCTGCCCGCGTTTGTTTGTATGCAGACATCTTCTTCTTCTTCCGAATACTCAAAATAGTGAAAACATTAAAAAAAAAAAACTAATTAAAATTGATGATTTTATGCAGCCTTGACCTTTGAGCTTTACATCGAAAAAAATAATCAGCTTCTAGCTTTTGATTGGTGAACCAATTCAGTGTCCCAGCATGCAAATTCTTAAAATTTCAGTTCAATCAAATGACAATTGATGATTTTAGGTGACACTGACCTTTGACCTTTTGACCAAATTATTTGTCATCTTATCTTAATAAAGCTTTAATGAAAATTTTATGACAAAACTCAAATGGTAAATTGAAATTTCAGGTCAATTGGATGAAAATTGATAATTTTAAGTGATGCTGACCTTTGACCTTTTGACAAAATTATTAATTTGCCTTCTCCATATTATCATAAGAAAGCTTTGATGAAAATGTGATGACAATAGTTCAATGGTACTTTGAATACCGGGAATAAAGGGGGAGGAGGGTTTTACGTCTGGTAAAAAAGTTCTCTCTCTCTCTCTCTCTCCCTCTCTCTCTCACACACACACACACACACACACACACACACACACCCCACCCCCCCCCCCCCCCCCGTCTCTGCAGGGGATGGCTAAAGATTACATGGAAACCATGACCTGTCAGATGTCCACTTCCTGATTCGATCACGCTTTCCGTGACATCACTAATGACATAAAGAGTTAAATATTCAATAAACACTATTTCAATGAAGTAATTAATAAATATGTAATGACGATGAAACAATTTGCCCTTTTGCTTTGAATAACGGGTATAAAGGGGGAGGTAGGGTTTTATGTCTGGTTGAGGACTTTGGATTTCAATGTTATAGCCGCCATGATGGTGTTCACTGCTATGCGAAGCCAAAGACGCCTCGGGGCTGTCATATTCACAATGCTATGCACTCCCGATACGATTCCCTTGCTTGTACAGCCACAAAAGCAACAGTTAAAGGGATTTTGAGGAGATAGCTAAGTGTTTACGGGCCTTGTGAAGATTCGTGAGCAACTCAGCCTCCGCGATCGCAACAGTGGTCTGTTAACTTATGCACTGCCCACATAGCTATGTGGGATTCTCTCAAACATAAATTAAACCCATGTCGTTTGAAATTTTCTGAGGTTATTATTTACTTTAACGATGTGTGTGTATATGCATCAAGAAGAAGGTAATTCGTTTTGGGTTGTTCTTTGTTACACATATCCTTTCCGCATATCTCGCGGGATTTGTGAGTTTGACAGAGGACCGTGACGGGACATGACCTGCACATGGATACACATCTTTTCCGCATATCTTGTGGGATTGTCAGATGGCCAGGCGACCATAACAGGCCAATACCTGCTGATGGACACGTATCTTTTCCGCATATCTTGTGGGAATGTGAGTTGGACAGGTGACCGTAACCGTCCATGACTCGCTCATGGTCACTTATATTTTCCGTATATTCTGCGGGATTGTGAGTTGGACAGGCAACCATGACCTGCCATGACCTGCTCATGGAAACATATCTTTTCCGCATATCTTGTAGCATTGTGAGTTGTACAGGCACCATGACAGGCCATAACATGCATATGGACACCTATCATTTCCGCATATCTCACGAGATTGTGTGTGTTGGACAGGTGACCGTGACGATTGGGGAGGGGGTTTGAAAGCTCAAAGTGGGGAGAAGATTGATGCCTTAGGGTTGTGAGGGGGTAGGTGAGGATTTGGGGTTGCAAGAGTGGTGCAGGGGTGTGGAGGGCTGAAAGTCACATTTTGCATTCCGTGGAATTTCCATGGGTCCGTGTTTGTCAAATTCTAACACTGCATTAGAAACTAAAAATGGCAGTTGTGATAAGAGAATGAACCGAATGGAAGAAATTTGCTACCTTTACACACTGGGAACATGCATGCAGAGAATTAGTTCACCCAAACTTTGTTATAGTTAGTACATAAAATCATAAAACAACAATGACTTCTACAAAGAGAAACATGATGGCATGAGTCAGTACCTCCCTTGAGTGCATTCTAATTGAGTTTGCTGCCAACTGAGATATGCAGAGTTATGTTGCAGGTAAAACTAGAACAGAATTCCACAGAGCGCATACCACTGCGAGGCTGAACAGTTTACATGTTGTATCCCACTGATAGGCCAGATCTGGATCCACATTTGAACCAAGATCAAATGGGCTTATTCATGTCACCGATCCAACTCATCCACCTAGTTTTGATATAACTCGTCCACACCCTTTTGAGATTTTGTTATGTACGTATTGTTTTTAACCTCATCGCTCAAAGGTGAAGACTAACTTTAAAAACCAAAAATGCTTATATCCAGATCCAGATTCGGATCTTCACCAAAATCGAAGCAATTCTTCCTTGTCACACAACCAACCTTTCCACCAAGTTTCATCCAAATCTATCCACAACTTTTTGAGATACCCTGCTCACAGAGAGACAGACAGACAAACAGACAAGCAAAAAACACAGACAGGGGTGAAAACATAACCTCCATCCACCTTCGGTGGTGGAGATAACAAAACACACTTGCTCCCTTCAATAAATAAATTATTGCGGAAGAATAAGTATTAATGAGGTATGAGGAGAGAGGAGTGAAAAATTATTTTCCTGAACAGGTTTCCCCCCTGACCAGGAAGCAACAATATTCCACACGTTTCTTCTTTTCCATGTTGCATACACAGTGCCTTCAGAAAGTAATCACACCCCTTCACTTTTGCACATTTTGTGTTACAGCCTGAATTTAAAATGGATTAAACTGAGATTATTTGTCTCTGATCTACACATAATGCCCCATAATGTCAAAATGGATTTTTTTTTTACAGAATTTGTTTTTACAAAATAATTAAAAATGAAAATATGAAATGTTTTGAGTATTCATCCCCTTTGCTATGACACTCCCAATTCAGCTCAGGTGCATCCAATTTCCTTTGATCATCTTTGAGTTGTCTCTACAACTTGATTGGAGTCTATCTGTGGCCATTTCAATTGATTGGACATGATTTATAAAGAAACACACCTTTCTATATAAGGTCCCACAGTTGACAGTGCATGTCAGAGCAGAAACTCTACCATTAAGGCCAAGGAACTGTTCGTAGAACTCCAGGATAGAACTGTGAGGAGGCATAGATCTGGGGAAGGGTATAAAGAAATTTCTAATGATGAAAGTTCCCAAGAGCACCGTGATCTCCATCATGAGGAAACGGAAAAAATATGCAGCTACCCTGACACTTCCTCAAGCTGGTCGTCTGACTAAACTGAGCGACCGGACAAGAAGGATCTTGGTCAGGAGGTGACCAGGAACCCAATGATCACTCGAACATAACTACAGAGTTCCTTGGCTGAGATGGAAGAACCTGCCAGAAGGACAACAGTTTCTGCAGGACTTCCCAAATCTAGGCTTTATGGGAGAGCGGCCAGACGGAAGCCACTACGAAGAAAAAGGCACATGACAACACGCTTGGAATTTGCACAACGGCATGTGAAAGACTCAAAAGTAAAAATGTTCTGTGGTCTGCTGAGACAAAAATTAAATTATTTGGCCTGAATGCAAAGCCCTACGTCTGGCCGAATCTAAGCACAGCTCATCAACCATTTAACACCATCCCTACTGTGAAGCATGGTGGTGGCAGCATCATCGTATGGGGATGCCTTTCAGCGGCAGGGACTGGGAGACTTGTAAGGATATAGGGAACAATGAATGGAGCGAAATATGGGCAAATCCTTCAGGAGAACCTGCTTTAGAGTTCAAAAGACCTTAGACTGCTGCGAAGATTTATGTTCCAATAGGACATTTACCGCAACCATACAGCTAAAGCAACACTGGAATGGCTTCATAACAAAACGTGAATGTCCTTGAGTGTCCCAGTCAAAGCCCAGTCTTCAATCCCATTGAGTATCTAGGGGAAATTTGAAGATTGCTGTTCGTTCACCGACACTCCCCATCCAACTTGACAGACCTTGAGCAAAGCTACAAGGAAGTACAGGAGAAATGCACCAAATCCAGATGTGCTGATACAGGCATACCCAAGAAGACTCGAAGCTGTAATCGCTGCCGAAGGTGCTTCTACGAAGTATTGACTCGGGGGAGGTGGAGTGTGGGGGGGCGAGGGGAGAGGGGAAAATACTTATGTGAATTAGATAATTCTGTATTGCATTTTAAATTATTTTCTAAACATTTCTAAAAGAAAAATTCCACTTTGACATTATGAGGTATTACGTGTAGACCAGTGACAAAAAACATCTCAATTAAACCCATTTTAAATTCAGGCTGTAACATAGCAAAATATGAAAAACGTCAAGGGGGTGAATACTTTCTGAAGGCACTGCAACAATTGCCCCCTATTTCCCCATATTACACACCCAAAACTCCCTGTGCAGTGATTCCCCAGGCTTGCCGAGTGCTTGCCTGGTTGTGATTCAAGTACGCTTTGTGCCTGTCAAGCCCATCAAATGTATACTGTACTCCCTCCTGCTTGTAGTTTCTTTCTGATCCATATAAGAGGTCATAATTTGGGAAACAAAAGGACCAACCAATTGTTAATGATGCTAGTGCACACTCAGCAATTGAGATATGGGAAAACTGGCCTCCTTTCCCATGGTAACCCACCTTGGAGCTAAATTGCCCGTTGGGCCTATTTGTTTCTCCGAGCAAGATGTAACTTGCTCAATGCATCCTTAAGGACAACCTTCTTTGGATCTTCAAAATCTTGTCATAACCTAATTGTTTCTGGTCATAGATACAATCTGGCAATGTAATTGTAGTAAAGGCAATTCACTTTGCAAGAGGAATAATAATAATAAAATACCCTTCCAAGCGTTGACTGAAATATAGAAAATCCATTTTCACCGTCGTGCTTATTTACACACTTTGAGATCTGAATCGTGAAAATAATTATGTTTTTCATCGCACACCCCCTTAGCATACTAAATTCCCACACCCTATTGGAGTATTAACCCTCAAGGTACACCGAGTACAGCTCCACTTCGCATCCTTCGCAATATCAGGTAGTCCTTTGAGGATGTGCCAGTCATTGCCAGCCAATAGTCCAAAGAAATTACATTTCTTATTAATTAATCTCCGGGTGCGTTGGCCCTTCGTCCTTGCACATCCCACTGTGGCACACAGGCCTGTAACCCACATTTACATTTCCTTATCTTGCACTCTTGCTGGCAAAGCAATAATGCATCCCATCCTCTGCCTTTTTGGCTCTGCATATAGCGTTTCATTGCTGTGTATGTGTAACGTCGAGCGCGCACGGTACGATTTGTTCATGTCGCATTGTGCTTGAACCCCACTTGTTACAATGTCATTACGCCATAGATCTCCAAGGTATTGACAAAACTGCGGGCTATGTGTAGCGGTTTCTTTCCCCTCTCCTACCCCCCAGTTGAAACGGTTTTCTTTCGTGTGATGCAGAAACTAGATGTTGCAGCATTTATTTGATCATGCTGCTCTGCCTAAGTGAAGTGATGTCAGCGGTAATTTGTTTGTCATTTCTCGACAGAAAACTGCATTTCGATTTTTTATCTTATGATGGTAGAATATCTTCGTTTTGGCGTTGGTTTGCCTAAAATATTTTCATTCTTTTTCTCTGTATAATACAATGTGTGCATATTTGCCAAGGAAACTTGCTACTGCACCTCAAAAAGGATACATTTCGATTTATTTACGAAAGTTTTGCAAAACAATAAGCTTTCTAAAATCACAATCTTGAACCTTGTGCCTCAGCATTTCTGCAGGCAAAACTTAAAATTTCCTTGTTGTGAAATTTCCCTCGGTGATTTATTTATTCCCCATTTATCAGTTCCTCCTCCCAGTCCCTCTCCCTCCCACGGATCTTCCATTGTCCCGGTTCTCTGCTGTTGTACTTGTGTGCTTCTCTTTCTCTCCCCATATTGTCTCCCGCTCCCTTTATTGTATGTTTTGTGTTTTTTTTTTGTGATTGATTTTAGCTCGAACACAAGCCTTGATGTTGTATACGAAAAAAAAAAAAAAAGTAAAGATACATTCAAAGTACACCACCCCCATGCCAAATAATTAAATATCCTACAGCGCAACATTGCCGGGGAGCCTCTGGCGCCCGGCAATACCGCAGTGCAGCTCATAGAGAGTGCATTGAGAGGGAGAGGTGTACAATATTTGATTGATTAATTGCATAATTAAAATCAATAAAAGATTATCATAAAATATTTTCTTTATCAATTGGCTCACAGCATAACTAAACCACTAGTGCTTCATCCGAAGATGTATCTTTTCGAAATTTAATTAAATAAGTCATTGATAAAAAATTAAATAATTAATTGATTAATCAATAAATTCGGGAAATCGATGAAATGATTAATCAATAAATCAAAAATATCCTTTATAGCCACATCACCTGTTCACTGTCATGTCCAAATATTAGCTTCCCAGCTCAAAAGGTGCCTGATATATTGCCCAGATGAGAAAGAAAATAAATAAATGATTTATAATGAAAATATATAAATAATAATCATAAAAAAATTAAATAGTTAATCAATTGGCTCATATAATACATAAACCACCACCATTTCATCCGAATGTGTAACTTAAAAAAAAAATTAATAGTCATTCATCGAATAATTAAAAAATTAATCGATTAATTAATTAACCAATAAATAAAAATACCCTTTACAGCCAAATCACTTGGTCATTGGCATGTCCAAATATCAGCTTCCGAGCTCAAAAGGTGCCTGAGATATTGCCCAGATGAGAAAGAAAAAAAAGAAATAATTAATAATGAAAATAAAGAAATAATAATCATTTAAAAATTTTTTTTATCAATTCGCTAATAGGACACATAAACCACCACCATTTCATCCGAATCTGTAACTAAAAAAAAGAAAAAAAAAGTCATTCATCAAATAATTAAATAATTAATTGATTAATTGATTAATCAATACATCAAAAATAGCCTTTGCAGCCAAATGACTTGGTTATTGGCATGCCCAAATATCATCTTCCTAACTCAAAAGGTGCCTGAGATAATGGCCAGAAGAGAAAGAAAATGTATAAGTACTCAATTAATCACTAATAATTAAATAACTCATTAATTGATGAATCAAAAAACCAAAAATAACCGTATTTGACAAAGTACTTGCTCACTGTTGTGCCGAAATTTCAGCTTCCGAGCTCGAAAGATGGCTGAGATATCGCCCGGACAAACAAACAAGAAAGCAAGCAAGAAAGAAAACAACCAGAGTGAAAACTGAGTACTCCCTTTCAGCGTGCGTCATTGCCAAGCCCCCTTCGGTGCCCGGCAATGACGATATGTAGTGCCTGGAGATGGCAGAGGAAAGGAGCATTGTACAACAAGTACAGATACATTCAAAGTACACCGCCCCCATGCCAAATAATTAAATATCCTACAGCGCGGCATTGCCGCAGTGCAGCAATACCGCAGTGCAGCTCATAGAGATTGCATTGGGAGGGAGAGGTGTACAATAATTGATCGATTAATTGCATAATTAAAATCAATAAAAGATTATCATAAAATATTTTCTTAATCAATTGGCTAATAGCATAACTAAACCAAGATGTATCTTTTGGAAATTTAATTAAATGTCATTAATAAAAAAATCAAATAATTAATTGATTAATCAATAAATAGTTAATCGATTAAATGATTAATCAATAAATCAAAAATATCTTGTCTTCCGCTCCCTCTTTTTATATATTTTGTTTGTCTGGTTGATTTGTTTGTGAAATAAATGTTCGCTCTTTCACGAGCCTCGATTCAGTATACAAAAAAAATAAAAAAATCCTTTATAGTCACATTACTTGGTCACTGTCATGTCCAAATATTAGCTTCCCAGCTCAAAAGGTGCCTGAGATATTGCCCAGATGAGAAAGAAAATAAATAAATGATTAATAATGAAAATAAATAAATAATAATCATAAAAAAATTAAATAGTTAATCAATTGGCTAATAGAATACACAAACCACCACCATTTCATCTGAATCTGTAACCAAAAAATAATAATTAATTAAGTCATTCATCGAATAATTAAATAATTAATCGATTAATTAATTAATCAATAAATCAAAAATACCCTTTACAGCCAAATCACTTGGTCATTGTCATGTCCAAATATCAGCTCCCGAGCTCAAAAGGTGCCTGAGATATTGCCCAGATGAGAAATAAAATAAAGAAATAATTAATAATGAAAATATATAAATAATAATCATAAAAAATGAAAGAATTAATCAATTCGCAAATATAACACGTAAACCACCACCATTTCATCAGAATCTAACTAAAAAAAAAAAACATTTAGTCATTTCTCGAATAATTAAATAATTAATCGATTAATTGATTCATTGATTAATCAATAAATCAAAAATATCTTTTACACCCAAACCACTTTGTCATTGGCATGTCCAAATATCATCTTCCTAACTTAAATGGTGCCTGAGATCATGGCCAGAAGAGAAGGAAATAATAATAATAATAATAATAATGCATTTATTTTATATAGTGCTTTTCAGGAAGCCCAAAGACGCTTTGACAGAGTACAAAACATAATGCAGAGCAAAACATAAAAACAATTGCAAGTACTTGTACCGAAATAACGAAGTACTTAATTAATCGCTAATAATTAAATAACTCGTCAATTAATTGATTAATCAAAAAACAAAAAATACCCTTTTTGACAAAGTACTTTCTCACAATTGTGCCGAAATTTCAGCTTCCGAGCTCAAAGGATGGCTGAGATTTCGGTCCCGGACAACCAAGAAAACAAACAAGTACAGATACATTCAAAGTACACCACCCCCATGCCAAATAATTAAATATCCTACAGCGCGGCATTGCCGGGGCGCCTCTGGCGCCCGGCAATACCGCAGTGCAGCTCATGGAAGCTGCATTGGGAGGGAGAGGTGTACACTAATTGATTGATTAATTGTATAATTAAAATCAATAAAAGATTATCACAAAATATTTTCTTAATCAATTGGCTAATAGCATAACGAAACCACTAGTGCTTCATCCGAAGATGTATCTTTTAGAAATTTAATTAAATAAGTCATTAATAAAAAATTAAATAATTAATTGATTAATCAATAAATAATTAATCAATTAATCAATAAATAATTAATCGATTAAATGATTAATCAATAAATCAAAAATATCCTTGATAGCCACATCACTTGGTCCCTGTCATGTCCAAATATTAGCTTCCCAGCTCAAAAGGTGCCTGAGATGTTGGTGAAATGAGAAAGAAAATAAATAAATGATTAATAATGAAAATAAATAAATAATAATCATTAAAAAATTAAATTATTAATCAATTCAATCAATTATTAAATTTCCCTCGCGGTCCCCATGTGCTGTCTTTCCCTCGCGGTCCCCATGTGCTGTCTTTCCCTCGCGGTCCCCATGTGCTGTCTTTCCCTCGTGGTCCCCGTGTGCTGTCTTTCCCTCGTGGTCCCCATGTGCTGTCTTTCCCTCGCGGTCCCCATGTGCTGTCTTTCCCTCGCGGTCCCCATGTGCTGTCTTTCCCTCGTGGTCCCCATGTGCTGTCTTTCCCTCGTGGTCCCCCTGTGCTGTCTTTCCCTCGCGGCCCCCATGTGCTGTCTTTCCTTCGTGGTCCCCCTGTGCTGTCTTTCCCTCGCGGTCCCCATGTGCTGTCTTTCCCTCGTGGTCCCCATGTGCTGTCTTTCCCTCGTGGTCCCCATGTGCTGTCTTTCCCTCGCGGTCCCCATGTGCTGTCTTTCCCTCGCGGTCCCCCTGTACTGTCTTTCCCTCGCGGTCCCCATGTGCTGTCTTTCCCTTGTGGTCCCCATGTGCTGTCTTTCCCTTGTGGTCCCCATGTGCTGTCTTTCCCTCGCGGTCCCCATGTGCTGTCTTTCCCTCGCGGTCCCCATGTGCTGTCTTTCCCTCGTGGTCCCCATGTGCTGTCTTTCCCTCGTGGTCCCCCTGTGCTGTCTTTCCCTCGCGACCCCCATGTGCTGTCTTTCCCTCGTGGTCCCCATGTGCTGTCTTTCCCTCGCGGTCCCCATGTGCTGTCTTTCCCTCGTGGTCCCCCTGTGCTGTCTTTCCCTCGTGGTCCCCCTGTGCTGTCTTTCCCTCGCGGCCCCCATGTGCTGTCTTTCCCTCGCGGTCCCCATGTGCTGTCTTTCCCTCGCGGTCCCCATGTGCTGTCTTTCCCTCGTGGTCCCCGTGTGCTGTCTTTCCCTCGTGGTCCCCGTGTGCTGTCTTTCCCTCGTGGTCCCCATGTGCTGTCTTTCCCTCGCGTTCCCCATGTGCTGTCTTTCCCTCGCGGTCCCCATGTGCTGTCTTTCCCTCGTGGTCCCCATGTGCTGTCTTTCCCTCGTGGTCCCCATGTGCTGTCTTTCCCTCGTGGTCCCCCTGTGCTGTCTTTCCCTCGCGGCCCCCATGTGCTGTCTTTCCCTCGTGGTCCCCATGTGCTGTCCTTCCCTCGTGGTCCCCATATGCTGTCTTTCCCTCGTGGTCCCCCTGTGCTGTCTTTCCCTCGCGGTCCCCATGTGCTGTCTTTCCCTCGTGGTCCCCATGTGCTGTCTTTCCCTCGTGGTCCCCATGTGCTGTCTTTCCCTTGCGGTCCCCATGTGCTGTATTTCCCTCGCGGTCCCCATGTGCTGTCTTTCCCTCGTGGTCCCCATGTGCTGTCTTTCCCTCGCGGTCCCCCTGTGCTGTCTTTCCCTCACGGTCCCCCTGTGCTGTCTTTCCCTCGCAGTCCCCCTGTGCTGTCTTTCCCTCGCGGTCCCCCTGTGCTGTCTTTCCCTCGCGGTTGTCAGCTCTTTCACGAGCCTCGATTAAGTATACAAAAAAAAAAATTAAAAAAAATTCGGTCACAGAACACATAAACCACCACCATTTCATCAGAATGTGACTGAATTTTTAATTTTTAATTTTAGTAATTAATCGAATAATTAAATAATTAATCGATTAATTGATTAATTGATTAATCAATAAATCAAAAATATCCTTGATAGCCACATCACTTGGTCACTCATATCCAAATATTAGCTTCCGAGCTCAAAAGGTGCCTGAGATATTGGCCAAATGAGAAAGAAAATAAATAAATGATTAATAATGAAAATAAATAAATAATAATCATGAAAAAATTTAATTATTAATCAATTCGTTCACAGAACACATAAACCACCACCATTTCATCAGAATGTGTACCTGAAAAAAAAAAAAAATTTTTTAGTAATTAATCGAATAATTTAATAATTAATCCATTAATTGATTAATTGATTGATCAATAAATCAAAAATATCCTTGATAGCCACATCACTTGGTCACTCATGTCCAAATATTAGCTTCCGAGCTCAAAAGGTGCCTGAGATATTGGCCAAATGAGAAAGAAAATAAATAAATGATTAATAATGAAAATAAATAAATAATAATCATAAAAAAATTAAATTATTAATCAATTCGGTCAGAGAACACATGAACCACCACCATTTCATCAGAATCTGTAACTTAAAAAAAATAAAAAATTTTAGTCATTAATCGAATAATTAAATAATTAATCGATTAATTGATTAATTGATTAATTAATAAATCAAAAATATCCTTTGCAGCCAAATCACCTGGTCATTGGCATGTCCAAATATCAGCTTCCTAACTCAAAAGGTGCCTGTTAATGGTCAGAAGAGAAAGGAAATTTGATTAATTAAATAAGTACTTAATTATATATATATATATAAAAATAACCACCTTTAGAGGCCATTTTCCCCGCAAAGTGGGGGTTGGCCTTTTTCGGGAACCGTGGTTGTTGTTGTTTTTGGTCCGCTTTTTGAAGCAATGTTTTACGGCCGGATGCCCTTCCTGACGCCAACCCTTTTTGCCGCCATTAACGACAAACAGGGAATTACCAGTGAACTGGTACTCAATTTGCTGACCTCGGAAGGATGACGGGCTGAGTCAACCCCCCTGGCGTTAATTCAGCGATCGACCGGGATTCGAACCCAGGATCCTAGGATCCTAAGCCAGCACCCTAGCCGCTAGCCCAACACCAGGGTTAAATACTTAATTACTTAATTTACCGCTACTTAATTAATCGCTAATAATTAAATAACTCCTCAACTAAATGACTATTCAAAAAACAAAAAATACTGTTTTTGACAAAGGACCTGCTCACTACTGTGCCGAAATTTCAGCTTCCTAGCTCAAAGGATGGCTGAGATATCGTCCGGACAAACAAACAAGAAAGCAAGAAAACAAACTAGAAAGAAAACAAGAAAGAAAACAAACAAGAAAGAAAGAAAACAAACAAACAGAGTGAAAACTGAGTGCTCCCTTTCAGCGTGCGTCACTGCCGAGCCCCCATCGGTGCCCAGCAATGACGATTTGCAATGCCTGGAGATGGCATAGGAAAGGTGCGGTGTACAACAAACAAACAAACAAGAAAACAACCAGAGTGAAAACTGAGTACTCCCTTTCAGCGTGCGTCACTGCAGTAAACCGGAAACCGGATCGGGAACCGGACGAAGAAGACGAGGAGGAAGAAAAAGTAAAAGGAGGCGGAGCAAGTGAGGTCGGAGAAGAAGCCGAGCTGCTTGGAGGTCTTGAACAAACGCTGGCGAACGAGGGTCACGAGTGAACTTTGGGGTTTCCTGGGAAAGGGATTCCTGCGACAGAGTTGTTATCGCTGTGACAGATAAACCTGCGTGACAGGTTTTGCGGTTGATTCCGAAGAGAATCATTGGAGTACCGTTACGTCTCGAGAACGGACCGTTGGCCATTTTGCCTCGCGCCCGATTTCGGATCGCTCCAGGTTTTTCCCCTCGCTTCAACCATTTCAAGGCATCCAGCCGTTAACCTGGTGTGTGTGTGTAACGTGGATTTTGAGTGGGAAATTGCGGTTCACCGATTGGGAGCCGTTGAACGTCCATACCCGAAGGTGTGATTTCCCAGTCGCCTCTTGAGGACACTTTTGCCTATCTTTGGCAGTGTGACTGTCAACCGAGCGGGTTTCTGGTCTCGATACAACATTGTTCTGACGATCATTGGAGCATGGATCGACTTTGGTTTAAAGCTGGGACAGAGACATTGGGAATGTTATTTTCGCTCACTTGGAGCACAGTGAGTTACATTGTACGAAACTGATGGTACCATCATAGAAATGATATATTGGTTGTACAATTGATTACTATTGTTACCTTCGCAAAAGCGGAAGGTTATGTTTTGATCGCTGTGTATTTATTTGTATGTCTGTGTGTGTGTGTGTATGTTATTCGCATAACTCAAAAAGTATTCAACCGAATTGCATGAAATTTGGTGGGATGATTGGTTATTATACGGGACACATTTGATTAGATTTTGGGAGCAATCGGGTCAAAGGTCAAGGTCAAGGTCACGAAAAGGTCAAAATCGTATTTTTACCATAGCGCGGTCAATTTTTATCCAATTGGCATGCAACTAATGCCAAAATGTTCAGAATTCAATGCCCGATCTTGTTTGTCATAACTCGGTCAATTCTTATCCGATTTGCATGAAATCAGCACCAAACTGTTCACTGTTCTGTTCCCTACACTCCCATGCCAAGTACAGAACAGTAGCTGCGGCGAAGGTATGCGCTCTACCGAGTGCCCGTTCTAGTTTTTGTGCTGTTATTCTTGTGTGACCTTAATACAATACTTGTTTGTTGGTAACAATTGGTGTGGTTCACCATTGATCTTTGACACACAGAATAACACATCTTTCTGCCATGACTACTCTCGGGGCTCGGAGGTACACCGTGACCGGGGTTTGGGGAGGAGCACGTAACAGTACTCCCTTTCAGCGTGCGTCATTGCCGAGCCCCCTTCGGTGCCCGGCAATGACGTTTTGCAATGCCTGGAGATGGCATAGGAAAGGAGCGGTGTACAACAAAAAAGCAAGAAAGCAAGAAAACAACGGCAATACCGACGTGCAGCTCATTGAGACTGTATTTGGAGGGAGAGATGCACAATATTTGATTGATTACTTGCATAATTTAAATCAATAAAAGATTGTCATCAAATATTTTCTTAATCAATTGGCTAATGGCATAACTAAACCACTAGTGCTTCATCCGAAGATGTAACTTTTAGAAATTTAAATAAATAAGTCATTCATGAAAAATTAAATAATTAATTTATTAATCAACAAATAATTAATTAATCGATTAATTGATAAATCAATAAATCAAAAATGCCCTTTACAGACAAATCACTTGGTCATTGTCATGTCAAAATATTAGCTTCCTAGCTCAAAAGGTGCCCGAGATATTGGCCAGATGAGAAAGAAAATAAATAAATAATTGATAATGAAAATAAATAAATAATAATCGTAAAAAAATAAAATAATTAATCAATTGCCGAATAGAACACATAAACCACCACCATTTCATCCGAATCTGTAACTTAAAAAAATTAATTTAGTCATTAATCAGATAATTAAATAATTAATGTATTAATTGATTAATCAATTAAGCAAAAATAGCCTTGACAGCCAAATCACTTGGTCATTGTCATGTCCAAATATCAGCTACCTAGCTCAAAAGGTGCTTGAGGTAATGACCAGAAGAGAAAGGAAATATATAAGTTCCGATTATGCTTCCGGTCCAGTCTGAAGAGGACGCAGGCGTCACATGCTCGTCGCTTCTTCGACCGGGCCACTGTCTGTGGCTTGCTTTTTTGGTGGTCGTGCGGATTTTTTGGCCATTGAGTCTGCCCTCCGCATAGTCCCGGCTCTGCTCCCTGCTTCGCCTACCCGGCTCCTTCGCCTGCTCGCTGTTTCCTCGGGCACGCTCTCGTGGGTTGTGTCCTTCGCAGCGGTGTGGCAGCGGTTTTCCCACCGTGATCTTGATTTGTAGCGGCGGCGGTTCATTGCCGCTGCATTTCCCGCTTTGTCATGATCAACCTTGGCCTCGTGATCGTCTCTTTGCTCCTGCCTGCCCTCTGCTTGGTCCCGACTCTGCTCCTGGCTTCACCTACCTGGCTCCTTCGTTTCCTTGGGCCTGCTCCCGTGGGTTGGGACCATTGTTTCACCTCCTCAACCTTGGCCTCGTCTCGTCTCTCCGTTCCTGCCTGGCATGGCTCTGCGGTACTCCGCCGCAAGGCTCCTTCTGCTCAATACCCGCTCCACCCCATCATGCATCTCTGCCATCAAATCTAATGGACTCCTCCGACGACCCAAGTACATTCACCGTGGCTCTGGTCGTAAGTTTGTATATGTACAATCAGGTCACTCCATCCCCGTCCTCTGGTCGGCTCAGCGCACTCCCACTCATCGTCCCAGCGCACCTCATCACGGCAACGCACAAAATCGCACCTCCTGCCTGCGAACCCTGGCGAAATCACCTCAATTCATCCCTGCTGTTCAAAACAACATCAAGCTCACCCTGTTCAACACCCGGTCCCTCAACAACAAATGCCTCATCCTGAACGAATACATCCTGGACAACAAACTGGACTTTCTCTGTCTCACCGAAACCTGGCAACAACTTCTGGACTACTACACACTCAACCTCACCACACCCAATGGATATTCCTACATCAATAAACCACGCTCGGAGGGCCGAGGTGGTGGAATTGCCATTATCCACCGTCAAGACATCAGGACCAGCCTCATCCCCATCGCCTCATCCTCATCCTTTGAACACCTGGCTTTTAAACTCTCTGGTCGCACGCAGTCAGTCATGGCTGTCGTCTACCGCCCCCCCAAACCACACCCATTATTCCTGTCTGACTTCTCCTACTTTCTGACCCAGCTATGTTCCCTCTCCCCCTCAATCCTCCTCCTTGGTGATTTAAATATCCACATGGACTCCACTGACTCCACAATAACCACTGACTTCACTGATTTACTCACCTGCTTTAACCTCACTCAACATGTCAACTTTCCTACGCATATCCGTGGTCACATTTTGGACCTAGTCTGCTCCACTGGATTAATTTTGCACCATCTCTCTGGCTCCGACCTCACCCTCTCTGACCACTTAACCATCACTATGACCATCAACATCCCCACCCCAACACCAAGACATTATCGCACTATCAACTTCCATAAGCTAAACGCTCTTTCACCGACCTCATTCTCATCCACCCTCTCTGAAAAAATGTCCACTTCTCCCTTCATTGACCTCCACACCCCTTCCGACCTCACTGACTACTACAACCACACTCTCTCCTCCTGCCTTGACTAGCTTGCGCCTGTAAAAACCAAAACAGTTTCTTTCACCCATTCTGCTCCCTGGTTTACCCCTGAACTCCGCCTGATGAAAACTCGTGCTCGCCAACTTGAAAGACTCCACAATAAAACAGGTCTCACAGTTCACTCCCAAGCCTACAAGGACCACCTACAACACTACAAAGATGCCCTCTCCCACGCCCGCTCAGCCTACTACTCTCAAATTATCCACTCTGGCTCCGGAAACCCAAAAGCACTCTTCTCGACAATAAACAAACTCCTCCGCCCCCTGGACACCACCACCCAGTCATTCACAGTAGACAACTGCATCTCCTTCCTTTCTTTCTTCCAACGCAAAATTGACAACATCTACAACAGCTTGACCACCGCCGCACCCGCTCCCCCTCCAACCACCTGCCCCCCCTTATCCTGCATTCCCCTGTCTCAATTCTCCCCGGTCTCCCCGACTGACCTCTCTGAACTCCTTATAGGAATGAAAACTGCCACCTGCACTCTTGACCCTATCCCCTCCAGCTTTGTCAAGGCCTCCCTCCCTGCTCTCTCTCCACTTATCATTGCAACAATAAACTCCTCCCTGTCTACAGGCATCGTCCCACCATCCCTCAAAATTGCTGCTGTTACCCCCATTCTGAAAAAACCTGGACTCAACCCTGACACCCTAAATAACTTCAGACCCATCTCCAACCTACCCTTTCTGTCAAAAGTTTTGGAACGCGCTGTAGCCGCTCAACTCAAACATCACCTCTCTGCCAATAACCTGTATGAAACATTCCAATCCGGCTTCCGCTCCAACCACAGTACTGAAACTGCTCTCCTCAAAATCACCAACGACCTTCTCCTCTCCTCTGACGCTGGCAACCTCAACATTCTCGTCCTCCTCGACCTCAGCGCTGCCTTTGACACCATCGATCACACCATCCTCCTCACCCGACTTGAATCCACCTTTAACATTACCGGCACTGCCCTCTCTTGGATTAAATCATACCTCTCTGACAGACGCCAGTTCATCTCCATCAATAACTGCAAATCCCCCACTGCTCCCCTCCCCCAAGGTGTCCCCCAAGGTTCAGTTCTTGGCCCCCTCCTCTTCATCCTTTACCTGTCCCCCCTCGGTCACTTAATCCGCCATCATGGTCTCCAATTCCACTGCTTCGCCGATGACATCCAGCTTTTCATCTCCACCAAGTCCGTCTCCACCGACACCCACTCTATCCTGACAAACTGCATCTCTGAAATAAAATCCTGGCTTCAAATCAACTTCCTCAAACTTAACTGTGATAAATCTGAAATAATCATCATTGGCCCAAAAACACTCACAAAATCCACCCATAACTTTGCCCTCAACATCGACGGTATCCCAGTATCCACCTCCCCTCTCATCCGGAATCTTGGCGTCATCTTTGACCAAACCCTCTCCTTCGACAAATACACTAAACAGATCACAAAGACAGCCTTCTTTCACCTGAAAAACATCGCCCGTCTCCGCTCATCCCTCTCCTCCACGGCTGCAGAAACCCTCATCCACGCCTTCATCACCTCCCGTCTGGACTACTGCAATAGCCTCCTCTATGGTTCACCCTCAACAATCACCAATAAACTCCAATACATTCAGAACTCCGCTGCCCGTCTACTCACCCATTCCCGGACCCGTGACCACATCACCCCCGTCCTTTACAAGCTTCACTGTCTCCCCATCCCCCAGAGAATCCAGTACAAAATCCTCCTCTTGACCTACAAAACCCTCCATAACCTGGCCCCATCCTACCTGGCTGACCTCCTCTCCAGACACACTCCCACCCGCAACCTCCGCTCTGCTGGTACCAACCTCCTGACCCCCCCCCCCCCCCCCCCCCATCCGGACCAAATTCAGATCCTGGGGGGACAGGGCCTTCTCCATCGCTGCTCTCACCCTCTGGAACTCACTACCTCACACCATCAGAGACTCCTCCTCACTCACCACATTCAAAACATCACTAAAGACCCACCTGTTCAGCACTGCATTCAACATTCAACCCACAGCATTTAACCCCTGACTATCACTTCTCCTTCTCCCTCCTTTTGCTTTAAATATTTCCTTATTGATTCTTGTCTTTTTGCAATTGTTGTTTTCATGTTTTGTTATGCATTATGTTTTGCACTCTGTCAAAGCGCCTTTGGGCTTCATGAAAAGCGCTATACAAAATAAATGAATTATTATTATTATTATTATAAGTACTTAATTAATCGCTAATAAATAAAACCTGGGAGGGACAGTGACAAGAGCAAAGGGTGCAAGACCAAAAAGGAGGCATGATAATCCAGAGGCCATCAATCTGACTGTAATGTGAGAGTAGTCAGCCGAGATACTCAGCTTCGTCATGGGACATCCCAATGATTTTGAGGGCCTTTCTTTCCCATTGCATCAAGAAGGGCAAGGTGTGAGGCAGTGGCGCCATCTCAAAGGGGAGAACAGTCGTCCATCAAGCTGGGAATGAATGCCTTGTCGGTTGCAAACATTCAGACTGGCCAAGGAAAGACCTTGCACAATGATGGCTGTCTTTGGAAGTCTTCTTGGAAAGATGGTCTGCCCAAAAAAAGATCATGGCTGGATGGTGAGGCCCAAAAGTTGATGTGACTTAACGTATAAAATTGTTGTGTTTAGGAAATATATGGGAGGATTTGACAGACGGTCCTTGCACATAGAGAGGGTGCCAGTGTGGGATTTGTCAGGGTTGAAAGACATATTCCAAGTGTTTGACCTGCTTTTGATTCTATCAATGTCTGAAGAGGGAAGAACCTGTCTGCTGCCTGTCTATCTGCAGGTTGAGAGATGTCATAGCAGAGGGTGGAGTCATCAGCAAATAGATGAAGACAATTTTCGAGGGAGTCAGAGAGATCGTTGATAAAGATTAGGAACAGGATAGGGCCCAGAATACTGCCCTGCGACAATCCAGCCTTGACGTGGAGAGGTGATGATCCCATCAAGAGATGCATGCTGATTATGTCAATATAAGAGTGGAAGAAGTCATTGAGCCATGAGAGGAGGTGGCCTTGGATGCCATAAGCAGGGAGTTTGGAGATCAAGGCAGGGTGCTAGACTGTATCAAATGCTCAAGATATGTCGAGAGACGGTGTTATGACCTCACCCCTTTGAGGAAGTTTGGGGGGGGGGGGGGGGTGCATTTACCATTGGTGCCAGGTTAAGCACAGTTGAATAAATGCAAATTATTTACTTATATTAGGAAACTGGGTAAAGAGCAAAGTATACAAAAAAAAATCTGTCAGTACTCGATAGTAAGCCTGGTGTTGGCTTAGCGGTTAGGGTGTCGGCTTGGGATCCTAGGATCCTGGGTTCGAATCCCGGTCGATCGCTGAATTAACGCCAGGGGGGTTGACTCAGCCTGTCATCCTTCCGAGGTCGGCAAATTGAGTACCAGCTTGCTGGGATGAATGATCCCGGTGTGTACCCCGGTTTAGAATAGGTGCACCGTATACGTATCCCTGCGCATCGTAAGAGGCGACCAAGGGTTGGCGTCAGTCAGGAAGGGCATCCGGCCATAAAAACATTGCCTCAAACAGGGAACCATGATTGTCATGGAGTCCGCAAGGCTAACCCCCGCTTTAGCGGAGAAAATGGCCTTAAGACGATCATTCATTCATTCATTCACTCGATAGTAATGGAAAAATGAATTAACTAACACAGAACAGCCCCCAACAACTGCACAGCACGAATAGATATCTCTATCGAACTCCAAGGGGTGAATGGGGAAGCAAAATATCAAATATATATTTCCAAGGATACAAAAAAAGAAGGAAGTGAGGGAGGAAAGGAATTCAAACATTTATACAGTGGCGCTCTGGCAGTTTCCTTGAAGCAGCAGGCCACAAAATTGCATCTCATCTCTTGGCCACACCACTCATCAAAGTGTGTGCTCAACAGCTTTTTTTTCTTCTCTTCGTCGTCTTTTCCAAGTCAAAGACAACACGGCTTCCAAAGATGGAGTCCTTACTTCAATAACACAGCTTCTCCATACATCCTAGCAGGCATGTTGCAACAAGCCACAAGATGTCGGCTTATTCCAGGTGATTTTCTTCCCTTAGCTCGCATTTCTGTGTTGAATGTGGTCTTCTCCGCCTGTGTCTTTGACACCCATGCCTCTGGTCTGAACACCGTTTTCCTCAATGTCACTCTTCCACAGCCAAGAAAACACATCAAAAAGGCCAGAGTTTAGTGAGGCACACCCCTCTTGTGTGGAGAGATGCACAGACACCTCTCCTTCTCCAACGTTTAGCATGCGTTTCTGCCATCATGAATTTTATAGTGTGTCACCCTAACCGCACAAGCGCACATTGCGGAAAAGCAATTGCTTCAGTCTCAGTCTGCCTGTTTGCATGCTGTCTACTGAAGTCATTGTATGTTCAACTATGCACACAATAATGTCACCTAATGTCCTGGCCCTTCATGTGATGGTTACTACCAGGTGATGAAGTTGCACAATGATTGATGTAGAATTGTGACCTGTAGGCGATTCACATAAGGCAGACAGACAAGCAGACAACGAGAATGGCACTCGGCAGAGCACGTACCTACCTTCTCCAGGCTGAACAGTTTACGTTTTGTATCCCACTGATAGGCCGGATATTTTCATTTTTCAGAAGCAAGATATTCTGTAATTATGATTATCATAATAATTATATTAGTCTTTGCTTTTGCATCGTTTTAGCTCACCTGGAATGAAGTTCAGGGGAGCTTATGCGATGGCGCGTTGTTTGTCCGTCAGTCCGTCCATTAGTCCGTAAACACTTGAAACTTCTTTTGCGAAACCGCTGATGGGATTGCGACCAAATTTGGCATAAATGATATTTGTTGTGTTGTGACAAGTTTGTTCACAGCACTAAGAAAATCAAAGTCTAAGGAGGTCTACGGGGGTCAAATTGGATCCAGGCTTGGCCCCCCAAAATAGGAATTTGCTTTCTTCACAGAAACTACACACACAATTTCGATGAAACTTGACCACAACCTTCACCACCCGTGATGTACCAAAGTATATTCACTGCATTTAGACAAATGTGCCCCTTAGCGGTCTGGGGGGGGGGGGGGGGCGCATTTTTTTTTGTATGCAAGATCGAGGCTCGTGTAAGAGCTAACATTAATCACAAAGAGACAAAATGACACATACAACATAAGATAAAGGGAGCAGGAGACAAGATGGGGAGAGAGAGGGAAGCACACAAGTTCAACATTTGAGAGCAGGGACGTTGGGAGATCTGTGGGAGGGAGAGGGCTTGGGCATGGGAAGGGGGGGGGGGGGGGGATGGGAGAGGTATAAAACACATGGACACTTCTCCAGAGGAGACAGTGAGGCACATGAGGGAGTTTGCTCCAGAGGTGGGAGAAAAGAGGAATGAAAGAGTGAAGGTGAATAGAGAATCCTGATTTTGGCAGTTTAACCATAAGAGGGCTGCAGGCAGATCTTGTGCAACCTGTAGGAATATTTGGGGGACAGAGCATAGACAGAGCTGGGGGAGCTAGGCCGGAGAGGAGTCTGTAGAAGACAGGAAGACCACCAACCTGCCTGCGGTGAGTAAGTGAAAGGCCCTCGGAGTTAGCTTCAACGTGGGAGATTCCAATGATTCTGAAAGCTTTGGATTCAATAGCGTGAAGACGAGCTAGGTGTGAGGAAGGAGCTCCAGCCCAGAGGGGAGAGCAGTATTCCATTGAGCTGCGGATGAAAGCCTTGTATGTGGTGAGGAGCTCAGGTGTGCCAAGGAAGGTCTTCGCACGACGGAGGATGCCCAGTCGGCGACTGGCTTTGGAGGCCAGCTTGGAAATGTGGTTTTCCCAGGAAAGATCATGGCAGATAGTGAGACCCAAAAGCTTGAGCGACAGAACTTCTTGGAGAGGATTATTCAGAAAGTAGATGGGAGGGTTTTCCAGACGGTCTTTTCGGAGAGACATAGTAAGAGTGTGAGATTTGTCAGGATTGAAAGACATGTTCCACTTGTTTGACCAGTCTGTGATTTTGCCCAGGTCTGCAGAGAGTGAGGAGGCTGCAGACTGCCGATCTGAGGGGTGTGGTATGGAGCGGCAGAGAGTGGAGTCATCAGAAAAGAGATAGAGGGGATTTTCAATAGAGTCAGAGAGATCATTGATGAAGACCAGAAAAAGCACAGGGCCCAGAACACTACCTTGGGGAACTCCAGCCTGAACAGGAAGGGGAGATGAGAGAAATCCATTCAGCGCCACACATTGACTGCGACCAGAGAGGAAGTCCGCCAGCCATGCGTGGAGATTTCCATGGATACCATAGGAGGAGAGTTGGAGAGCAGAGCAGGGTACCCCCCAAAATAGGTATTTGCTTTCTTCTCAGAAACTACACACGCAATTTCGATGAAACTTCACCACAACCTTAATCGCCCATGATGTACCAATGTTTGTTCAAGGCATTAGAAAAATTGGGGTCTTAGGAGGTATATGGGGTTGGGAAATGGAGGGTTGCCCCCCAAAATGGGTATTTCTTTCTTTGTTTGTTTAAAGTCTTATTGACTGCCTCTTATTGACTGCTAAATTGCCTCAAAAAGAGAACCATGACAATTACAACTACATATGGGCAGGGTGCAGCCCGAAGTGGAGATCGGTTTCTGAGGTTTGGGACATGGAATGTAGGGACAATGACAGGGAGATCAGGAGAAGTGGTGGAAGTATTGGTCAGAAGAAGAGTGGACATATGTTGTGTGCAAGCGACGAGATGGAAGGGAAGTGGTGTGAGAATGGTGAAGGGTAGGCAGGGACAGAAATACAAGTTTGTGTGGCAAGGGTGCCCGGAGGGCATGAATGGTGTTGGTGTCCTGTTTTCTGAGGAGTTTGTAGACAGTGTGGTGAGTGTGACGAGAGTGAGTGATAGGTTGATGATGGTGAAAATGATGATTGGAAAGCTCTTGGTGAACGTCATCTCGGGATATGCTTCGCAGGTTGGTCGAAGCGATGAAGAGAAGGACAAGTTCTGGTGTGCGATAGAGAAGCTGATGGAAAACGTGAAAGATGAGGAAGTTGTTGTGGTGGGAGGAGACCTGAATGGACATGTGGGAAGGAGTATGGATGGTTTTGAGGGAGTTCATGGGGGTTACGGATATGGTGTGAGAAATGGAGAAGGTGAAAGGATTTTGGAGTTTGCTGATGGAGCTGATTTGTTGATTTGTAATACTCAGTTCCAGAAAGAGGATAATAAGCTTGTTACATACACGTCAGATGGGTCGACGACAACCGTTGACTACCTGATGGTGCGTAGGCGAGATAGGGGGCACCTCCGGGACACAAAGGTGATCCCGGGGGAGGACGCTGTTTCACAGCACCACTTGGTTGTCTGCGACATAAGGGTGAAAGGTGCGAGGAGAGCTCGGCGGGTGAAGTACCAACCAAGAATGAAGGTGTGGAGGTTTTAAGAGGTGACAGTAAGGGAGGCATTAAAAGAGAGGCTGAGTAGGGTAGAGGATGATGTGGTTGAGCTTGAAAGTGGTTGGATGTCAATGAAAGCTAGTCTGTTGGGAGCCGTTGGTGAGGTATGTGGGGGTGGGAGGGGGAGGGGTAGGAGGGGGGGAGGGGGGAGAGGTTTGGTTACATTACACCGATTTACATTGAAAACTGCTGAAATATGTACGCAACTTCAACTTAGCACAGTTTAGTAAATACTCGAGATAAATCCATGCGGTAAAAGATTGCTGAGAGTTGCTAAGACCTACGACTTAGAAATTCCACCTGGACACACTTCAGGGGGCACTTTCAAAGGGGAGATGTGCTTATTCTTTCTAAAAAATATTTTAGGTGTGGTATAGACACGATATTTGCATGCATCGGTTTCAAAAATCGAGCAAATATGGTAAATATTACTCATGTGAAACCAGGATCCGTCTCGGTGGTAGCCATGAGTGTGTAGATGTCACATGATCAGTCATGAAGAGTGGTTAAGTCCAAAATATGACATACCATGGCATAAAAACGATTTGCCCGCAAAGCATTGCACCGCAAAGGCGGTCACAGAGTGCCATGCACAGCGTGATGTAAGTATAGTGGGGCAACTTAGCATAACAATTGTGCATTTTTTGAGGAAAGCACCAAATTTGGCACACTAGTAGACTATCATATTATGAAAAGATCTGGATATTGGGCCATCTCAGATTCAGAGATTTGATTTTTGCAAGATTTCGATTTGATTGGGATCGAAGAGAACACCTTCTTCTTCTTCTGTACAGTGAAGTTGCCAGCCCTGAATTCTCTGGCTACATATGGGTGCTTCATTGGGAGTGCAACCATGTCCCTCAGGTGAACAGGGACCCACCTGGCATAGTGTGTGTGGTCTAAGGCATGGAACCATGGGACCAGTTCCGTCAGGGCATCAAGGTACATCGTGAATGAAGCCTGCCGCAGAGAACGCACGTAGACCAGTACCAACATCTCTAGTTCCAGCAGAGTTGCCCAGTACTGAAAGTTGGGAATGTCTTCTCCTCTCTGGTGACACCAGTCTTCAAACTCGGGCAGGTCTTCTGCATCATCAGCATATGTCATACAGTGGCGTTCATACGCACGGTGTTGCAGGATGTGCAGTGCCGCTGCAGTGATTTGATGAGCTCTTCTTGTGCGGGTGACGTGGACAGCTCGCAGGAAGGAGTCGGCCGTCCCTGGCATTGCAATCGCAGCTTGCAAATCTGCAAAATCGGCAAATCTTGCAAAAATCAAATCTCTGAATCTGAGATGGCCCAATATCCAGATCTTTTCATAATATGATAGTCTACTAGTGTGCCAAATTTGGTGCTTTCCTCACAAAATGCACAATTGTTATGCTATATTTAGCTTAGCTGCCGGGCTAGTAGTGCGCGCAGTGCCCCTGGCAGAATTACCGGTCCCTATCAAAGACATTTAATTCATATCGACAAAAATCGACACAAAACATGATCACTTTTCGCTCTGAATTACGTGCAAACGTGTGACGGAAATCACCATCGCCCAGCATCGAATGCCAACCAAGATGGCGCCCGGTTACTGCATCTCCACCTATGTGGAGTGAATGGCAATGGTCACATCACGTGATCGCTCTGAGCGAATCAGTCTAGCGGCGGGGATGGAACATCACGTGATCGCTCTGAGCGAATCAGCGAGCTGTTCTGACACCGGCTGAGATTAGCGGGTACTTCGCTGAAATGCGCTGAGGTAAATATGAATAAAAAATATGGATCGTCAAATATTTTGAGGTCGGCCATGTTCGTCCCAGGCTCAATGGCCATGTCTATGCCAAATATCAAGCACGTGAGCCTCTCCGTTTCGGAGTCTATCGGTAACATTACACACACACACACACACACACACACACACACACACACACACACACACACACACTGTGTTTTATATATATAGATTGCAAAGCACATAGCGAAAGAGAGGTGTGATGTGATGGGGGTGAGTTGCTTGAAGGATGAAGTGGGACAAATCGTTGTCGACCCAGATGGAATTAAAGGAAGATGGAAAAGATATATGGAAATGCTGTTGAATACAGAGAATGAATGGGATGGCAACATAGAGAGTAACCCAGTTTTAGGACCGGCAGAGAAGATAACTGAGAAGGAAGTTGAGGAAACGATAAAAGCAATGAAGAGTGGAAAAGCGGGAGGGCCGACGGGAGTTGTGGGAGATGTGTTGAAGGCAGCAGGAAGTTGGGGTGTGAAGAGAATGACAGAGATCTGTAATCTGGTGGTGAAAGAAAGCCGCATTCCAGTGGATTGGGAACTGAGTACCCTCGTCCCTCGATACAAGGGGAAAGGTGACCCTCTGGAGTGTGGCTCGTACCGAGCGATAAAGTTATTGGAGCATGGAATGAAGGTATTGGAAAGGGTGTTGGAGAGGAGGATAAGGAAGAAAGTGAATATCGACGAAATGCAGTTTGGATTTATCCCAGGAAGAGGAACGACAGATGCGCTTTTCATTGTGAGGCAGTTGCAGGAGAAGTACATGGAGAAGAGGAAGAAGTTGTTTTTTGGGTTTGTTGATCTGGAGAAAGCATTCAATAGGGTTCCACGCAAAGTATTGACATGGGCATTGAGGAAGTTAGGAGTGGAGGAATGGTTGATCAGAGTAGTGATGGCAATGTACAAAAGAGCACGCACAGCTGTAAGGACGAAGGACGGGAACAGTGGTGAGTTTGAGGTGAAGGTGGGAGTGCATCAGGGGTCGGTACTAAGTCCACTACTATTTGTAGCTGTGATGGAGGTGCTGGCTCAGAACGTAAAGGAGGGTTTACCGTGGGAGTTGTTGTATTTAGATGATCTGGTGTTGATTGCGGAAAGTATGGATGGACTGAAGGAAAAGATGAACAAGTGGAAGGAATGTATGGAGACAAAAGGTCTGAAGGTGAATATCGGAAAGACGAAGGTGATGGCAAGTGGTAAAGCATGTGGTGAGGTGGAAAGAACTGGGAAATGGCCGTGTGCTGTGTGCAGGAAGGGTGTCGGAGTGAACTCCATTCAATGTACAATGTGCGCTGATTGGGTTCATCAAAAATGTAGTGGTCTGAGAGGGTCATTTACCAGTGTGGCAGCTACATTCAAATGTAAGGTGTGCACAGAGGGAGCTGCAGATGGAGGAAATGTTGAGTTGGATCTTGGAGACGGCGTGAAGCTGGAAGGTGTGAAAACATTTTGCTACCTCGGAGACATGCTGAATGGAGAAGGTGGATCAGACTCGGCAACGGTTGCTCGAGTGAGATGTGCATGGAAGAAGTTTCGGGAACTGAGTGGCGTGCTGATGAGGAGGAGAGTGTCGCTGAAGCTGAAGGGAAAGGTGTATGCTGCATGTGTGAGAAGTGTTATGATTTATGGGAGCGAGACATGGGTAATGAACGTAGAGCAGCAACGAAGGGTGGAAATGCGAATGGTTCGATGGATGTGCGGAGTATCGTTGAGAGAGAGGAAGTCAAATGATGAATTGCGAAAGATGATGGGAATATTGCCTGTGATTGATGCTGTGAAGAGGAACAGGTTGAGATGGTTTGGTCATGTGTTGAGGAAGGATGAAAGTGACTGGTTGAGAAGAGTGATGGAAATTAATGTAGAAGGAAGTAGAGGACGGAGAAGACCGAGAAAGACTTGGCTGAAGATGGTGGAAGAAGAAATGCGGGCAAGGGGGTTAACAAGGAGAGATGCAGAAAATAGGGCAAAATGGAGAAGATTGTCATGGGGACCGCAAGCCTAACCCCCGCTCTTGCAGGGAAACTGGCCTTAAAATGCATGTTGTTGTTGTTGTTGTTGTTTGTTTAAAGTCTTATGATTTTGTTGGTATGATTCTACATGCTGCCGTCTTCTAGCAACTATTGAAATTGGTTTAAAATACCCTTCGTCGGTGTAGTATCCTGTTTATTCTACCAGGTGAGCACCAGGGGTATTGCTCCTCTGTTTTTGTTTTAGAGTGGTTATTGTTTATTTATTTATTTCCATGCATGTTTGTTTTGGTTTGTTTGTTTAATTATTTATTTCTGCGTATTGAGACAGTTGGCTGGTCTTTGGGGTCTGAAAGCAGACACGTTTTCTTCCTTACTATGTTATTTTTGCTTTGAAAGATTCAGTTTTTGTGTGATTTAACATTTCACTTGACACAAAATGTGGCCACATTCGACTTGCGGCTCATTAAAAATCCTTTTATTGCAGGTTCTTTGCAGGCTTTTCCCTCCGTCGGCATCAACAGAGTACGACACAAATGTACGTCGTGCTGTGCACTCCATCAGTGCTGTGTTTACTGGAGTGCACTCTAATTTCCCATCGAAATCCAACAGGCAGACTTCATTTACTTTGTGCCACCTTTTTGTATCTTTGGAGACTGTCACAGAATATAAATGATCCCATTTGAAAATTGGATGCTCACTAAATACTGGAGATGGCAGCTGCTGGTGCTTTCCATCATTTTCCAAGAAGGGAAATTGTGTCTCCATCCATCAGTCGTCATAATGCATGCAGTTTGGGACTAACATGCATGGATTTACATGCATGATTGAGACCACATAATTGAGAAAAGCTACTAAATGTGTGATTTAAACAATGACTGGCTTCTGGCAATGCAAATGACGATTCATGGAGAAATGTCTCGAGGGTAGGCCTATGGAGATGAGACACACTGGTTCCTTGGATGTCAGTTTACATATTTTTGTTCATGGCCATTCTGCTGGTGGTCCTTTTGTCAGAGTGTGCAAGCATGTTTTTTCAATTGGCTTTGTCTGACCTTGGACCCAGGAGCAATGAAATGGCTGAGGTAATTACCAACGACATCTCTTGCCTCGAGCAATGCCTCATTGCTGGCTTCCTGACATATTCAGACACCCTGCTCTTTGTTGATCAGGCTTTGTTGTACAGTGTACTCCACCTGTCAGATGTATGCTACATCTCCACTGTCAGTTTGGCAGAACTTGTATGTGCTTCTATATTTGTGTTTGCGTGATGACCTTTTTCTGTTTCCGGGAGCTGATTTATGCTTAGCTGTCCCATTGTCAACATGGTTATGTCTCTTGGCCTGAAATTGCAAACTATCATTTTAGGTCCTGAAATTATACACCATCACTTTGGGATACATGTCTCATTTTCTCATGCATTTTCATGCCTCCGCAGCCGAATGCGCCAGAGGCATTATGTTTTCGGGTTGTCCATCTTGGATGTGTGTCCGTCCGTGCGTGCACACTGCATAGCAGATGTTCGTTACTGTCATAACTTGTGCACCGCTGAAGGGATTGCAACCAAACTTGGAAAAGTATGTACTATTATGCAATGATGAACCTATTAGATTTGGGGTTCAAAAGGTCAAAGGTCATGTGCCTTTTGAAAATAATATTGCACATCATAGCTCAAGTTAGAAGTATCTGCAGGATGTCAGAGTCGAGGCTCATGGAGGTGCTGGAACACAGAATGGATCAGAACATAACAGAAGGAAAAGAACAGAAGAAAGAGGAGGGAATGGGGAAGGAGCGAAACACATCAATAGCAGGGTAGAGGGACAAAATAGAGGGAGGCTTGGAGGAAGATGGGATATGGGGGAATGATACAGGAGGGCAGGGAGGGGGGGGGGGTTACAGGGGGTGAACAAGCTGGGTACAGGTTCAAACTCTGAATCACAGAAGTGGAATAGAATACTGGAAAGGGGATGGGAGTATTCACACCCCTTGACATTTTCACATTTTGTTATTTTACAGTCTGAATTTAAATGGATTAAATTTAGACTTTTTTGTCACTGATCTACACAATATCCCATAATGTCAAAGTGGAATTTTTTTCTTTAGAATTTTTTACAAATTAATTAAAAAGGAAAAGCTGAAATGCCTGGAGTCAATAAGAATTCAACCCCATTGCTCTGACACTCCAAATTGAGCTCAGGTGCATCCAATTTCCTTTCATCATCCTTGAGATGTCTCTACAACTTGATTGGAGTCCACCTGTGGCCAACTCGATTGATTTGGACATCAAAGGACCCCCAGATGACAGTGCATGTAAGAGCAGAAACTCCACCATGAAGTCCAAGGAACTGTCCGTAGAACCTCGAGATAGAAATGTGAAAAGGCATAGGACTGGGGAAGGGAATAAAACAATTTCTCGAGTGTTGAAAGTTCCCAAGACCACAGTGATCTCCATCATTAGGAAATGGAAAGAATATGGAACGACCCAGACTCTTCCTAGAGCTGGCCGTCCAACCAAACTGAGCAACCAAGAAGAACCTTGGTCAGGGAGCTGACCAAGAACTCAATGACCATTTTTACAGAACTACAGACAGAGTTCCTTGACTGAGATGGGAGAACCTGTCAGAAGGACACGTCTCTGCAGCACTTCACAAATCTAGGCTTTACAGGAGAGTGGCCAGGCAGAAGCCACTCCGAAGAAAATGAAATATGACAGCACGACTGTAGTTTGCAAAAAGGTACGTGTAATAATCTGAGAGCATTAGGCAAAAGATTCTCTGGTCTGATGAGACAAAAATTGAACTCTTTGGCTTGTATGCAAAGCGCTACGTCTGGCAGAAACCGAGCACATCTCATCACCCAAAGAACACCATCCCTACATTGAAGCAAGGTGGTGGCAGCATCATGCCATGGGGATGCTTTGCCTTATTGTCTGGAATTAAATTGCATTCATTCATATTGTTTCCACCTTGATTTACACATCATAACCCACAACTTCCAAGTGAAAAGCAAATTCTACAAACTTCAGAAAATTAATTAAAAATACAAAACTCGAATATCTTGGTTGGATAAGTGTCCATGTCCCTGAGTTAATACTTGGTGGAAGCACCTTTGACAGCAATTACACCTGTGAGTCTGTTGGGATAGGTCTCCACCAACTTTGCACACCTTGATTGGGCAATATATGCCCATTCTTCTGTACAAAACTGTACAATCTCAGTCAAGTTGCGTTGGAAGCGTTTATGGACAGCAATCTTCAAGTCATGCCACAGATTTTCGATTGGATTTAGGTCGGGGCTCTGATTGGGCAACTCAAGAACATTTATCTTTTTGTTCCTCAGCCATTCCAGGCAGCTTTGCCTGTGTGCTTCAGGTTGTTTTCATGCTGAAAGGTGAAATTCCGTCCCAATTTCACCTTTCTTGCAGAGGGGGTGAAGTACCAACCAAATAGGGGGCACCTTCGGGACACAAAGGTGATCCCAGGGGAGAAGGCTGTATCACAGCACCACTTGGTTGTCTGCGACATAAGGGTGAAAGGTGCGAGGAGAGCTCGGCGGGTGAAGTATCAACCGAGAATGAAGGTGTGGAGGTTGAAAGAGGTGATGGTGAGGGAGGCATTAAAAGAGAGGCTGAGTATGGTATAGGATGATGTGGTTGAGCTTGAAAGTGGTTGAATGTCAATGAAAGATAGTCTGTTGGGAGCCATTGGTGAAGTATGTCGATGAACAAAAGGACCACCGAGGCACTCGGAAACATGGTGGTGGGATGATGAAGTTGGAAAGAGGATTGACGAGAAGAGGAAGAAGCTCAAGGAGTGGCAGAAGGCGAAGGGTATGGGGGCAGAAAAGGCAGAGCATGAAAGTTATAAGGCAGCCAAGAAGGCTGCAAAGAAGGAGGTAGCAAATTCACAGGAGGCATGTTGGAAAATGTTTGGAGAATGCTTGGATTCGAAAGAGGGTCAGAGAGCAGTACTCAGGATTGCAAAGCAGATAGCGAAAGAGAGCTGTGATGTGGTGTGGGTGAGTTGCTTGAAGGATGAAGTGGGACAAATCGTTGTGGACCAAGATGGAATTAAAGGAAGAATGAAAATGAATGAATGATCGTTTTAAGGCCATTTTCCCTGCTAGAGCGGGGGTTAGCCTTGCGGGGCCCATGACAATCATGGTTCCCTGTTTGAGGCAATGTTTTTATGGCCGGATGCCCTTCCTGACGCCAACCCTTAGTCGCCTCTTACGATGCGCAGGGATACGGTGTACCTATTCTAAATCGGGGTACACACCGTGATCGTTCATCCCAGCAAGCTGGTACTCAATTTGCCGACCTCGGAAGGATGACAGGCTGAGTCAACCCCCCTGGCGTTAATTCAGCGATCGACCGGGATTCAAACCCAGGATCCTCGGATCCCAAGGCGGCACCCTAACCGCTAAGCCAACACCAGGCTCTAGAATTAAAGATGGATGGAATGGAATTAAAGGAAGATGGAAGGGATATATGGAAAAGCTGTTAAATGCAGAGAATGAATGAGATGGCAACATAGAGAGGAACCCAGTTTTAGGACCGGCAGAGAAGATAACTGTGAAGGAAGTTGAGGAAGCGATAAAAGCAATGGAGAGTAGAAAAGCGGGAGGGCCGACGGGAGTTGTGGGAGATATGTTCAAGGCAGCAGGAAGTTGAGGTGTGAAGAGAATGACAGAGATATGTAATCTGTTGGTGAAAAAAGGCCGCATTCCAGTGGATTGGGAACTGAGTACCCTCGTCCCTCTATACAAGGTGAAATGTGACCCTCTGGACTGTGGCTCGTATCGAGCAATAAAGTTATTGGAGCATGGAATGAAGGTATTGGAAAGGGTGTTGGAGAGGAGGATAAGGAAGAAAGTGAAGATCGATGAAATGCAGTTTGGATTTATGCCAGGAGGAGGAACGACAGATGCGCTTTTTATTGTGAGGCAGTTGCAGGAGAAGTATATGGAGAAGAGGAAGAAGTTGTTTCTTGGGTTTGTTGATCTGGAGAAAGCATTTAATAGGGTTCCACGCGAAGTAGTGACATGGGCATTGAGGAAGTTAGGAGTGGAGGAATGGTTAATCAGAGTTGTGATGACAATGCACGAGAGAGCGCACACAGCTGTAAGAACGAAGGACGGAACAGTGGTGTGTTTGAGGTGAAGGTGGGAGTGCATCAGGGGTCGGTACTAAGTCCACTACTATTTGTAGCTGTAATGGAGGTGCTGGCTCAGAACGTAAAGGAGGGTTTACTGTTGGAGTTTTTGTGTGCAGATTATCTGGTGTTGATTGCGGAAAGTATGGATGGACTGAAGGAGAAGATGAACAAGTGGAAGGAATGTATGGAGGCAAAAGGTCTGAAGGTGAATATTGGAAAGACTAAGGTGATGGCAAGTGGTAAAGCATGTGGTGAGGTGGAAAGAACTGGGAAGTGGCCGTGTGCTGTGTGCTGGAAGGGTGGCGGCGTGAACTACATTCAATGTACAATGTGCGCTGAGTGGGTTCATCAAAAATGTAGTGATCTGAGAGGGTCTTTAACCAGAGTGGCAGCTACATTCAAGTGTAAGGTGTGCACAGAGGGAGCTGCAGATGGAGGAAATGTTGAGTTGGATCTTGGAGACAGTGTGAAGCTGGAAGGTGTGAAAACATTTTGCTACCTCGGAGACATGCTGAATGGAGAAGGTGGATCAGACTCGGCAACGGATGCTGGAGTGAGATGTGCCTGGAAGAAGTTTCGGGAACTGAGTGGCGTGCTGACGAGGAGTGGAGTGTCGTTGAAGCTGAAGGGAAAGGTGTATGCTGCATCTGTGAGAAGTGTTATGATTTATGGGAGCGAGACATGGGTAATGAACGTAGAGCAGCAACGAAGGGTGGAAATGCGAATGGTTCGGTGGATGTGCGGAGTATCGTTGAGAGAAAGGAAGACAAATGATGAATTGTGAAAGATGATGGGAATAGAGCCTGTGATGGATGCTGTGAAGAGAAACAGGTTGAGATGGTTTGGTCATGTGTTGAGGAAGGATGAAAGTGACTGGTTGAGAAGAGTGATGGAAATGAATGTAGAAGGAAGTAGTGGACGGGGAAGACCGACAAAGACTTGGCTAAATGTGGTGGAAGAAGAAATGCGGGCAAGGGGGTTAACAAGGGGAGATGCAGAAAATGGGGTAAAATGGAGAAGATTGTCATGGGGCCTGCCAGGCCCCTGCTCTAGCAGGGAAAATGGCCTTAAAATGCCTTTTGTTTGTTTGTTGTTGCACAGGGCAGCAGGTTTCCCTCCAGAATTTTTCTGTATTTTGATCCATCCATTTCCCCTTCTATGCTGACAAAGGCCCCAGTCCCTGCTGATGAGAAACATCCCCATAACATGATGCTGCTTCCACCATGCTTGACAGTGGGGATGTTCTTTTGGTGATGTGCTGCGTTGGGTTTGTGCCAAACGTAGCATTTTGCATTTAGGCCAAAAAGTTCCATCTTGGTTTCGTCAGACCACAAAACTTTTTGCCACATGGCCTCAGTATCTCCGGAGTGGTGTTTTTTGCCTACTTCAAACAGGACTCGAGGTGGGATTTTTGAGTAATGGTTTCCTTCTTGCCACCCTACCTTACAGGCCAGACGTGTGCAGTGCATGGGATATTGTTGTCACATGCACACAGTGACCAGTCTTTGGCATAAAGGCCTGTAGCTCTTTCAAAGTTTCCATTGGCCTTTTGGTGGCCTCTCTGGTCAGTTTCCTTGCTTGGTCACCCAATTTGGAGGGATGGCCTGATCTCAGCAGGATCTGGGTGATTACCCCATACATCTTCCACTTCTTAATGGTTGTCTTGACTGTCCTCAAAGGGATATTCAAGGCCTTTGAAATATTTTTACACCCATCCCCTGAACTTTGCCTTTCCATAACTTTATCCCAGCGGTCTTTTAAAAGTTGCTTGGTGCTCATGGTTGAGTCTTTGCTGTGAAATGCACTACCCACGAGAGGAAACCTACAGGAACAGCTGATTTTATTCTACAATAATCAGAATCACTGCAGTGTAACACAGGTGGAGGGCAACTAACTTGGTGTGTGATTTTGAAAGTGATTAGTTACACCTGCGCTAATTTACAATTACTCTTATAAGGGGGGTGGACACTTATCGAAACAAGATATTCTAGTTTTGTATTTTCAATTAATTTTATGAAATTTGTAGAGTTTGTTTTTCGCTTGGAAGTTGTGGGTTACGTTGTGTAAATCAAGGTGGAAAAAGTCAGATTTAATGCATTTTAATTCCAGGCTATAAGGTAACAAAAGGTGAACATTTTGAAAGGGGGTGTAGATTTTCTATAGGCACTGTATGTACAGTGCATGGCCTGCAAAAGTATTCACCCACCTCCAAAACTTTCATATTTTGATGGTGTCTTAGCTTATTTAATGATGCTCTCAAAATCAAACAATATAGAGTCTTCACAAACTACTCCAAAGTGATAAAGCAAAAAAATGCAGATAAAATATGAATAAGTTTGATTTAATAACAGAGAAAATCAGACGGTTCTC
Organism: Myxine glutinosa; assembly: GCF_964187855.1. Classification (NCBI taxonomy): domain Eukaryota; kingdom Metazoa; phylum Chordata; class Myxini; order Myxiniformes; family Myxinidae; genus Myxine; species Myxine glutinosa. The sequence continues at coordinate 21,537,175 of NC_136266.1, forward strand.
AGTTGCACAAGTATTCAAGCCCTTTGCCTAATTCACCCCAAATCACTTAAAGAGCAAATTATTTGTTTGAAATGTCACAAAATAAGTGTAATAGGTTTCACCTGTTTGTTATCGGTGGTTTAAGTTTAAAATTGAGCTTCCCCACTTATCTAAGGAATTTTAAGGTGCAACTCACTCAGTCAATAAACAAGGCAAACATGAAGACCAAGGAACTCTCCAATTAAGTCAGACATAAATTGGTGTGGAAGCACTGTTCAGGTGAGGGTTACAAGAAGATTTCAAAGTCACTCATTATCCGTTTGAGTACGGTGAAATCCATTATTAAGACGTGGAAGACGTATCATCCCACCCACACTCTACCCAGGTCAGGTTGCCCATCCTAACTCAGCAGCCGGGCAAGCAGGAAACTGGACTTTGTCTCTTGGGATTTTTGATAATATTTGTAAAACCAATGAGTCCGAAGGTGTCGTGCACTTAACTTTGAGCTGCCTAGTCTGGGTTTGATTCTCGGCCTCACTCTATAATATTTGATTGTTGCTTCACAGGCAGGGTCTTGTATCAAAAAGTGTGCCATCCCTCTGATGGATGTTGATCTGTGTTTCCGTTCTGCTCCTATTTGTTGGTAAATGTTAAAGACATGCTGTCTTTTGTTCATAGTCGAGTTATTGCCGGCATCTTGACCAAATTCAAATTCCTGCTCGTTTGGAAAATACTTGGACCAACATCATTCCTTAGCCAACCCCATAATAAGAGTAGTAGTTGAGGGGAGAATCCTGCAACAGATTTTTTTTAAATTATCATTATTATTTTAATTGAAATTCAACCTAAACTAAAACGCCACTCAGTAGAGCGCATACTCCCGCCGTGGGTTTAGTTGGAATAATACGTTTTGTTTAACATCCCCTCTCCCCAAAACAATAAATGAAAAAGAAAGTCGGCCCTAACGGTCAGATAATTAATTTTGATATATCTCGGAATTAGAGGAGAAAAACATTATTTAAGAATAAGAATAAAAGCTTTAATGCAGTAAAACAGAAAAAATCTTTCCCAAAAAAATTCCTGGATCTGGAATAATATCCTGAGCTTCACCAAAAACTAATCAATTCTTCCTTATCCCAAGGGCAATCATCCCACCAACTTTCACCCAAATCCGTTCAGAACTTTTCCAGATATCTTGTTCACAAACACACGAACATACGAACAGACACACACACACACACGGACGGACACGATCGAATGCGTTACTCCCTAGCGGGAGTAATAAACCTGAAAATCGCAGAGCCAGAACCAGAATTGTTTATTTGGTCTGGGAAGCCCATGCGAGGTTTCTTCTTCTTCAGCCTCTCACAACCCTAGGTGAATATGTGATCTTTTTTTAAAAAGTTGGAATTTTGCCAAATCTGTTTTATTCGTTTGTTAATATACCTCAGCCATTGACAAATCTGGAACGAAGTCTTTATAAGTTCATCAAATACTGACAGCGAATGACATTCGCTGAGCTAAATGTTGATATCTCTTCTGAGGTAAATAAATAAATTAATAAAAAACGTTTTAAAGCATTATACGTATCAAACGATACATTTTATGAAACGGGGAAACCTAATACACACTTTGGTGGTTTTAAAATGACAGAATGTCTTTATTTTTTAAAAAAAAGGAACATTGAAGACGACGCTGCTAAAAAAAATACACCGCTCTAACGCATAACCACGAGTTTAAACTACATTTACAACAAATATGAAAACTATTTTCATATCACAATGTTTTATATAGAATATATAGAAGATAATGTTTAAAAAAAATGAGCCCTATCTTCCAATGGTAAACAATTCTTCAAAAAATTCCTGGATCCGGAATAATATCCTGAGCTTCACCAAAAACTAATCAATTCTTCCTTATCCCAAGGGCAATAATCCCACCAACTTTCATCCAAATCCGTTCACAACTTTTCCAGATATCTTGTTCACAAACACAAGAACACACACACACACACACACACACACACACGTTCACGAGTGAATGCATTACTCCCTGGCGGGAGTAACAAGGAATAATTATTGTGTAGGTGCTGACATTGTTGGAATGTTATTGGTTCCTTTTAATGCCGGAAATAATTAAAATCTCTCATTGCAGTTCTGCTGAGGATGCTTTCCACTGGAGAACGACAGGTAAGAACATTTTGCAGTTTTCCATTTGCTGCACCCGGGGCATGATTTCTCATATAATGTCAGAACATTCTAACATTCTTCTGTTATATGTTATAATAGCAAAAATAACATTCGATCTGTTGTATTGTGGAAGGATTTGGGGAGTTTTTCCGCCTTTTTATGTGCATATTGCTTGTGTTCACGTTAAACAGAAATGAAACAATTTGCAACAAAACAGAAAGCGACTTCATTGGCTCCACTCCCTCGGGCGTTTTCCGCCTTGGACAAGCGTTGTGTGAAGGTGTTTAAATAGCTTATCGTGGCATTTTGTGGGGTACGCCTACCAAAGGTAAAAAATATTACAACCACAAACTATTCAGTCAATTCCATCCAACATATGATTACCATTTTAAAATAGTCACCGCTGTTGTTTAAAACTTCATTGAAAATAAATTTGGAGGAAACCCGATGTCTTTGAGGCATTTTATACTTATTGCGTCCCCCCACAGACTGACAGACCACTAGCTTACCTCGAGGTAGGTCGCTAGCTGGGCCGCAATGACCTTTAGCTAATACAGGTGCTTAAATGAGTCTTTACACATGGGTGATGCATCCCATTGCTGTCCGATTTTTCTCGCCATCAGATTATATGTGTACTCCATATGAATGTTTATAACTTATACCTTGGGGCATCGTCTTTGATTTCTCCCACACTTGACTTCAAGTGTGACATGCGTTATTGCCCTCGACACCCTTACGACCCAATTGTGACCTTTAATCGATGCATAACCCCATTCCTAAGAGTCACCACCATTGTGTAATACTCCAAGTAGTCACTGCCCGAGGTAAATTTGGATAAAAATTGGATGCATATATATATACCTGCATACGGGCAGTGTATAGGCTAAGAGTCGCTGGTCCACACACCTACTAGAAATAATTAATTCTTATAAATTGCTATAACGACAAATTAATCAATTATGTCAGATGATAACGGCATAATACTAATGATAATGGCGTAATAATAATATTAACGTTGTTACCAAAGAATAATATTAATAATAATTTTAACAATAATAATAGTAATTAAAATAAGAGTAATAAATAACATGGCGGAGTCTAAAGAATCATAGGCTTAGTGAGTGTGAAAATGTAAAATTAAGGTGAAAAGGGCTTTGATTACAAATTGCACTCACCTCTGTGGAATGGTGTGCACATGCACGTACACATGACTATTGTATTCATCATGCTTACGTCACTTTCCCCGCCACCCCTACTCCCCACGACCCTTACAACCTCTCTCCCCTCCCCCCTTTCTGCCCTCTCCTCCCCTTCTCCCGGCCACACAGGGAGCGGGGGTTTGTAATTGTTTGAAATTTGAGTTTGCTTTCTCTTCTAAGTTTTCGTGTTTCACATCCAGTGTTCTGGTGAGAAATTAATGAACTGGTTTTTTTGGCATACATTGTCAAGGTTCATATCAGAGCTAACACACAGAAAAGATCACAAAGGGAGCAGGAGAAAAGAGGGGATGAGAGAGAGAAGCACAACCACAAAAGGGAACAGGGACATCAGGAGATCTGTTGAAGAGAGAGAGGGTTGAGGCAGGGTACACGGAATAAAAAATATGGACACCACAGAGACCTTTAGGAAATAAAACCGGGAATCTGAAGGAGGTGAGTTTGGGGTGGATTCGTTTTTTTTGAATACAGAGGAATTAAATGAAAGCACCAAATTTACAAATGATCTGATGGCAATAGTTGTGGTAATAATGTATTGGCATTGAATTATTTATTATTTAGGAATATACGTTTGTGAATGTCATACATGCTGGATAATTACACATGGTCCTCTATATTCGCAAGGGTTACGTTCCTGGAAAATCTGCTGAATGCAAAATTCGCGAATAGGGAATCCTTGGTTTAATGGGAATAATGGGGTTAGGTTCCTGGGTCAGACTGAAGGGGGAAATGGTAAATGTTTAAGATCAATGATTAAAATAAATAAATTACAGTACAGTATACATAATAGTGTGTTTTAATTTACGTAGTCTTATGATAACGATGACGCGATGATGATGATGGTGGTGGTTTTGGAGGTGAAGTCAGAAGAATTATTCATGCCCACTTCAGACGCGTTCACACCCCTAGCCATGCTGACGCATTCACTTTTTCACTCAAACTCATCACTTCTGCCTTTTTCCAGCAGACTCACCTTCTCCACTCGTCATATGTTTATGACTTTAGACGCCATGATTAACGGTAATTACAGGTTCACAATGGTGAGTCGAGAGGCGCAGTGAGGTGTTGGCGGTTTAAGAGCCAAATATAGTATTGTACAGTATCAACAGCTATGCGCCTCCCCCTCATGTAATAATAATAATAATTCATTTATTTTGTATAGCGCTTTTCAAGAAGCCCAAAGGCGCTTTGACAGAGTGGAAAACATAATGCATAACAATACATGAAAACAACAATTGCAAAAAGACAATAATCAATAGGGAAATATTTAAAGCAAAAGGAGGGAGAAGGAGAAGAGATAGTCAGGGGTTAAATGCTGTGGGTTAAATGTTGAATGCAGTGTTGAACAGGTGGGTCTTTAGTGATGTTTTGAATGTGGTGAGTGAGGAGGAGTCTCTGATGGTGTGAGGTAGTGAGTTCCAGAGGGTGGGAGCAGCGATGGAGAAGGCCCTGTCCCCCCAGGATCTGAATTTGGTCCGGATGGAGGGGGTCAGGAGGTTGGTACCAGCAGAGCGGAGGTTGCGGGTGGGAGTGTGTCTGGAGAGGAGGTCAGCCAGGTAGGATGGGGCCAGGTTATGGAGGGCTTTGTATGTCAAGAGGAGGATTTTGTACTGGATTCTCTGGGGGATGGGGAGCCAGTGAAGCTTGTAAAGGACGGGGGTGATGTGGTCACGGGTCCGGGAATGGGTGAGTAGTATTATTAATTATGTATTAATTATGTATCCCTCCCCCTCATGTATCCCGTGTTGGTGGTTGGGTTGGTGGGAGGAGGGTGATGTGGTGGTTTGGTGATGGGGGGGGGGGGGCAAACTCACGAATACTGGAGAACGATGGGTCGTGAATTAGTATGAAATATAGGTGGAACTCACGAATGCAGAACTCGCGAATACGGAGCATTTACTGTAAACATTTAATTGTTTTCTTCCATCCTTGGTTTTCATATTCATGACTGTTGATTCGCCTCGCCAGAGGAGAGGGTATTGCATTTGAGGATGTTTGTCTGTCCGTATGTCTGTCTGTTTGCCTGTTTGTCCACACAGAATAAATATGCTTTTCTCTGCAACCATTGGTCCATTTGACAGGAAAGTAGCACCATATATAATCATATTATCACCATATCACCTCCTCCTGTAGAATTTTTTGATGATAATTATGACATCATAGGTCATGTGGTACGGGCGCCATCTTAGAAAAACCGAAAAATTTGCACCTCTATCTCCCAAAGCGCTGCATAGAAAAAATTGAGACATGGCTCATTGTAAAGAACTCTCCATGGGGAATAACATATGTTAATGATGATGTCATAGGTGCCTCCATTATGGCATCATAATTCGACAAGTGCAAAACTTCATCCGATCAACATGAAATTTCTTGAGCATCATCTCGGGATAAATTGGTGGAGGTAAAAACAAAAAAATGATGACGTCATCCGTCACGTGTTTCAGCCGCCATATTTGTTTTAACACAAAAGCCTTTAAAAAACACCAAAGCGTGTCCTGGTGAGGGTCTTCAATCTCTGATTGCTCTTTCTTGTTTATTTATTTATTTTGGAGGTGATCAAAAGCTCATGAAGGAGCTTGTACATAAATCACAAGTAAAGGCATTGGTAGACATGTATGGTATTTGGGATTTGAACCTTGCTTGCCCACATCATGATCCAGATGGGAACACTCCAGGCTAACCTAATTGTGTTACCATACGCTGATTTGTGATTCTCACATTAGTACCTTGGATTTCTGTGAAGTTTTTTTTTTTTCCCCCACATTTCACTATTATAAGCTCGAGGAAATGGGTGACGGGAGAGGGTGGAGGTTAATTGTTTCTAATTGACTGACATCGAGCAAAGAAAGATAGATGAAAGAGAGAAGAGTTGGGGTGGCTGCAAGTGGGTGAGAAGTGAAAACGGAGGTTTGGATTCAGAGTGAAATCACTGGGTAGGTTTGATCACATATTCTGCCATTATTCTGTACCGTACAGAACATGTATGGTCCATTGGTCCATTATCAGTCATCGCTTTTCCTTTAACTGCAATGCTTTTGTTTATTTAATTTTGGAGTTGCTCCTTTAAAGCCAGCAATTTGTGACAATCCGAAATTTCAACTCAATTTCATTTGGCATTTAAAATAAACCATTAGATAAATCGTTAGATCATTGGATTAAATAAATCAACCACTTAGAGTCGAGACCACAAGCTGCAGATCCCCTTCCGCTCCTCTCTTTGAATATGATCTGTGAGCTAGCGAAGTTTTCCCCGACAGTCCAATAGCGATGTGTTAACTCTCCCGAGATGAGCCAAACTAACCAGGAGCTGACAATCCAAATCCGTATTTCCACGGCTTTCAATCAGGTTGGAACCCACATTCTCTTCGGATTTTACCCACACAACTACTAAATAATGTATACAATATCAAGGAGGTGAAGTTTTATGGCATATTAACACTGGTTTTCAAAAGTCATTTTTTGCTCTCTCATTATTTTCAAGTTTTTCAAATTGATGCTTTAATCCCAAAGTTTGAATTATTTGTATTTGCCATTTTGTTCGCACTCAAATGCCTCGCACTTACAACGCTTTCCCCGCAGCTCAATAGAAATTGGTTTGTGAATTAATAATGTGAGTTCAAATAATGGCCAAGTCCAATAATCATGTGATCAATTATTGTTTTGATTGGTTTGGAATTGCTTTTCCCCGTTGGCCTCTTCACGTCCCACTGTAATGCAAAACTTAGACAAAATGGGCGAGCAATGCTATGGCAGTTGTAATGGACCATTTGTGATTCAATGGCGAGCTTACGCACCGTTTAGACATGCGTGGCTGCTTCGTCTATATTCTATAAGAACATGTGCTAAAGGGAGGATAACTATGAAAGCGTAAAACATCCGTGCTAACTTAGTCTGGCTTTGATGCTAATGTTGATAGAACCCCTTGTCCCCTTCTTCACCGAGAGGGTTTACACCTCTTTGCCAATCACACAGTGTGAACCCATAATAGGGTATTGTGAATGAAAAAAAATGGCATTTTATTGTTCAACTTTTCCTGCTTCAAAAATGTATTTTAATACATCCTAGGGGTCATCCTGGTGTTGGCTTGGCGGTTAGGGTGCCGGCTTGGGATCTTCGGATCCTGGGTTCGAATCCCGGTCGATCGCTGTAATGCCAGGGGGGTTGACTCAGCCTGTCATCCTTCCGAGGTCGGCAAATTGAGTACCAGTTCACTGGTAATTCCCTGTGTGGCAAGAAGTGACTAACAGGGTTGGCGGCAGGCCAACACTTTTTTTTTTCTTTTTTTTTTTGTATACTGAATCGAGGCTCGTGAAAGAGCTAACATTTATTTCACAAACAAATCAACCAGACAAACAAAACACACAAAAAGAGGGAGCGGAAGACAAGATGGGGAGAGAAGGGGAAGCACACAACCACAACATTTGAGAGCAGGGAGAAGTGTGGGAGGGAGAGGGCTTGGGGGCAGGAGGCGTGGGAGGGGGAGGGCGGGGGGGGAGAGGTATAAAACACAAGGGGACCGAAATTAGCGGGGGTAGAAAAGATCAAGGTTTTGGATGGGGGAGGATAAGAGATGGTGGTGAACAGCTGTTTTAAAGACCTGGAGGGTGCAGTGGGATTGAAGAGAGTGAGGGAGTTTGTTCCAGAGGCGGGAGAAAAGAGGAATGAAGGAGTGAAGGTGAGCAGAAAGTCTTGATTTTGGCAGTTTAACCATAAGAGGGTTGCAGGCAGATCTTGTGCGACCTGTAGGAATATTTGGGGGACAGAGCCCAGAGAGGGCTGGGGGGGCAAGGCCAGAGAGGAGTCGGTAGAAGACGGAAAGACCACCAACCTGCCTGCGGTGAGTGAGTGAAAGGCCCTTGGAATTAGCTTCATCGCGGGAGATTCCAATGATTCTGAACGCTTTGGTTTCAACAGCGTGAAGACGGGCTAGGTGTGAGGCAGGAGCACCAGACCAGAGGGGAGAGCAGTATTCCATAGAGCTGCGGATGAAAGCCTTGTATGTGGTGAGGAGCTCAGGTGTGCCAAGGAAGGACTTCGCACGACGGAGGATGCCCAGTCGGCGACTGGCTTTGGAGGCCAGATTTGAAATGTGGTTTTCCCAGGAAAGATCATGGCAAATATTGAGACCCAAAAGCTTGAGTGACAGAACTTCTTGGAGAGGATTATTCAGAAAGTGGATGGGAGGGTTTTCCAGTCGGTCTTTTCGGAGAGACATCGTAAGAGTGTGAGATTTATCAGGATTGAAAGACATGTTCCATTTGTTTGCCCAGTCTGTGATTTTGTCCAGGTCTGCAGAGAGTGAGGAGGCTGCAGACTGCCGATCTGAGGGATGAGGAATGGAGCGACAGAGAGTAGAGTCGTCAGCAAAGAGATAGAGAGTATTTTCAAGAGAGTCAGAGAGATCATTGATGAAGACCAGAAAAAGCACAGGGCCCAGAACACTACCTTGGGGGAACTCCAGCCTGAACAGGAAGAGGAGATGAGAGAACCCCATTCAGGGCCACACGTTGACTACGACCAGAGAGGAAGTCCGCCAGCCATGCGTGGAGATTTCCATGGATACCATAGGAGGAGAGTTTGGTGAGCAGAGCAGGGTGCCAGACTGTATCGAAGGCACGTGAAATGTCAAGGGAGACAGCTCTAATTTCCTGTTTGGCGTTGAGGACCTCCATCCATTGTTGAGAAAGTAGAAGCAGCATGTCCAGAGTAGAGTGACCAGGTCTGAAACCAAATTGATGATCAGAGATCAAGCCATTGGAGAAGAGGAAAGATTTCATATCTGAAGCAATGATGGATTCCATGACTTTGCTGATAATTGGGAGAAGGCTGATTGGTCTGTAGTTGCTGGGATCTGTTTTTGCACCTTTTTTGTGCAAAGCGGTGATGTTGGCTGATTTCCAAGCAGATGGCAGATGACCTTGAGCAAAAGAGAGGGTGAAGAGAACAGAAAGAGGGAGTGAAAGAGCAGAAGAACATGGTTTTAGGACCCGTGGGCTGATGCCGTCAGGACCAGTTGCAGAATCAGAGTCGAGGGTTGACAGAAACTTTTCCACCTTGTCAGGAGGAAAGGACACAGAGTCCAGGAGCAGCTGGGTACGACTGGGTACGGTGGGTACAGAGAGGGATGGGTTTGGGACACAAGATTTAGAGGCAAACACAGAGTTGAGGCATTCAGCTTTTTCACGTGCGGAGTCAGCCGTTAAGCCGTTTGAGGTGAGGGAGGGGATGGAGGGGGAACAAACACCAGAAACAGATTTGACCAGATGCCACCAGGATTTGGAAGAGGGAGACAGATAAGAGAGTTCGGTCTTGAGAACGGTGAGATATTGTTTCCTGGCTCTCCTGAGGGTGGACACACACTTGTTTCGGGCTTTGTGAAAGGAAATGAGATTTCCTTCCGTTGGATTTGCTTTCCAGGAGACGAAAGCAAGTTGTTTCAGGGCAAATTTCAGGGCAAACATTGCTGCAAAAAGGGGACCATGGTGCCCCGAAAAAGGCCAACCCCTGCTCTGCGGGGAAAAATGGCCTCTAAAGGTGGTTATAAGGGTCGATGGACTGCTGGATCAGTTGTTTAGATTCAATGGTGTGCAGGCAGACTGGGTTGGATGTATTGTCTGTAATCGTGATGTTTCTCATGTTCTGGGAAACCTTATCAGGGTGTGTCCTTATGGCTGGAATTCCATTTGCAGACAGGTCTGTGGTCTCTGTCTTCTACCTCCTCCTTTCTGGCCTTGCACCCTCTGCTCTTTCCGTGCCTTGTCGCCCTCTCTCCCTCGCCCCCCACCACAGGTTTCTCCAGGGCACACACGGTCCACCATCAATGCCCTTTGGTGAAGCTACCCAAACACAGGATCACTGCTCACCCCCACTCATTCGTTCCTCTTTTTTTTTCCTGCCTGTGGCTATAACTTCCACATTATTTTCAATCTCATTTTTCCTTTCAAGTCTTCAAGACAGCTTCCCACCACCATCTCAGATCGTCCCCAATTCAAAACCATGATAGTTTTTACCCTCATTACCCCCCCCCCCCCCCCCCCCCCAGAATCCCACCTCCTCAACCTCACCCGAATCATTCCCCCTTTCAAATTTCCACCTTTCCCTCCTGCGAGTTTCCTTCTGTATCCATCTTGTCTGCCCTATGTGTCCTCTTCTGCCCCTCATTCTCCCCACACCCATTGTTTGTCTAACTCTCCCTCTATCTTGGCCTTCAGCTCTGCTGTTGGTGTTTCCCCCTCTCTCTTCTGGTCCTTTTGCACGCTGTTACATCTTGATCCGGTCCGTATACTAGCTCTTCCATGAGCCTCGACTATGCACACAGAGATATATCAGACTTTATCGAGTTAATTGTGTTTGAGTTGGGTGGTCATCAGCTTACTGGAGATTTTTGTGGAAATTCATCCCAACTACTTGTTGAACAATTTGTGCTCTTTTTCAAATTTTAACTTTTGCAAAAAAAGAGTCTAAAATCTATGCACTTCTTTTTTCCCAGAACAGAGCTTATGGAAGAGCAATGTGACAACGGGTATGACCTAACATTGGGGCAGTGGGGCAACAGTTGGGTGCAATAAGCAAGGTGATCAGCAAGCAGGAAAATAGATGGAGAGGGTAAGGAAGCACAGCAACCTGGAAGTAAGACGGTTGGGCCACAACAGGCATTTTAAGGCCATTTTCCCTGCAAGAGTGGGGGTTAGCCTTGCGGTCCCCATGACAATGTTCTCCATTTTGCCCTATTTTCTGCATCTCCCCTTGTTAACCCCCTTGCCCGCATTTCTTCTTCGACCATCTTCAGCCAAGTCTTTCTCGGTCTTCCCCGTCCTCTACTTCCTTCTACATTCATTTCCATCACTCTTCCTAACCAGTCACTTTCATCCTTCCTCAACACATGACCAAACCATCTCAACCTGTTCCTCTTCACAGCATCCATCACAGGCTCTATTCCCATCATCTTTCGCAATTCATCATTTGCCTTCCTCTCTCTCAACGATACTCCACACATCCAGCGAACCATTCGCATTTCCACCCTTTCCAGCCTTTGTTGCTGCTCAACGTTCATTACCCATGTCTCGCTCCCATAAATCATAACACTTCTCACACGTGCAGCATACACCTTTCCCTTCAGCTTCAACCACACTCCCCTCCTCGTCAGCACGCCACTCAGTTCCCGAAACTTCTTCCATGCACATCTCAATGTAGCAAACGTTGCCGAGTCTGATCCACCTTCTTCATTCAGCATGTCTCCTCGGTAACAAAATGTTTTCACACCATCCAGCTTCACGCCGTCTCCAAGATCCAACTCAACATTTCCTCCATCTGCAGCTCCCTCTGTGCACATCTTACACTTGAATGTAGCTGCCACACTGGTTAATGTACCTCTCAAACCACTACATTTTTGATGAACCCTCTCAGCGCACATTGTACATTGAATGGAATTCACTCCGACACCCTTCTTGCACACAGCACACGGCCACTTCTCAGTTCTTTCCACCTCACCACATGCTTTACCACTTGCCATCGCCTTCGTTTTTCCGATATTCACCTTCAGACCTTTTGTCTCCATACATTCCTTCCACTTGTTCATCTTCTCCTTCAGTCCATCCATACTTTCTGCAATCAACACCAGATCATCTGCATACAACATCTCCCACGGTAAACCCTCCTTTACGTTCCGAGCCAGCACCGCCGTCACAGCTACAAATAGTAGTGGACTTAGTACCGACCCCTGATGCACGCGCACCTTCACCTCAAACTCACCACTGTTCCCGTCCTTCGTCCTTACAGCTGTGCGCGCTCTTTTGTACCTTGCCATCACTACTCTGATCAACCATTCCTCCACTCCTAACTTCCTTAATGCCCATGTCACTACTTCACGTGGAACCCTACCAAATGCTCTCTCTATATCAATAAACCCAAGAAACAACTTCTTCCTCTTCTCCATGTACTTCTCCTGCAACTGCCTTGCAATAAAAAGCGCACAAATAAAAGCTACACAGGCCCAATGTTGGTAAAATGATTGTTTGGAATGTTGGGGATGACATGAGGTTTTGGTGCATGACTCTTTGAATTCCTGGAGGGAAGAGTGGGATAGAACAGCTTGAGGAAGGTAGTTACACAACCAGGAGAAGTGATGAACAAAGCAGGTGTGGTGTGCACTTAGCTTGGATTTGAAGAGTTTAACCAGGAGGACGTGAATGGAACAACTCGTGCATCCTGGATTTGCTGTAGAGAGTCGGAGGGCTGAGAGAGCAGAGGGAGTGAGGCCATAGAGGTGGTAAAACAGAGGGGCCACCGATCTACCTGGGATTAAATACATCATATGATACACCACTTGAATAAAATTATTCTACTATATTCCAGATGCCAAATGCAATTAATTGACACTCTCTCATCTTAATCCATGTCGTTCATATGATTTACAAGCAATACTAATTAATGACAGTTTATTTTTTTAAATTTCCCAATTACAAATTAAATAAACCCTTGCAATGTAATGTATTCCAACAAAAATATCCATTACCTTTCATCACCCTCGCCAGAGGAGAGGGTATTGCATTTGAGGCTTTGTTTGTCTGTCTGTCTGTTTGTTTGTCCGCACAGAATATATATGATTTTCTCTGCAACCATTGGACCGATTGACAGGAAATTTTCACCATCGGTGCAACTCCACCGGTAGCATTGTATAATGATAAGCAGGTATGCTACCTATAACACCGCTCGTTGACGTCATATGTCACGTGGTACAGGTGCCATCCTGGAAAAACCGAAAAGCTTTCCCCCTCAAAATCTCCGAAAGCGCTGCATAGAAAAGATTGAGACATGGCTCATTGTAAAGAGCTCTCCATGGGGAATAACATGTTAATGATGATGTCATAGGTGCCTCCATTATGGCGTCGTAATTTGACAAGTACAAAACTTCATCCGATCAAGATTAAATTTTTTGTGCGTCATCTTTGGATAAATTGGTGGAGAAAAAATAATAATGATGATGTCATCAGCCACGTTGTTCGGCCGCCATATTTGTTTTAACACAAAAGCCTTAAAAACCACTAAAAGCATGTCCTGGCGAGGGTCCGCAATATCTGATTGCTCTTTTTTGTTTGTCTTGCATTCAAGTAGACAAAATAAGTGAGATGAAGGAGATGAGGGAGGTGATAAAAAGGATGACAGTGAAGAAGGCAAAGGGAGGACTCAATCTGACTGAAGAATCATCTTTTTTAAGCCTTCCCCGATAGAAAGGCTTATTTATACCTGTTATGTGGTTTGTTTCTACAATTATTGCCAACAATTTTTAATGCTGCCCCAAAGTTTCTTACACCCCTCGGAAAACTCAACCACCACATAGTTATTTTCTTCTTGTTTTTTTTTCTTCCTGCACTCCCAAATATCTGAGCTGTATCAATTTCCGAGCTGTATCTCATCTTTGAGTATTGTCAATTAAGGAAATATGAAGTATTGACATATTTTTTGATATTGACCTAATTTTAAGGTCATGACCCAATTATAGACATCTTACCATTTTTCACCAAATGTCAACCAAGGTTTATCTGATCAGGCCTTCCAAGATGTTCTTGCACCAATAGTGGACCTGTGTTGAAGTTGTGCACCTATTTGATTAGTGTCCTTGACTTAATTTTTTGGATTGTGACCTAATTAACAAAAAAAAGACTCCTTTTTAATCGTAACTTGAATAATTTTCCTCCGATTTTCATGATGCTGAGTTTTATGGATAGCTTGTGGATGGGGACACATTTTAATAACTTAGACTCTATCCCTCAATGTTGTGAGTTAAGGTGATATGACTGTCTAAAACATATGGCCATCATTCGGTTGTGGGCCATGGGTAAGTCGCGGCGATCGCTTTGGGATTGCAGATATCTAGTTTTTAGTTGAGGGGGGAAGATAAGAAGCAAGTTGATCTACTGGCTGCATGTGACTCAGACGGCTTTACCACACAGGTATTCTCCCGATTATGTTGTTGAATACCTTGATCCATTTCTATAGTGTGCTGTTCAATTTGCCTTAGATTCTCCGTGATGCAAGTTAAAGCCCTGGTTATAAAAACATTTTCCTGGCCTTGCAAGCAACATCCCCGGCACTTCAAAATGGCGAGAATGGGAAGCAGTGTTTCTTTTCCAGCCTAGTGTATTCGAGAGGATGTTTTAAAGCTGGATATTTCATTATGACATGGAAGTGGGGATTTTTAAAATAAAAATACAAAGGCAGTGCCAATTCACTAATGTCCCTTCACATACGCTGCGCTTCTTGATGTGTGGTTAATTTGCTTCGACTTGAATCTGCTTAATTTACCCTCTCCATTGCCTACCGAGTGTCTGCAAAGACTTGCACAAGTTGCTCACGACAGCTGCCAAATATGAATTCTCGTGGTTTGCTTGTTTGTCTGTTACATTATAAGATTTGTTCAACCTGTCGTGTTGCAACGTATTGAATTCGCTGAAATCCAGTCTCATTATGTATGTCTACCAAGAAAATTAAATGATAGGAGGTGGATGGGGTTGGTGATTGCATATGCAGTGTGGAGAGAGTTGTCAATTCTACAGACAATTTATTTGCAGATATATCTCCCGAAGCAGACAGTTTGCAATAAAGTCACGAAAGGTTTGTGCCTTCATATCGTGACTCAGCGTTGGTTTTTGACAGATATGTTTTAACCAGATCCAATTATTTGTTGTATCCAAAAAATCCAGACAAATTCCAAAAAATCCAGATCCAAAAAAAGATTTAAATGGCAAATTGCAGACAGCATTATAACCATGTCTGACAAGCAGACTGATATCTCCCTCCACTAAAATAGGGGTTTCCAAGTCCTGCTGTACAGCTGATGAAGATTAATAGATACAATTGGTTGCCTGGCTTTACCAACAGAGAACAATGGAGGAATCAACAGGACATTGATCGAGGTTTTCTAACCGCGTGGGAAGCGAAGAGAAGCTGACATTTCAGGCGTTAAACTTTCATCGGCGCAAAAGAGTGATGAGGGGTTTGCTTTTTTCCTCCAATGAGGAGTTATTGCCTGGAACGTCAGCTTCTCCTTGCTTCCCATGGTGGTGAGCATACCTCGTTGAACGTCCTGTTGATTCCATCAATTGTTCTTGATTTCATCCATTGTTTTACCTGTCCACCGACATAGATCGACACGTTCCCTCAACAGCAAGACTAGTTCTTCATCTACTATAAATGGATGAGGTGTGTGTGTAACCCTTTGGACTGCTGACTGCTGAGACCCCTTCGACCTTTGAAGACCCCTAAATACCCAGACGACCCAAAGGTCCCCGAGGACCCAAAAGACCCAGAGACCCAAAAATCCCCGAGCACCTAAAATACCCAAAAGTCCCCGAGGACCCAAAAGAGACCAAAGACCCAGAGGACCCAAAAGACCCGAGGACCAAAAAGACCAGATTACCCCAAAAAGACCTATAACACCCAAAAGTCCCCGAGGAACCAAAAGACACAGATGACCCAAAAGACCCAGATAACCCAAAAATCCCAAATGACCAAAAATACCAAAAGGTCCCCGATGACCCAAAATACCAAAAAAGTCCCCGATGGCCCAAAAGACCAAAAAGTCCCCGATGGCCCAAAATACCCAGAGGACCCAAAAAATCCGAGGACCCAAAAGACTCTGAGGACCCAAGACAACAACCCAAAAGACAAAAGACTATGAGGACCCCGAGTCCATCAGGCAGGTATGCTACAAGGCAGTAAAGACCAATGAAAATTCGTTACAATGGACCAACGGGCCCATTAGTTCAATAAGGAGAGGTCTTCTCTTATGTTTCTTTAAACGTCTTATTATGTTTTCTGAGATCCAGCTATCCTATCATATCTTTATTCGCTATAATCATGAGCTAGACTGGACCACTGAACAAGGAATTTACTTTTTGTTTTATTTTCTATTGTTTATTAATGGTTGGGGTAAGCAAATAGCTTTTCGATGGAATAATTCTGTATTTTTTTTGTTATTGTGATGCATCAATTGTTTGCATTGTCATCATAAAAGCAGAGACAGACGTCTTACACTTCCTCAGAATTTGCCATCATGTAAATATATGCACGGCTTTGCAGAAAGAACTCTGGACTCACGGAGGAGAAAACGACAGAGGGCAGCAGGTTCACAGAATTGTCAACCGGGGGGGGGGGATGTGGAGACAAAGGCATTGCACATGAGTGGATGTGTGACAGAATGAGTGGGAGGGGTCAGTAAGAGTAGAAGATAGCAGGAGTGGGTCGACCAAGGGCAGAGGAAGGTTTCTGGGCCAACAAATGCAGATTCCACAAATGAGAAAATTGAGGGATGGTTTTGAGTGACAATATCTCCATAATGCTTTATCATGTAGTATTTATAAACTACCAGGCAACCCCACCTTAATAGTATTTATAAATAGAACCCGTGTTGGCCCACCGAACACAGATTGTCCAGTGAGTCAAAAAGCGTAAAATTGTCACGGATAGCACCACGTTCAATATAGTAATCACCAGGATAAGCCACGAGGTGAGCGAAGCTTGTAATAGACACCGCACTGTGGTGGTGGTGGTGGTGGTGGTTTGTATGCAGCATGTGGCGACTTGGCTGTATCATTTTCTGGGGGTGTAGCTGTGTCGCTGATGCAATGCCCCCCATTACCAATAAGCTGGTACTCATTTTTCTGACCTTGAGAGGATGACAGGCTGATTCAACCCACCTGGTGTTAATTCAGTGGCATGACAGAGATGTGAACTCAGGACCTTAATATCTCAAGCCAGCCACCTAAACCGTAAAGTCAACGCCAGGTGACTGCACTGCAATCATCAATATTGTAATCACCGCTGTGAGAGGTGAGGAAACACGAGGTGAGGAAAGCGTGTGATAAGGCACTGCACCATAATACAACCACCAATATTGTAATCTTTAATATAGATAAAAACAGCGACACTTGAAGCACATTTCCATGAAACAGAATGAAAAAGAACCACAAAGCTTTTCGTTGTGCACTTCTCAAGTGACATTTGCACAAAGTGAATGGAAGAAGAACCTATATAGGCCACCTATCAACATGACCAATTCTGATTGGATGCTCTCCACTGACATAATCATCTCCCATTGCTCTAGGTGGGAGGAGCTTGTTCAGTGTTTAACACTGATTGGAGGTTGCACAGTCTGGGTTCGTGGTCACTCGGGCCTCTGCAGAATCCTCTTCGTCAACATCTGTTACTGGGAGATGAGTTCGTTTTCCTCTTCTTTGCATAAATAAGCAAAGTGAATGGATAAATTATTTTTGCCAACATAACAAAGGATCCATAGAATAGATAAATGTTGCTTCTCATTTTTGAAGATGTGTTATTCAGCTTATACTTCGTCCTTCACGCAATATCTTCAATGTATCCACACTATACTGTTCGGCACAGTTTGCATGTTCAATCAAATGCCGTCCAATAGCAGATGCACACGATGTTGGGATCGATCCTGGGACTTTCCTACAAGCACGTACTGGCTGTATTCTCGTACCACGAGTGTTCCATCCTGATGGATAAAGGGGTGTGATGCTTGATTCTGTCAGTCAAGATCTGGGTAGTTCTGCCTACATACCGAGCATCACACAAGCACTTGAACTCGTCAATAATATTGCTAAGTTTTGAGGCAGGCAGAACATCTTTCTTAACTGCAGGAAGAGATAGAGATGGAAAAATCACTCACCGGTGAGCGTAAGCACATTTGTTCCTCATATCTTTGCGCCATTTTCCCTTTCCAAGGAATATTGATGTAGACCGGGCACTTTTCAGGACCCATCTTCCGCTCATCTGTAGCAGTGAGGAATTTGTGCATGAACCTCCTGATGATATGCTCAGGGTATCCATTCTCACGAAGGATGTCGACAATCTTGTCCATCTCTGCCTGAAGTTTGTAGTTGGAACATATTGTTACGGATTTGTCACTTCCGTTGTTGTGGTTTTCATCCACTGTAAACATTTTTGATTCCATGTACTATTATTGTTGTCGTTTAAGGGAGATAGAGATTACTATTTTCAAAAGGTAAAAAAGTTAATGTTTTAAATGAAACCGGAACCGGATGACGACAAAGAGGAAGAGGAGGAATAGAAGGCGGAGCGAGTGAGTCGGACAAGAAGCCGAGCTGCTTCAAGGTCCTGGGCGAACGAGGGTCACGAGTGAACTTTTGGTTTCCCGGGAAAGGGATTCCTGTGACAGAGCTGTCATCGCTGTGACAGATAAACCTGCGTGACAGGTTTTGCGGTTGATTCCGGAGAGAATCATCAGAGTGCCGTTGCGCCACGAGAACGGGCCGTTGGCCTTTTTTACCTCGAGCAGGATTTGCGCATCGCTCAAGGTTTTTCACTTCGCTTCAACCATTTTCACCGCATTTAGACGTTAATCTGGTGTGTGTGTGCAACGTGGCTTTTGAGTGGGAAATCTGCGGTTCGCCGAATGGGAGCCGTGGAACGTCCACACCCGAGGGGGTGATTTCCCAGTCGCCTTGAGGGAACCTTTGCGCAGCTTTGGCAGCGGGACTGTGACTGTCGTCCGAACGAGATTCTGGTCTCGATTGGACATCGTTCTGACGATTACTGGAGCGGATCGACTTTGATTTGATGCCGGAATAGAGACATTGGGAATGTTCTTCTTTTCGCTCACTTGGAGCACAGTGAGTTATATTGTACGAACCTGATGGTACCATCATAGGAAATATATATTGGTTGTGCAATTGATTACTATTGTTGAAGAACCCTGGTGTTGGGCTAGCGGTTAGGGTGCCGGCTTAGGATCCTAGGATCCTGGGTTCGAATCCCGGTCGATCGCGGAATTAACGCCAGGGGGGTTGACTCAGCCTGTCATCCTTCCGAGGTCGGCTAATTGAGTACCAGTTCACTGGTAATTCCCTGTTTGTCGTAAAAGGCGACAAAAGGGGTTGGCGTCAGGAAGGGCATCCGGCCGTAAAACATTGCTTCAAAAAGGGGACCGAAAAACAACAACAACCACGGTCCCCGAAAAAGGCCAACCCCCGCTTTGCGGGGAAAAATGGCCTCTAAAGGTGGTTATTTTTTTATATATATAATTATTGATTACTATTGTTGTTGTACTGTTATTCTTGTGTGATCTTAATACAATACTTGTTTGTTGGTAACAATTGGTGTGGTTTCACCATTGATCTTTGACATACAGAATAACACATCTTTCTGCCGTGACTCCTCTCGGGGCTCAGAGATACACCGTGACCGGGGTTTGGGGAGGAGCACGTAACAATATCCTCTTAGCTCGACTCACCAGTACATTGATCAAACCAATCTTGCATCTAATTCCACTAAAGGAGTCCCAACGAGTGTATACCCAACGGTGAAAGTGGGCTTCCTGTAGATGGACGGAGTAAACGATGATGCAGATCTCTCTACCGACCATTACGTCCAGAAAGCAACCAGAGCATTCCAATTCCGCAGTGACTCCGAGTTCCGAGTCCAAGTCCGAGTTCAGGATGAAGAGAATTAAATTCATTCAAGAAGTTGTCGCAGACTTTACGATATTCAATGAAGGAAAATATGTCATCCACATATCTGAAATATAAGATGGGAGATTGAGATACCTGCAACTTGGTCAGATTTTCCAATTCTTGACAATCAACAAAAATGTTCACTCTCATTGGGCCCAAGGGAGAGCCCTTGGCCACTCCATCAATTTGGACAAACATAGTGTTGTTAAAGCGAATCACAACATCCTCCAGTGCAGCATTGCCGTGCAGCTCATGGAGACTGTATTGGGAGGGAGAGTTGTACAATAATTGATTGATTAATTGCATAATTAAGATTTAAAAAATAATGATCATAAAATATTTTCCTAATCAATTGGCTAATAGCATTCCTAAACCACGAGTGCTTCATCTGAAGCTGTAACTTTTTGAAAATTAATTAAATAAACCATTAATCGATTTTTTAAAATTGATTAATGAATAAATAATCGATTAATTGATTATTCAATAAATCAAAAATATCCTTGAGAACCACATCACCTGTCCACTGTCGTGTCCAAATATTAGCTTCCTAGCTCAAAAGGTGCCTGAGATTTAGCCCAGATTAGAAAGAAAATAAATAAATGATTAATAATGAAAATAAATAAATAATAATCATTAAAAGATTAAATAATTAATCAATTGGCTAATAGAATATCTAAACCACCACCATTTCATTGGAATCTGTAACTAAAAAAATAAAAACGTTTAGTCATTAATCCAATAATTAAATAATTAATCGATTAATTGATTAATCAATAAATCAAAAATAGCCTTTATAGCCAAATCCCTTGGTCATTGGCATGTCCAAATATCAGCTTCCTAACTCAAAAGGTGCCTGAGATAATGCCCAGAAGAAAAAGGAAATGTATAAGTACTTAATTAATCGCTAATAATTAAATAACTAATCAATGAATTGATTAATCGACAAACAAAAAATTATTTTTTTGACAAAGTACTTGCTCACTATTGTGCCAAAATTTCAGCTTCTTAGCTCAAAGGATGGTTGAGATATCGCCCGGACAAACAAGAAAACAAACAAGAAAACAAACAACCAGAGTGAAAACTGAGTACTCTCTTTCAGCGTGCGTCATTGCCGAGCCCCCTTCGGTGCCCGGCAATGACGTCATGCAGCGCCTGGAGATGGCAGAGGAAAGGAGCGGTGTACAACAAGTACAGATACATTCAAAGTACTGTTATGTTTGTGGGGTAGTGATATGTAGAGTCAGGTAGATTTGTGTAGGTATCATGCTCCGGATGTCGGGTAAGAACCACCACATGCAATAAGTTCTGTTTAGCCGAATGTCGGAGTAAGGTGTATCTTCGTCCCCGTCATGAGGGGGCGGGGCATGTTAACTAGCTCAGGGCATAAGGATAGATTATCCCTTGTATGTCTTACCCAATGTGATTTATCCTTTGGCTCTTTTGGCACTGCAACGTAGACACGAGTGAGAAATGACCATTAATTGCACTAAATAATAAACCACAAAACCAACCGGAAGCCAGTTCTGAACACTGCCATTTGGACGCACCAGCTACATCGCCATGGGAGACGGGCAGGCCGAAGACACGCCCGAGGAGCCGTGATTGGCCAGGGAGGAGCAAGAAGAAACTTGCTATTGGGCGGGAGTTGACCAACGGGAAGGTCGGGGTGAAAAGGGACTCGTGATTGGCCAGGGCGGAGCAAGAAGCTACCCGCTGATTGGTGGAAGGAAGGCCGAGGAGGAAGCAGAGCACCGATTGGCGAAGATGACCAATGACGTCAGAGGTGAGCAAGAAGTGGCGCACTGGTTGGGGGAGAAGCGCTGATGACGTCACGACCCGACGTTAAAAGAACTCAAGTACCGACATTTTTCCCCTCTTGGTTTTGCTCTTGCCTTTGCTTGCTCTCTTTCTCGCTGACCCTGGGCTCTTGCGTTTTGCCTTCATGCCGACATCTGGAGTACGCCTCTTGGATCAGACTTTGGTGACGTTTGAGTGCTTGACATTTTCTCCCCCCTTGTCTTCATGTTCCGGACCTCGCGAGCAAT
Source organism: Myxine glutinosa (assembly GCF_964187855.1). Taxonomy (NCBI): domain Eukaryota; kingdom Metazoa; phylum Chordata; class Myxini; order Myxiniformes; family Myxinidae; genus Myxine; species Myxine glutinosa. Next base: position 21,559,098 of record NC_136266.1, read on the forward strand.
TGTGTGTGGACGACGGTCTCCAGGAACCGATCGGAGATGCCACCGGGAGACGTGCAGAGTTTTGTAGGCAGAAACGACGCGCGGCTTGCGCTGCAGCGCGAACGGGCGCAACGAGGCATAGTTCCCGCCAACTCGTGCGCCAAGCCGGCCAGACCCATTTGACAACCCTGACGATACCTCACCAGTGATCAGAGCTACGTTACACACCACATAATTAATTTTATCCACTTTAAAGTCCCCTGTGTCTGTGTTTCTAAGTCTGGTGAGGGAGCGCTCCATTTAGGAACTTCGTTTTACCATCACGCTTTTCTTTGTCATGCCATCCGTTTTAATAAACCCTTTCATTATTTTCTGTACATTTATAAACCCGGTTTTTGTTTGAGTTAATTTTTGCAGGGTGAAGACGTCGGCGAGAGCCGTCCAGGTAAGTCGGTACTCTTCTTCCTCCTCGCGTATAATCCTCCACATACACTAACGGTCAAAAGTTTTAGAACACCTCAATTTTTCCAGTTTTTATTGAAATTTAAGCAATTCAAGTCCAGTGAACAACCTGAAATGGTACAAAGGTAAGTATTTAATTTTAATTCAATTCCTACAGGTGTCCCAACCTCTGCTGCTCGACGTTAAAAAAAAAAGTTTAAGTGAGCAAAAACGGGAAAATAATGTAAATTGCACAGTTATATTGTAAAAAAAAAGGCCTTCTTCAGGGAACAAGTAATGGGTTAACAACTTACAGCTGTTCTGCAGCAATGTAAGTAAATTAAGCCTTGAAAGTTGATGCAAACAATTCCTACAGGTGTCCCAACCTCTGCTGATTACTTGATTACAAACCCTGTATAAAAGCAGTATTGGAACAGACTGTTATTACACCCTCTGAAGCATTATTTTGACAATATTGCACTGCAGGAAGTAGTATACAGTGCATTCAGAAAGTATTCAGACCCCTTCACTTTTTTCACATTTTGTTATGTTGCAGCCTCATGCTGAAATCGTTTAAATTCATTTTTTCCCTCATCAATTTACACTCAGTACCCCATAATGACAATGACAAAACAGGATTTTAGAAAGTTTTGCAAATTTATTAAAAAGAAAAAACTGAAATATCACATTGACATAAGTATTCAGACCCTTTGCTATGACACTTGAAATTTAGCTCAGGTGCCTCCCATTTCTCTTGATCATCTTTGAGATGCTTATACACCTTGATTGGAGTCCACCTGTGGTAAATTCAATTGATTGGACATGATTTGGAAAGGCACACACCTGTCTATATAAGGTCTCACAGCTGACAATGCATGTCAGAGCAAAAACCAAGCCATGAGGTGAAGGAACTGCCTGCAGAGCTCAGAGACAGGATTGTGTCGAGGCACAGACCTGGGGAAACCTACAAATAAAATTTCTGCTGCATTGAAGGTTCGCAAGAGCACAGTGGCCTCCATAATTCTTAAATGTAAGAAGTTTGTAACAACCAGGACTCTTCCGAGAGCTGGCCGCCTGGCCAAACTGAGGGATCGGGGGAGAAGGGCCTTGGTAAGAGAGGTGACCAAGAACCCGATGGTCACTCTGGCTGAGCTCCAGAGATCCTGTGTGGAGATGGGAGAAACTTCCAGAAGGACAACCATTACTGCAACACTCCACCGATCTGGGCTTTATGGCAGAGTGGCCAGATGGACGCCTCTCCTCAGTGAAAGACACATGAAAGCCCGCTTGGAGTTTGCAAAAAAGCACCTAAAGGACTCTCGGACTGTGAGAAACAAGATTCTGTGGTCTGATGAAGCCAAGATTGAAATGTTTGGCCTCAATTCTATGCGTCATGTCTGGAGGAAACCAAGCACCGCTCATCACCTGCCCAATACCATCCCAACGGTGAAGCATGGTGGTGGCAGCATCATGCTGTGGGGGTGTTTTTCAGCAGTAGGGACTGGGGGCCTGGTCAGGGTTGAGGGAACAATGAATGGAGCAAAGTACAGAGATATCCTTAATGAAAACCTGAAACAGAGCTCTCAGGACCTCAGACTGGGCCGAAGGTTCACCTTCCAACAGGACAATGACCCGAAGCACACAGCAAAGACAATGCAGGAGTGGCTTAGGGACAACTCTGTGAAGGTCATTGAGTGGCCCAGCCATAGCCCTGACATGAACCCAATCGAACATCTCTGGAGAGACCTGAAAATGGCTGTCCACCGACGGTCCCCATCCAACCTGGCAGAGCTTGAGAGGATCTGCAGAGAAGAATGGCAGAAAATCCCCAAATCCAGGTGTGCAAAGCTTGTTGCGTCATACCCAAGAAGACTCGAGGCTGTAATCGCTGCCAAAGGTGCCTCAACTACGTACTGAGTTAAGGGTCTGAATACTTATGTCAATGTGATATTTCAGTTTTTTATTTTTAATAAATTTGCAAAACTTTCTAAAATCCTGTTTTCTCTTTGTCATTATGGGGTATTGAGTGTAGATTGATGAGGGAAAAAATGAATATAAACGATTTCAGCATAAGGCTGCAACATAACAAAATGTGAAAAAAGTGAAGGGGTCTGAATACTTTCTGAATGTACTGTATTGCTATCATAATGGTGAGAAAAAGGCAATTAACAAAGAAGACAGACAGACCATTATAACCATTAAAAGTGTAGGTCTTTCCTTTCGAGAAATTGCAAAGAAAGCCAAGGTGTCAGTGAGTACAGTTTCCTACACCATCAAAAGGCACTTGGAAACTGGAGGAAACTCTGACAGGAAGAGGTCTGGCAGACCTAAAGCCACAACAGAATCAGAAGACAAGTTTCTGAGAGTCAACAGCTTGTGTGATAGGCGGCTCACGGGACAACAGTTTCAAGCACAGCTTAACACTGGTCGAAGTAAGCAAGTCTCAGTTTCAATTAGCTAGTTCTTTAGCTCTTTAGCTCTTTAGCTCTTTCAACTCTTTCTTTAGATCTTTAGCTCTTTAGCTCTTTCTTTAGAAGAAGCTCTTTAGAAGAAGCTCTTTAGAAGCTCTTTAGCTCTTTCAACTCTTTCTTTAGCTATTAGCTCTTTCACGAGCCTCGATTCAGTATACAAAAAAAAAAAAAAAAACTGTGAAGAGAAGCCTTCAAGCTGCAGGTTTGACAGGTCGGGTGGCAGTAAGAAAGCCATTGCTAAGATGGCAAAATAAGAAAAAGAGGCTTGCCTGGGCCATGAAGCACCGCCAGTGGACTATTGAAGACTGGAAGAAGGTCTTATGGACCGATGAATCAAAATTTGAAATCTTTGGTTCATCACGCAGGGTTTTTGTACGCCGTCGAGTAGGCAAAAGGATGTTTCCTCAGTGTGTGACACCAACTGTCAAACATGGAGGAGGAGGCGTGATGGTCTGGGGCTCTTTTGCTGGATCCAGAGTCGGCGACTTGCACAGAGTGACTGGCAACCTGAACCAAAAGGGCTACCACAGCATTTTGCAGCGCCATGCAATACCCTCTGGTATACGCCTAGTTGGTCAGGGGTTCATCCTACAGCAAGATAATGACCCTAAACACACCTCCCGGCTATGTCAAAACTACCTTCGGGGGAAAGAACAAGACGGTAGGCGTCAAATCATGGAATGGCCAGCACAGTCTCCAGACTTAAACCCCATCGAGCTGGTTTGGGATGAACTGGACAGAAGGGTGAAAGCAAAGCAACCTACAAGTGCAACACATTTGTGGGAACTTTGTGAAGAACTTCCCGAACAATATTTGATTTCCATTGTAGAAAGAAGGCCACGAGTGTGTTCGGCGGTTATATCTCCAAAAGGTGGCTACTTTGCCGAGTCAAAATTTTAAATTAAATTTTGTTAAACAAAATGATTCTATGATTCAAAATGATTCTTTTTCATCTCTAATTGTTTATTTGTTCTATGCTTAATTTCAGAGTACATTGAGACATTAAACTGCGTTGCGTAAATTTCAATAAAAACGGGAAAAATTAATGTGTTCTAAAACTTTTGACTGGTAGTGTAGTTGGATTCAAAACGCCTCAATTAACGCTCATTTGCCTTCTGTGGTTCTTTCAGTGTTAATTGAGGGAATCACACGACAGTACAACGCCCCCATGCCAAATAATTAAATATCCTCCAGCGCGGCATCGCGCCTTTGCCGCCTGAAAATACCGCCGTGCAGCTCATAGACACTGTATTGGGAGGGAGAGGTGTACAATATATAAATTGATTGATTGCATAATTAAAATCAATAAAAGATTATCATAAAATATTTTCTCAATCAATTGACTAATAGCATAAATAAACCACTAGTGCTTCATCTGAAGATGTCACTTTTAGAAATGTAATTAAATGTCATTAATAAAAAAATTAAATAATTAATTGATTAATCAATAAATCAAAAATGTCCTTTATAGCCACATCACTTGGTCACTATTGTGTCCAAATATCAGCTTCCTTGCTCAAATGGTGCCTGAGATATTGCCCAGATGAGAGAAAATACATAAATGACTAATAATGAAAAGAAATAAATAAGTCATAAACAATTAAATAATTAATCAATTGGCTAATATAATACATAAACCCCCACCATTTCATCCGAATCTGTCACTTATTTTTTTAAATTAAGTAGTTAATCGAATAATTAAATAATTAATCAATTAATTGATTGATCAATAAATCAAAAATAGCCTTTCAGCCAAATCACTTGGTCATTTGCATGTCCAAATATCAGCTTCCTAACTCAAAAGGTGCCTGGGATTATGCCCAGAAGAGAAAGGAAACGAGTACAGATACATTCAAAGTACACAGACCCCATGCCAAATAATTAAATATACTCAAGCGCGGCATTGCCACCGTGCAGCTCATAGAGACATTGATGAAGTCGCCAGAGTCACAACTCCGTTGATGAAGTCGCCAGTCACAACTCCGTTTTTTTTTTTTTGTTTTTTTTTTCGTTGCTGAAGTCGCCAGAGGCACAACTCCGTTGATGAAGTCGCCAGAGGCACAACTCCATTGATGAAGTCGCCAGAGGCATTATGTTTTCAGGTTGTCTGTCTGGCTGTTGGTCTATCCGCCCGTGCGTCTGTACATCCGTTCATTCTTGAGAGGTTTTCGATACCGCAATAACTTAAGAACAGCTGAGGGGGTCAACTTAAGAACAGCAGCTGAAAAGTCAAACTTGGTACAAGTATGTATCATAATGTAAAGATTAACGGATTAGATTTTGGGGTCAACACGTCAAACGTCAGATGTCCAGTTAGGTAAAAATATGTTACTTGTGTAAAACTTGTGAACCAGCAATGGGATTTAACCAAACTTGATACAAGTATAATGTGTGATGTGAAGTTAAAATGATTCGATTTCGCAGTCAAAGGTCAGAGGTCATGTCAGATAAAAATGTGATACTTGAGAACAGCTGAAGGGATTTAAATCAAACTTGGTACAAGTATTATAATGATGTAATAATGTGGGCGGAAGCATATTGGTTGACGTCGCGACCTCGAAGAGTGTCGTTCTCGTTCGACTTTAATTTCCTCGTCTCAAATACAATGTCGATTCTTCAGCCACTCTTCTGCACCACCAGCAATGGGGCCTATTAAATTAGGAATGGCAAGAGTAACCAAAACACATCAACTGATGTCTTTCACATTTATTTGAGAGGCAATGAATGGCTTCCTTATATTTTTCCAGTTGCATGTTGCCACGTACCGAGTGCCTTGCTGATTTCATTACACACTGGTTCATTGTGTATTAGTTTGAATGTTTTCTTGTTCGTGAATGCAAATCAATGGAGAGTGGTGATTTTTGGCTGAGAAATACTGTGCATTGGTGGAGACCAAAAATACAATCTTCGTACCTGACCTGTCTCTTCCACTCACTTACGTTCTCCATAACCCAGCCAGTTGCACTTGTATGTGATCTCTTAAACCTGTCTCATTTCACCTACCCATTTACACTTGAGATTAAAGTTTCGGACTTTCTCACTGGTTGTGGATTCACTCTTGTCAACTTTGAAAGTTTGAAAAGTTATTTAAAGCTGAAATTTGAATGCAAAAGGCAATTTATATGACAAACTTTTTCCAATAATTTCACATCAAAAACTGTCATCTGTGACACCTTGGTCCTCAAATATCAAGTCTCTCTTCCTCTGGTGTATACAGTGCATGGCTTGCTGTTGTTATCGTTCCTGGATGCAAAGCTGTTCCATTGGAGCGGTGCATCCCTTCTGCTGCACCACCCCCAACCTCACGCTTTTCTTGTACGAATAGGGCAGGGATTTGAAACTTGGCCACGATACCAGCAGGCACCTGCCGACTACATAGAAAAAAGTGAAGATGTGATCTTTAATGTCCAAATGTTAGCGGAGTGGACCGCAAGCTTAACATCACCCCTGCATGACTGCAAACTACATGATGCTGCACTTGAGAAGCACAGCATTGATGGTTTGTGGTCTGATTGTATTCCATTGATAATTATCAAACCCAGACTGGCATAATTTGAAGGCAGATGTACTATCTCCGGCTACCCTGCCAGGGCGAATCTCAAATGATGATGAATTGATATTTATTGCAGATGCATTAGCTGTAATCGTTTCAATTCTAACCAATGTCACCCATTATTTTTCTTTGCCATTATACAGTATTGTGATAGTGATTCATCTTTTGCGTGTCATTTTCTGTTCCTCAGGATTTATGAAACTAGTTACATGTAGCAATCTCAAGGCTTATGGAGGAGGAAAAAAAAGTGTTATTTTGTTACATCTATCTTCTACGAAAAGTTTAGCTCCTCCATGAGCCTTGACTTTGTTACATCTATCTTCTACGAAAAGTCTAGCTCCTCCATTAGCCTCGACATTGTTACATCTAACCTTGACTAAAACGCCAGCTCATCCATGAGCCTTGACTTAGTTAAATCTAACCTCGACTAAAACTCTAGCTCCTCCATGAACCTCGACTTAGTTACATCTATCTTCTATGAAAAGTCGAGCTCCTCCACAAGCATAACTTTGTTACATCTAATCTCCACTAAAACTCTAGCTCCTCCATGAACCTCGACTTTTTTTTTTTTTTTTTTTTTGTATACAAGATCGAGGCTCGTGAAAGAGCGAACATTAATCACACAGAAAGACAAACCGACACATAAAACATATAACATCGGGAGCGGTAGACAAGATGGGGAGAGAGGGGGAAGGACACAAACACAACATTTGAGAGCAGGGACCGAGAGACATGGAGACATCGAGAGATCTGAGAGAGGGCGAGGGCTTTGGGGGGGGGGGGGGGGCATGGGAAGGGGGCGGTGGGAGAGGTATAAAACATATGGACACTGCCAGGACTTCCAGGAAAGAAGTTGGAATTTCAAACAAGGTGGATCTGGGGTGAATTAGCGGGGGTAGAAAAGATCAAGGTTTTGGATGGGGGAAGATAAAAGATGGTGGTGAACAGCTGTTTTAAAGACCTGGAGGGAGGAGTGGGATTGAAGGGAGTGAGGGAGTTTGTTCCAGAGGCGGGAGAAAAGAGGAATGAAAGAGTGAAGGTGAGCAGAGAGCCGAGATTTCGGCAGTTTAACCATCAGAGGGTTGCTGGCAGATCTTGTGCGACCTGTAGGAATATTTGGGGGACAGAGCACAGAGAGAGCTGGGGGTGCAAGGCCGGAGAGGAGTCGGTAGAAGACAGAAAGACCACCTACCTGCCTGCGGTGAGTGAGTGAAAGGCCCTCAGAGATAGCTTCATCGCGGGAGATTCCAATAATTCTGAAAGCTTTGGTTTCAACAGCGTGAAGCCGAGCTAGGTGTGAGGCAGGAGCACCGGCCCATAGGGGAGAACAGTTAGTTAAATCTTAGTTAAATTAGTTAAATCTAACTTAGTTAAATCTAACCTCGACTAAAACTCTAGCTCCTCCATGACCCTCGACCTAGTTACATCTATCTTCTACGAAAAGTCTAGCTCCTCCACAAGCATAACTTTGTTACATCTAACCTCGACTAAAACTCTCGCTCCTCCATGAACCTCGACTTAGTTACATCTATTTTCTATGAAAAGTCGAGCTCCTCCACAAGCATAACTTTGTTACATCTAACCTCGACTAAAACTCTCGCTCCTCCATGAACCTCGACTTAGTTACATCTATCTTCTATGAAAAGTCGAGCTCCTCCACAAGCATAGCTTTGTTACATCTAATCTCCACTAAAACTCTAGCTCCTCCATGAGCCTCGACTTAGTTACATCTATCTTCTACGAAAAGTCTAGCTCCTCCACAAGCATAACTTTGTTACATCTAACCTCGACTAAAACTCTCGCTCCTCCATGAACCTCGACTTAGTTACATCTATCTTCTATGAAAAGTCCAGCTCCTCCACAAGCATAACTTTGTTACATCTTATCTCCACTAAAACTCTAGCTCCTCCATGAGCCTCGACTTAGTTACATCTATCTTCTAAGAAAAGTCTAGCTCCTCCACGAGCATAACTTTGTTACATCTAACCTTCACTAAAACTCTAGCTCCTCCATGAGCCTCGACTTAGTTACATCTATCTTCTACGAAAAGTCTAGCTCCTCCACAAGCCTCGACTTGGTTACATCTAACCTCGACTAAAAGTCGAACTCCTCCATGAGCCTTGACTTAGTTACATCTATCTTCTACGAAAATTCTAGCTCCTCCACAAGACTTTGTTACATCTAACCTTCACTAAAACTCTAGCTCCTCCATGACCCTCGACTTAGTTACATCTATCTTCTACGAAAAGTCTAGCTCCTTCACGAGCCTCGACTTGGTTACATCTCACCTCGACTAAAAGTCTAACTCTTCCATGAGCCTCGACTTCGTTGCATCTATCTTCTACGAAAAGTCCAGCTCCTCCACAAGCATAACTTTGTTACATCTAATCTCCACTAAAACTCTAGCTCCTCCATGAACCTCGACTTAGTTAAATCTAACCTCGACTAAAACTCTAGCTCCTCCATGACCCTCGACCTAGTTACATCTATCTTCTACGAAAAGTCTAGCTCCTCCACAAGCATAACTTTGTTACATCTAACCTCGACTAAAACTCTCGCTCCTGCATGAACCTCGACTTAGTTACATCTATCTTCTATGAAAAGTCGAGCTCCTCCACAAGCATAGCTTTGTTACATCTAATCTCCACTAAAACTCTAGCTCCTCCATGAGCCTCGACTTAGTTACATCTATCTTCTACGAAAAGTCTAGTTCCTCCACAAGCATAACTTTGTTACATCTAACCTCGACTAAAACTCTCGCTCCTCCATGAACCTCGACTTAGGTACATCTATCTTCTATGAAAAGTCCAGCTCCTCCACAAGCATAACTTTGTTTCATCTAATCTCCACTAAAACTCTAGCTCCTCCATGAGCCTCGACTTAGTTACATCTATCTTCTACGAAAAGTCTAGCTCCTCCACGAGCCTCGACTTGGTTACATCTAACCTCGACTAAAAGTCGAACTCCTCCATGAGCCTCGACTTAGTTACATCTATCTTCTATGAAAAGTCTAGCTCCTCCACAAGCATAACTTTGTTACATCTAACCTTCACTAAAATTCTAGCTCCTCCATGAGCGTCGACTTAGTTACATCTATCTTCTACGAAAACTCTAGCTCCTCCACGAGCCTCGACTTGATTACATCTATAAACCTCGACTAAAAGTCGAACTCCTCCATGAGCCTTGACTGAGTTAAATCTATCTTCTACGAAAAGTCTAGCTCCTCCACAAGCATAACTTTGTTACATCTAACCTTCACTAAAACTCTAGCTCCTCCATGGCCCTTGACAAAGTTACATCTATCTTCTACGAAAAGTCTAGCTCCTCCACGAGCCTCGACTTGGTTCCATCTCACCTCGACTAAAAGTCTAACTCCTCCATGAGCCACGACTTCGTTGCATCTATCTTCTACGAAAAGTCCAGCTCCTCCACAAGCATAACTTTGTTACATCTAACCTCCACTAAAACTCGAGCTCGTCCATGACCCTCGACTTAGTTACATCTATCTTCTACGAAAAGTCTAGCTCCTCCACAAGCCTCGACTTGGTTACATCTAACCTCGACTAAAAGTCGAACTCCTCCATGAGCCTTGACTTAGTTACATCTATCTTCTACGAAAATTCTAGCTCCTCCACAAGACTTTGTTACATCTAACCTTCACTAAAACTCTAGCTCCTCCATGACCGTCGACTTAGTTACATCTATCTTCTACGAAAAGTCTAGCTCCTTCACGAGCCTCGACTTGGTTACATCTCACCTCGACTAAAAGTCTAACTCCTCCATGAGCCTCGACTTCGTTGCATCTATCTTCTACGAAAAGTCCAGCTCCTCCACAAGCATAACTTTGTTACATCTAACCTCCACTAAAACTCTAGCTCCTCCATGACCCTCGACTTAGTTACATCTATCTTCTATGAAAAGTCGAGCTCCTCCACAAGCATAACTTTGTTGCATCTAACCTCCACTAAAACTCTAGCTCCTCCATGACCCTCGACTTAGTTACATCTATCTTCTACGAAAACTCTAGCTCCTCCATGACCCTCGACTTAGTTACATCTATCTTCCACGAAAGGTCCAGCTCCTCCATGACCCTCGACTTATTTACATCTATCTTCTACGAAAACTCTAGCTCCTCCATGACCCTCGACTTAGTTACATCTATCTTCCACGAAAAGTCCAGCTCCTCCACAAGCATAACTTTGTTACATCTAACCTCCACTAAAACTCTAGCTCCTCCATGACCCTCGACTTCGTTACATCTATCTTCTATGAAAATTCTAGCTCCTCCACAAGCATAGCTTTGTTACATCTAATCTCCACTAAAACTCTAGCTCCTCCATGAGCCTCGACTTACTTACATCTATCTTCTACAAAAGGTCTAGCTCCTCCACGAGCCTCAACTTGGTTACATCTAACCTTGACAAAAAGTCGAACTCCTCCATGAGCCTCGACTTAGTTACATCTATCTTCTATGAAAACTCTAGCTCCTCCACAAGCATAACTTTGTTACATCTAACCTTCACTAAAACTCTAGCTCCTCCATGAGCCTCGACTTAGTTACATCTATCTTCCACGAAAAGTCCAGCTCCTCCACAAGCATAACTTTGTTGCATCTAACCTCCACTAAAACTCTAGCTCCTCCATGCCCTCGACTTAGTTACATCTATCTTCCACGAAAAGTCCAGCTCCTCCACAAGCATAAGTTTGTTACATCTAACCTCCACTAAAACTCTAGCTCCTCCATGACCCTCGACTTAGTTACATCTATCTTCCACGAAAAGTCCAGCTCCTCCACAAGCATAACTTTGTTACATCTATCTTCTATGAAAACTGTAGCTCCTCCATGACCCTCGACTTAGTTACATCTATCTTCCACGAAAGGTCCAACTCCTCCATGACCCTCGACTTAGTTACATCTATCTTCCACGAAAAGTCCAGCTCCTCCACAAGCATAACTTTGTTACATCTAACCTTCACTAAAATTCTAGCTCCTCCATGAGCGTCGACTTAGTTACATCTATCTTCTACGAAAACTCTAGCTCCTCCACGAGCCTCGACTTGATTACATCTATAAACCTCGACTAAAAGTCGAACTCCTCCATGAGCCTTGACTGAGTTAAATCTATCTTCTACGAAAAGTCTAGCTCCTCCACAAGCATAACTTTGTTACATCTAACCTTCACTAAAAGTCTAGCTCCTCCATGACCCTTGACAAAGTTACATCTATCTTCTACGAAAAGTCTAGCTCCTCCACGAGCCTCGACTTGGTTCCATCTCACCTCGACTAAAAGTCTAACTCCTCCATGAGCCACGACTTCGTTGCATCTATCTTCTACGAAAAGTCCAGCTCCTCCACAAGCATAACTTTGTTACATCTAACCTCCACTAAAACTCTAGCTCGTCCATGACCCTCGACTTAGTTACATCTATCTTCTACGAAAAGTCTAGCTCCTCCACAAGCCTCGACTTGGTTACATCTAACCTCGACTAAAAGTCGAACTCCTCCATGAGCCTTGACTTAGTTACATCTATCTTCTACGAAAATTCTAGCTCCTCCACAAGATTTGTTACATCTAACCTTCACTAAAACTCTAGCTCCTCCATGACCCTCGACTTAGTTACATCTATCTTCTACGAAAAGTCTAGCTCCTTCACGAGCCTCGACTTGGTTACATCTCACCTCGACTAAAAGTCTAACTCCTCCATGAGCCTCGACTTCGTTGCATCTATCTTCTACGAAAAGTCCAGCTCCTCCACAAGCATAACTTTGTTACATCTAACCTCCACTAAAACTCTAGCTCCTCCATGACCCTCGACTTAGTTACATCTATCTTCTATGAAAAGTCGAGCTCCTCCACAAGCATAACTTTGTTGCATCTAACCTCCACTAAAACTCTAGCTCCTCCATGACCCTCGACTTAGTTACATCTATCTTCTACGAAAACTCTAGCTCCTCCATGACCCTCGACTTAGTTACATCTATCTTCCACGAAAGGTCCAGCTCCTCCATGACCCTCGACTTATTTACATCTATCTTCTACGAAAACTCTAGCTCCTCCATGACCCTCGACTTAGTTACATCTATCTTCCACGAAAAGTCCAGCTCCTCCACAAGCATAACTTTGTTACATCTAACCTCCACTAAAACTCTAGCTCCTCCATGACCCTCGACTTCGTTACATCTATCTTCTATGAAAATTCTAGCTCCTCCACAAGCATAGCTTTGTTACATCTAATCTCCACTAAAACTCTAGCTCCTCCATGAGCCTCGACTTAGTTACATCTATCTTCCACGAAAAGTCCAGCTCCTCCACAAGCATAAGTTTGTTACATCTAACCCCACTAAAACTCTAGCTCCTCCATGACCCTCGACTTAGTTACATCTATCTTCCACGAAAAGTCCAGCTCCTCCACAAGCATAACTTTGTTACATCTATCTTCTATGAAAACTGTAGCTCCTCCTGACCCTCGACTTAGTTACATCTATCTTCCACGAAAGGTCCAACTCCTCCATGACCCTCGACTTAGTTACATCTATCTTCCACGAAAAGTCCAGCTCCTCCACAAGCATAACTTTGTTACATCTAACCTCCACTAAAACTCGAGCTCCTCCACAAGCATAACTTTGTTACATCTAACCTCCACTAAAACTCGAGCTCCTCCATGACCCTCGACTTAGTTACATCTATCTTCTACGAAAACTCTAGCTCCTCCATGATCCTCGACTTAGTTACATCTATCTTCTACGAAAATCTAGCTCCTCCACAAGCATAACTTTGTTACATCTAACCTCAACTAAAAGTATAACTCCTCCATGAGCCTCGACTTTGTTACAGCTAACCTCGACTAAAAGTCCAGCTCTACCACGAGCCTCAACTTTGTATATCAAAAAGTCCTTAAGTTTAGTTTGATTGGCCGAAGTACGTGACAATTTCCTCGGTTTTTTTTTTATCCCCTTCATCTCCCACATGAATAGCGGCTTTGCCTTGTTGGATGAACACGTGGAAACAATGAATATTACTGTCCTCGCAATTATTTTTCTTTGCTTTGAGAAATGTTGGACAGTGCTTGCTTTTCATCACTATCATTTCTGCTGCCGATCAAGTTTCCTTGAGGGCATAGAATCAACCACAATGTATGAATTGCCATCACAAGTAGGCACATTACCCCCTTCCTGATGGTCATCAATGAGTCAGCTGGGTTTTTACTTACAAATCCTTAGTGATGTGGTAGTTTTCTTGAGAAAAACTTAGTTGTGAATTCAAATTTCTTATTTGAAATAATGCCTTAAACCTCGAGGTGCTTTTCAGGTGGCCTCAATGCCGTAAGCTTGTGGAGGGATGGAGAGCAGGAAGGAGTAGACAGTTGGGGCAAGGAGTGATTTTGAGGAGTGTTGTTTATGGAAAAGATGAGTTTTGAGAGAGGATTTTGAAGATGGAGATAGAGTGGGCAGTGATAGTTAGGTGGTGTGTGTAGGCTATATTGGTGGGTGAGGAGGCAGTGGTGGTGCTAAAGATGAGGTGGTAGAACTGAGAAGGTGAGTGAAATGGGGAGTCAGAGATGATTAGGACAGACAGGTAAGGGAGACAGCAGAATGGAGGATTTTGAAAGTTAGAGTCAGTATAGTAGGCAGAAGTGTGTGGGTAGCCAGTGAAGGATGAAGAGGATCAGTGTGGAAGACGAAAACCAAGACGTCTGGAGAACAATAATTATGTGGCAGAGGCATTAGGAATGGACAGATATTTAATGGTAAAGCCTTCAGCTGAAGTTTTAACCCACAATCTCTGGTCCGTGTGGCCAGTGCCTCGACCATGCAACCAACATTGTACCACCCGCTTTTCTTTGTCACAGGTCATCAATTTAATCGCAAGTTTAACATTTATTTTTCCACTACTTTTGTTGTTATACCTCAGCAGTGATTTTGGGGTGAGGGGGAAAGAGGTATCTCTCTTTCTCTGGCTTGTCTCCCTGCCCCCCCCCATCAAAGCTTCCTATCCTCTCCTCCCACTTTTATCAAAAGATGTTTTTTTACATCGACAATCTTATTTCCAATTATAACCAGAACTTCTTGAAGTTCAGCATTGAATCTCATCAGTTTCGTTTTTGCGACACCAATTTTCAATCCCATTTTTCTTGCCTTTGTCTTTTTGAGTCTTTCCAGACGTATTTGAGATGAGTGCTACATCGTCGGCACAGTCCAAATCTTTGGCCATCCATTCGATATATGTTTCCTTTCCTTCGGTTGTCATGAACACAAACCAGTCCATTACTGTTGGAAAAAGTTGGCAAGAGCATGTATCCTGGCTTCACACCTGTCTTTGTTGGAAACGATGGTGACAGTTTACTATCAGGAATCGCCTTCTTATAAGATTTTAATCTGCAGGTGAAGCCTTCATGTAAGATTGTAATCATTTTGATCATCTTTTCAGGTCATTCACACATCTTACTTGTATGGATGTTGCCATGTTGCTGATTTGATGATCATAGGTGTCCAAGGATAATTCATGCACACACTCTATACCAAACTTGACATTACCTGTAACAAAACCGATTTTGAAATCATAGGAGGATTTACATGGTCAAATGAAGTACCGCATTCTATTTTTCATTATCACGTGATTTTTAACTATTGACCAGTATGAGTTATGAGGTTAAATTACATATTTTATTGTGAGATTTAGTTTTTTGTGATTAGGACAGACAGGTAAGGGAGACAGCAGAATGGAGGATTTTGAAAGTTAGAGTCAGTATAGTAGGCAGAAGTGTGTGGGTAGCCAGTAGAGGATGAAGAGGATCAGTGTGGAAGACGAAAAGCAATACGTCTGGAGAATAATAATCTGGCAGCAGCTGCCATCTGACAATCACACAGTTTTGATTCTTCATTGCGAGACAGGGCTTATATATATGGAGACAGATTGCAGATTGACAGTGACCCATGCAATTTCTGCATAATGTAAAATGTGACTTTAACCATGGTTACATCTCTCTGCCCCCATCCCAATTCTTTGGCCTCTCCTCCCCCTTTCTTCTTCAAGCCCTCAACACCCCCCCCCCTTCCTTATCTGATGTCCACAGCCACCCCCTTTTTTTTCAAGTCTTCAACCACCCCTCCCAACTCCAAGCCCTCAACCCCCCACCCCAAAGCCTTAACCCCCATTTTCCGACTATATCCCTTTTCTGCCATCCCACTCTAACTCTCTGTTCTCCACTTCTCTTTTTCTCTTCAAGTTCTCAACCCCACCTTCCCACCCCATGGCTGCAGCTCCCCCTTTCTTCTTGAAATCCTCAACCTCCCCTCCTCCAAATCCCAAGTCTTCCATCCCCCACCTTTAAGCCTCAACCCCCTTTCCCAACTTGGCCCCATCTCTGCCTCACCATCCTCCCCCCACTCCCACTCACTAAAACACTCATTCCTCAACCCCTTTCTTCTTATTCAAATCCTTGCCCCCCCCCCCCCCAAAGCCTAAATTTTCTCTCACAACCTTGTATCTGACACCCCGATCTGCACTCCAACTCTCCATCCTCCACTCACCCTTTCTTCTTCTGGGCCTTTACCCCACCACACCACCCCCCCATTACCAGACCAAAGTCTGCATAATAGGCACCCACATGCAAAGCCAGAGTAAGGAGGGGGCACGCACCCTGGGTCGGCCTCATCATAGTTCCCTCCTCCTCCCCCACCCCCAACCTCACATCCCCCACATTGTCATGGAATTTTTTTACATGCGATTAAATGAACCATGGTTACATTCTTCTGGACATTGCTCTTTAATTTTTTTCTTTAAGGAAGACATTATACATTGAAATATATTGTCCTGTGGCTGGCTCTCAGTTAACACCGAGAGTACGCCACGGATGGCAATCGAGCTTACTTTGAGGCGTTATCCAATTGATGGCGAATGATACGCGAGACGGAATGAAGAATGCCAACTCACCTTTACGGGCCCCGCGCGCAGGCGTCTTCACCCTGCAAATCAATTCAACCCGAGACGGATGTAAAATGTACAAAAGGAATATTTATTGAACAGAACCCGAGAACAAAGAACGCGACGGTAAAAACTAAACCCCTCTAATGAGCGCTCCTACACAGACTTCAGCTACAGGACAAATAGAAGGATAAATAAAACAAACGTTGTATTCTGTGTGGTGCGTCTTATCTGTCTGGATGTCATGTCGGGGATCGGCAGGTCCGAGCACGTCGTCCGACCACAGCTCCGGTTCGCGCGAACCGCTCAGTCATTGGCGCGAACACTGGCCTCGCTGCACGGTCCGTCCCACGCCACAGCATTCGTACGCAGGCACCAGGAGCAAGAACAACAGGGGAGGATGATCGTCGGCGCTCCACCGTCTCTCCACCGTTCGTCGTCGCCCAACAAGCAAAGGTCCAAATGGGAAGAAGTCCAAATGGGGGAGAAAGGAAGAGAGGTCTGGGCAGGAAGGAATCCAAAACGAGGCACGGAAATTTGGGTCATCGAGTCGTTTTTACTGGCCGTCGTGACGTCAGCTCTCTTCCCCTCCAACCAGTGCGTCGCTTCTTGCTGGTCTTTCGCGCCCCCCTCACATCACCGGCGCTTCTCCTCCAATCAGCATGTAGTTTCTTACTCGTCTATCACGCCCTCATCTCTGATTGGTTGAGCGCTTCACGCCTTTGGTGTTACGTCATTGGTCGGTGGCAAATCAGTGTGGCACGTCCTTCATTTTCCCTACTCTGCCAATCGGTGATCTGCTTCCTACTCATCCCTTCCCCCTCCCCCTGCCAATCACAAGTCCTTCTGGGCGTGGCTATTTCCTGCCTGTTCAATGTTTGCTTGCCACGCCGCCGTAGTGCGTGGTCACTTCCTGTCTGTTCTTCCATAAGTTATTGTGGTGGAGGGGGAATTTAATTAGGGTGGTGCTAATGGGCCTAGCTAATGTCTATTAGTGCATTGCCATACGGGACAAATGGAATGATAACTAGGTCTGACACACAGGGGAACTAGCATAATCCCTACTCGGCCTATTACACGATCATCCTTGTATGTTTACAGATATACACTTAATCCGATGAATGGGCTAGACAGGTCCCTGACTTACTTACATCGAGATGATTCTTTTTCTTCGCGACATTGGAGCACCTACCTATGCAGATCTACCTGGATGTATATATGCCCTACCCAAAATTAATAACACAGCCCCTCCCCCCCCCCCCCCCCCCTGGAACTGTAGCCCCTGCTAGGTTCACTGCAGGCACTACCATTCCAGTCTTAACACTTACTGTCTCACACCTAATTAACCTATGAAATAAATCAGGAAGGGCTGTGGGAAGTGAGTCGGACTACCTACCTACACTTCCTTAACAACTAAACCCCTTAACAGCCATGCAAGTATGTACATTCATTGGTCTTCATTGTTCCTGCGGAGGGAGGAAACGAACAACACACCAAAACTAACTTAACCTTATTCAAAACTTCAAAAATTTTAAAACTCTAATAAACATTTATACAACCCCTTCCTGCAGACCGCGTCCCCCCGTGGATGCCACAAGACTCAACGTTACCTGCGGGGCCATCCCAATGCACCCCAAATTTATGTGGGCCCTGTCCTGGTGTTACAGGTGAGTGACATGGCTCGGTGGATTTCGCCCACATTCACTCAATACAAACCCATAGCCACTCATACACATTCCACTAGTCATCAAAACACCAAAATCAATAAAGCACATATTTCACCCCCCCCCCCCCCCCCCCCTCTGCAGGACCATGGCATAGGTGTTACACACATGTGTGTGCGTTTCTCTCAACTAGGCAGCGGGGAGGTACCTCACAAGTAAGATGGTGGGGGCGCTTCAGGCTGTGATGCCCGCAGTCCCAAACACAACTCACTCAACTTACAATTTATTTGACCTCTTGGCCTGTGACAGCCAAACAGCTCTTTTCGTTGTTACCCCGCTGGTGGGGTTTCCACACACCAGGCTCCATTGCCTCCTGTTTCCTTGCAGCTTCACGGGTCGCCGGGAGTCTCCCACCCCATGGCGCCCAACAGACCCCACCACCGACGGGAGCTTGATCTGTACCTGCGGACACGCACACCTTCTACCATCTGCCTTCCTCCTTCCTTCTGCTTCGATCATACACTCATTCATTCCCACATCAATCCTTCATGTGATCTCAATTACACCAGAGCACAATAAACATCTTGTGGGTTCCATCAATCGTTCTACCTACCTATCTGCCAAGGCAGATCCACACTAGCCTTCAACAGAAAGACTAGTTCTTCATTACGATTGATATTCAAAAATTGAGCTGCAAAGGCTCATATATATATTTAAACATATAGGGGCAATACCCCTGGCGTTCACCTGGTAGAACAAACAGTATACCACACTGAGTAAAGGTATTTTCTACCTACCTATCTGCCAAGTTCTACCTACCTATCTGCCAAGGCAGATCCACACTAGCCTTCAACAGGAAGACTAGTTCTTCATTACGATTGATATTCAAAAATTGAGCTGCAAAGGCTCATATATATATTTAAACATATAGGGGCAATACCCCTGGCGTTCACCTGGTAGAACAAACAGTATACCACACTGAGTAAAGGTATTTTAAACCAATTTCAATGGTTGCTAGAAGACAGGGCAGCATGTAGAATCATACTAACATAATCTTAAGACTTTAAACAAACCAAAAAATATACCTCTTTTGGGGGGAAAAACCCACCCCTCCCACCATCCTCAGACCCCACTTTTGCCAATGCCATGAACAAACTTTGGTACAACACGGGTGATTAAGGTTGTGGTCAACTTTCATCAAAATTGTGTGTATTTTCTGAGAAAAAAAAGAAAATATCTATGTTGGGGGGGGGGGGGGGGGGGGTCAAACCTGGATCCAATTTGACACCTGGTAGACACCCTTATACCAAGATTTTTAAAATGCCGTGAACAAACTTTCGTCACAACACAACAAATATAATTTGTGCCAAGTTTGGTCACAATCCCTTCAGCGGTTTGGGAGAAGACGTTGCAAGTGTTTACGGATGGATCGACAGACAGACGAACTGACGACGGATGACGCGCCATTGCATAAACTCCCCAGAACTGCGTTCCAGGTGAGCTAAAAACAGCATAGGAAGAAAGAGATGTAATACATGATAGACGTTCAGAATCTCCATACCTGGAGTGAGTGAGTGTGTGTGTGTGTGTGTGTGTGTGTGTGTGTGTGTGTGCCATTGGTTTTCTCCATATGTGGATTTCAGAAGTTGGAACTGAGTCCTTCCAGGTCTCAAAGTATCCCCCTCGGACCCAGTAAGGGATCACAATTCATGGACGAAGCTGTGAAGTTTTCTTGTTCTCAAAGTTTTTGCCAGCTCGCCACCGACCTCGGTCAGCTTCCAATTCTTGTTTGTTTGTAGTAATATTCCCAGGCATGTTTTAAGACCCCTGTAAGGTTCTTTTTTTATCATTCCCTTTGCTCCAATTATCACTGGGCCAATTTTGGCATTCTACAGCGTCCAAGATAATTTGACTTCATTTTTGAGATCATGTTATTTTGTCATTCTTTTGATTTCTGTGTTGTTTAGGCCAAAAATCGCTAGATAATGATACTTCTAAGAGTAGTGTTCTTTCTTTTTTGTACCTCAGTACTACAGTGCCTTCAAAAAGTATTCACACCCCTTGACTTTTTTCACATTTTGTTGTGTTACAGCCTGAATATAAAATGGATAAAATTGAGATTTTTTGTCACCGATCTACACATTATACCACCCCATAATGTCAAAGTGGAATTGATTTTTCACAATTTCACAAACAATTAAATTTGAAATGCAGAAATATCTAATTTACAAAAGTATTCAACCCTCTGAGTCAATACTTCGTAGAAGCACCGTTGGCAGCAATTAGAGCTTAAAGTGTTCTTGGGTATGTCTGTATCAGCTTTGCACATCTGAATTTGGGGAGTTTCCCCCATTCTACCTTGCAGTTTTCCTCAAGCTCTGGTCGAGTTACATGGGAAGCGTCGGTGAACAGCAATCTTCAAGTCTTTCAACAGATTCTTAATGGGATTCAAGTCTGCGCTTTAGCTGGGCCACTGAAGGACTTTCCGATTCTTGCTCTGAAGGTGTTCCAGTGTTGCTTTGGCTGTTTGCTTGGGGTCATTTTCCTGGTGCACAGTCTGAGGTCTTTTGCACTCTGAAGCAGGTTCTCCTCAAGGATTTGCCTGCATTTGCCTCCATTTATTGTTCCTTCTATTCTTACAAATCTCCCAGTCCTTGCCACTGAACAGTATCCCCATAGCATGTTGCTGCCACTGCCATGCATCACAGTAGGGATGGTGTTAGATGGGTGATGAGCTGTGCTTAGATGCGGCCAGACGTAGCACTTTATATTCAGGCCAAAGAGTTAAATTTTTGTCTCATCAGACCACAGAATATTTTTCCTCACGAGTCGTTCACGTGCCGTTTTGCAAACTCCAGGTGTGCTGTCATGTGCCTTTTTCTCAGGAGTGGCTTCTGTCTGGCCACTCTCCTATAAAGGCTCGATTTGTGAAGTGCTGCAGAGACTGTTGTCCTTCCAGCATGTTCTCCCATCTCAGCCAAGGAACTCTGTAGTTCTGTCAAAGTGGTCATTGGGTTCTTGGTCACCTTCCTGACCACGGTCCGTCTTGCCTGGTTGCTCAATTTGGTCGGATGGCCAGCTCAAGGAAAGGTCTAGGTAGTTCCATATTCTTTCCATTTCCTAATGATGGAGCGCATTAGGTTCTTGAGAATATTCAACACTCCAGAAATTGTTTAATACCTTTCCCCAGATCTATGCCTCCTCACAATT
Organism: Myxine glutinosa; assembly: GCF_964187855.1. Lineage (NCBI taxonomy): Eukaryota > Metazoa > Chordata > Myxini > Myxiniformes > Myxinidae > Myxine > Myxine glutinosa. Next base: position 21,580,342 of record NC_136266.1, read on the forward strand.
CTACCTTGTAGTTCTACAACCAGTTCCTTGGACTTCATGGTGGAGTTTCTGCTCTGACATGCACTACCAACTGTGGGACCTTGTATAGAAAGGTGTTTTTCTTTCTAAATCATATCCAATCAACTGAATAGGCTACAGGTGGATTCCAATTAAGTTGTCGAGACATCTCAAGGATGATCAAAGGAAATTGGATGCACCTGAGCTCAATTTGGAGTGTCATAACAAAGGGGTTGAACACTGACTCATGACATTTCAGCTTTTCACTTTTAATTACTTTGTAAAAGAAATTCAAAAAAATTCCACCTTGATATTACAGCGTATTATTTGTCGATCAGTGACAAAAAAAATCTAAATTTAATCGATTTTAAATTCAGGCTGTAACACAACAAAATGTGAAAAAGTCAAGGGGTGTGAATACTTTCAGAAGGCCCTGAAAATCTATCCGCAATACTTTATTTTCTATGTTCACGCTCGATGGGATCATCAGGTCGTTAATTGAGCATTACTTCATTGGTTTCAGTGATTGCTTTTGGTTCATGTTTCCATGAGATTTCAGGAACTGGGATACTTAAATTTTTGCAGATGTGGCAGTTGATTACTTAGCCTGGTGTTGGCTGACTTAAGATCTTAGGGTCTTGAGTTTGAGCCCCTGTCGTGCAGTTTAAACAACATCGGATGGGTTGAGTCAGCCTGTCATCCGTCCGAGGCTGGCAAAATGAGTACCAGCTTACTGGTAACAGGGGCAGTGCACAGTCATGCTCCCAGCAATGATCCGACCAGCAGCGACAGGCTGTATACAGAACAATAACAATGGGTTTACTCCACATACTTTGTTGTGCCTTTGTGTGTACAGCTGTTGTAATATGACTTCTTTTTTTTTAACATCCTGAAATGAGGTGGGTCATGCTTTCTGTTTCTACCTCTTCTTAGCCACACCAATGAGCCTTCTTTGTCTATGTCTTGCCCAGTCTGTCTAATAAACCAGATTAGCATGTGCAATGACCGAGGAAAAAAATTAAATGAATCATGGTGGCTGAAAAATAAATTGCTCGACAAATTGGGGCACTGTGAATCTAAATTTTCAGGAAGACCGATGTGAAAATTATTACACTCGGCCCACCACACCATGGGGAATTTGTCAAATCAGCATTTCGTTTTTCAAAAATCAAAACAAACTGATTCATAAAGCTTTTATAATGCGACTGAATAAACCTATGTTCGTATTCCCAGTTAAACGCCCTCCCCACTCTGTAACAATATCTGTCAATTGATAGGCAATTTGAAGAATAATATATCACAAGACAAATTAACTAAGCACAGTGACTCATCGTATCAGGGGGTGTTTTAACATTAGCACTTCGCAGAGCTTGATTAACTTAATTTGCGAAATATTAGCTTGGATGTTTCATGCATGCAGTGATCTATCGATCTATGTGTGTCTGTATCTATCTTGTATTTGTCTGTCTGTCGGTCATAAGAATTCCTTTGTGCAATATCTGTGTAATGCAATTTTGTATCGTCAGTCTGCCCCTCTATCTGATGTAAAAATGCGCTTTCACTTTTATAAGGGGGATGGGGTGGAGGAGGAGGGAGGACAGAGAATTGGGGTTCAGAAGCGGTGGTGAGAGCAAAGAGGGGACAGAGTTGGGAGGGGGAAGTTGAGACTTTGGTGGGGGGGGGGGGGGGTTGGGGTGGGGGGAGGTTCGGGTGTTGTTGTGGCACTGGGCAAGGGGTTTGAAAGGTTGGAGTGTGGCAGGCAGGAGGGGGATTGAAGCCTTTGGGTGGGAGAGGGAAGTTGAAGACTTGGGAGTGGGATTTGATGACTTGGGGTTTGCGAGGAGGGATTGATTGAAGGCTTGGGGTTGAGGATTTGGGACTGGGATGGGGGAAAGGGGTTGAGAACTTGAAGAATAAAAGGGTTGAGGATGTGAACTCACATTACGCAGAAGTTCCATGGATACCAGCCAGGTATTATTGGTGTCAAACGACATTCCTGTTAAACTCCTTGTGGTGGAGGTGATATCAAAGTTTATTTGAACCAAACGACGGTTCCCTGATGGTGAAGAATATTACGTTGATTCATGTATGCTAATAGCCATGGCAAGCAAGGTGGCATCTCGACGTCCTGTTGATTTAATCACATTTAATATCAAGTTCTTTCTTTTTCTTTTACGTTGTCTTATCTCCAGGAGCATATATAACTTGCAGTGAGGTACCAGTGAGAACAAGGTCTTTCTCTGTCTTTCTCAGATGGCTTTGGATTTAAAGAGATTGTTTTGTTGAGCTTTCCATGATTTAAAAAAGACTAATTTCAGTTGAGAAATTGGAATTTCTGAAAAGCACATCAAGATAGGTCTGTGTATGGGACACTAGTTATGTCATTTGGTTTGATTAGATAAGGCTAAAGGACAATGGGCAGAAGATGGAGAAAGTGGAAGAAAGCTTAGCAGTTGAAGGAAGGAAATTGCTCAGCACATGTTATGGTTTTATGAGGAGGAGGAGGAGGAGGAGGAGAGAGGGGGGGGGGGGAGAGGGTCAAAAAGTTTTTCCCTTTTATATTTCCCGTCAGCACCAAAAGCATGGCATTTGTTTTAGAAATGGCATGTGGAAACACCCATTCCTGGGAAAAGAAATATTGGACACTGGCAGGAAATTGCACTGACAATAACTAACACGTGAGCTGAGTTTCAATAGCCCATTCCTTCCTGATTGGAGGGAACTCTTTGACAACCCCTTGCCCCTCCCTGTCTCCCAACCAACCCTGCATATACAGTATTTGATGTTGGTTGTTATCCATGGGCATATGATCTACAGTCACGTGAAAAAGGAAGTACACCCCATGTAAAGTTTTGACTTTTTCAACATATTTCAACATACAGCTATTTGATCTTCATTTCAACAATATTGATAGATAAAAGTGATATAATATAACAAATATCATGAAACATTTACATTTTGTAGTCCATTGAATAATTTAAATAAACATAAATGCAAATTTCGCATGTGGAAAAAGTAAGTACACCCTTGGCTCTAATAGGTGGTATTGCCCCCTTTGGCAGAAACAATCTCAAGTAGGTGTTTCTTATAACTGTCTACCAGTCTCTGCCATCGACTGGGAGAAAATTTTGCCCACTCCTCCATGCAGAATTCTTTCAGCTGTGCGATGTTTGAGGGGTTTCTTGCATGCACAGCTCGTTTCAAATCCCCCCACAACATCTCGATGGGATTTAGATCCGGGCTTTGACTTGGCCATTCCAGAACCCTCCATTTCTTTCTTTTCAGCCATTCCTTGGTGGATTTACTGGTATGTTTGGGGTCATTGTCATGTTGCAAGGTCCACCTTCGGTTGAGCTTCAACTGTCCGACAGATGGCCTCACATTATTCTCAAGCACCCTCTGGTACAATGAAGAATTCATAGTGGATTCTATGATGGTGAGCTGCCCAGGCCCTGATGCAGCAAAGCTGCCCCAAACCATAATATTTCCACCACCATGCTTTACAGTTGGTATCAGGTTCTTGTGGTCAAATGCTGTCTTTGGTTTTCGCCAAACATGTCTTCTGATACTGTGGCCAAATAGCTCGACCTTTGACTCATCTGTCAAGAGCACATTGTTCCAGAAGTGCTGGTCTTTGCCCAGGTGTTCATTGGCAAACTTTAGTCTTGCCCTGATGTTCTTTCTGGACAGCAAATGTTTCCTCCTGGCACACCTCCCATGTAGATCAAATTTGTGCAGTCTCTTTCTAATGGTAGACTCGTGCACTTTGACGTCAACAGTGGCATGAGCTACCTGTAAGTCCCGGGATGACATTCTGGGGTTCTTAGAGACTTCTTTCAGCATCTTGCGGTCTGCTCTGGGGGCTGAACTTGCTGGGGTGGCCTGGCCTGAACAAGGTGGCAGTTGTTGGTAATCTTCTCCACTTGTAGATGAACTTCCGGACAGTCGAATGATTGATTTCAAATTGTTTATAGATCTTTTTAAATCCCTTCCCAGACTCGTAGGCATCTGTAACCTTCTTTCTGAAGGCCTCAGAGAGGTCTTTTGATCGAGGCATGCTGACGCCACACACTTCAACAACAAACAACAACAACAACAACATGCATTTTAAGGCCATTTTCCCTGCTAGGGCAGGGGTTAGCCTTGCGGTCCCCATGACAATCTTCTCCATCTTGCCCAATTTATGCATCTCTCCTTGTTAACCCCCTTGCCCGCATTTCTTCTTCCACCATCTTTAGCCAAGTCTTTCTCGGTCTTCCCCGTCCTCTACTTCCTTCTACATTCATTTCCATCACTCTTCTCAACCAGTCACTTTCATCCTTCCTCAACACATGACCAAACCATCTCAACCTGTTCCTCTTCACAGCATCCATCACAGGCTCTATTCCCATCATCTTTCGCAATTCATCATTTGTCTTCCTCTCTCTCAACGATACTCTGCACATCCATCGAACCATTCAAATTTCCACCCTTTCCAACCTTCGTTGCTGCTCCATGTTCATTACCCATGTCTCGCTCCCATGAATCATAACACTTCTCACACATGCAGCATACACCTTTCCCTTCAGCTTCAACGACACTCCCCTCCTCATCAGCACGCCACTCAGTTCCCGAAACTTCTTCCATGCACATCTCACTCAAGCAACCATTGCCGAGTCTGATCCACCTTCTCAATTCAGCATGTCTCCGAGGTAGCAAAATGTTTTCACACCTTCCAGCTTCACGCCGTCTCCAAGATCCAACTCAACATTTCCTCCATCTGCAGCTCCCTCTGTGCACACCTTACGTTTGAATGTAGCTGCCACACTGGTTAATGACCCTCTCAGACCACTACATTTTTGATGAACCCACTCAGCGCACATTGTACATTGAATGGAGTTCACTCCGACACCCTTCCTGCACACAGCACAGGGCCACTTCCCAGTTCTTTCCACCTCACCACATGCTTTACCACTTGCCATCACCTTTGTCTTTCCGATATTCACCTTCAGACCTTTTGTCTCCATACATTCCTTCCACTTGTTCATCTTTTCCTTCAGTCCATCCACTTTTCCGCAATCAACACCAGATCATCTGCATACAACAACTCCCACGGTAAACCCTCCTTTACGTTCTGAGCCAGCACCTCCATCACAGCTACAAATAGTAGTGGACTTAGTACCGACCCCTGATGCACTCCCACCTTCACCTCAAACTCACCACTGTTCCCGTCCTTCGTTTTTACAGCTGTGCGCGCTCTTTTGTACATTGCCATCACTACTCTGATCAACCATTCCTCCACTCCTAACTTCCTCATTGCCCATGTCAATACTTTGCATGGAACCCTATCGAATGCTTTCTCCAGATCAACAAACCCAAGAAACAACTTCTTCCTCTTCTCCATGTACTTCTCCTGCAACTGCCTCACAATAAAAAGCATGTCTGTCGTTCCTCTTCCTGGCATAAATACAAACTGCATTTCGTCGATCTTCACTTTGTTCCTTATCCTCCTCTCCTACACCCTTTCCAATGCCTTCATTCCGTGCTCCAATAACTTTATCGCTCGGTAACTTTATCGATAACTTTATCCAATAACTTTATAACTCCAATAACTTTATCACAATAATGAGCCACACTCTAGATGGTCACCTTTCCCCTTGTATAGAGGGACGAGGGTACTCAGTTCCCAATCCACTGGAATGCGGCCATCTTTCACCGCCAGATTACAGATCTCTGTCATTCTCTTCACACCCCAACTTCCTGCTGCCTTCAACATATCTCCCACAACTCCCGTCGGCCCTCCCGCTTTTCTACTCTTCATTGCTTTTATCGCTCCCTCAACTTCCTTCTCAGTTATCTTCTCTGCCGGTCCTAAAACTGGGTTACTCTCTATGTTGCCATCCCATTCATTCTCTGTATTCAACAGCATTTCCATATATCTTTTCCATCTTCATTTAATTCCATCTGGGTCTACAACGATTTGTCCCACTTCATCCTTCAAGCAACTCACCCCCATCACATCACACCTCTCTTTCACTATCTGCTTTGCAATCCTGAATACTGCTCTCTGACCCTCTTCCGAATCCAAGCGTTCTCGGACCATTTTCCTACATGCCTCCTGCACCTTTGCTACCTCTTTCTTTGCAGCCTTCTTGGCTGCCTTATAACTTTCATGCTCTGCTGCTTCTGCTCCCGTACCCTTCGCCTTCTGCCACTCCTTGAACTTCTTCCTCCTCTCGTCACACCTCTTTCCAACTTCATCATCCCACCACCATGTTTCCGAGTGCCTCGGTGGTCCTTTTGTCCATCCACATACCTCACCAACGGCTCCCAACAGACTAGCTTTCATTGACATCCAACCACCTTCAAGCTCAACCACATCATCCTCTACCCTACTCAGCCTCTCTTTTAATGCCTCCCTTACTGTCACCTCTTTCAACCTCCACACATTCATTCTCGGTTGGTACTTCACCCGCCGAGCTCTCCTCGCACCTTTCACCCTTATGTCGCAGACAACCAAGTGGTGCTGTGAAACAGCCTCCTCCCCCGGGATCACCTTTGTGTCCCGGAGGTGCCCCCTATCTCGCCTACGCACCATCAGGTAGTCAACGGTTGTCGTCGACCCACCTGACGTGTATGTAACAAGCTTATTATCCTCTTTCTGGAACTGAGTATTACAAATCAACAAATCAGCTCCATCAGCAAACTCCAAAATCCTTTCACCATCTCCATTTCTCACACCATATCCGTATCCCCCATGAATCTCGCGAGAGAGATCTCGCGAGATCTTGGAGACGGCGGCAGGGATTCTCGAAGCTCCACACGGTCTCCACGTTTTCAAAGTTAAGTCTGTTCACAATTGTATTTTGTCGAAACTGTATTTATCTTTTGGTGTTTGAAGTTATAGTGTGCACCTTGGAAGTTTCTCGGTGTTTATCTTTCATAAATTAATCGTCTGTTTGCCGCGTCGCGAGCAAGGCCTTTGCCGCGTCGCGAGCGATTTGAAATCGAAGTTAAGTAATTGTTCCCATTTGTATTTTCGTTATAACTGTATTTATTTTATGGTGTGTGTACGTATATTGTGTCCCGGGGAAGATTTTCGGTGCAAATCTTTCATACCTGCATTGAAAATCGTGTTAATTTGTTGCGTGTCTTGAGGCCTTGTACAGTGTACAACCTTGAGGCTTTGTTTTTCTCTCAGCGGTCCGTCGTTTGTGATCCAATAACTTTCGTTCTCTGTTTTCCCAGTCTTTTCACCCCATAGCCGACTTCCTTGTGTAAATCTCAACTAAAAAAAAACACAAAAAAAAACATTTCCTTCTCTGTTCTCATTCGTTTATTCATTCTTATTCGTTCGTTCGTTCTTCGACCACGTGTTTCTCCCCCATTTCCCCAGATAGTTTTCACTGTTATTAACTTTCAATGTTTACACTTTCCCCTCAAGTTATGTATTCCGTCATATATTATAACACCTTTTTCTTCTTCTTCTTTAAAAGGCTGCTTTCGACTTGCTCACCAAATCTATTCATCCCAAAAAAAAAATCCATCTCCTATAGTGCCTTTTTTCTACATTCTCTAAACTCTCCTGCACTCCATCCTCCATCCAGCGTCCTTAAACGTATTTTTAACTCGAAGGTCACAAGAAACTCATTTTGCAATAAATGTTCGTTTCCCATTAATCGTACACTTTCGAAAATCAAATCTCACCCCTCCCCTCCAAATCTTCCCCATAACCCCTCCCTTTCAAATCTTCCCCCTTTCCCCTCCCCTCCTAATCCTCCCAATCACCCATCCCTTTCAAATCTCCCCCCTTGCCCCCTCCCTCCTAAACTACCCCCTCACCCCTCCCCTCCAAGACTCCCCCTCGCCCCTCCCCTCCTAGACTCCTCCCTCACCCCTCCCCTCCAAATCTCCCCCATATCCCATCCCTTTCAAATCCCTCCCCTTGTCCCTTCTCTCCCAAACTCCCCCCTCGCCCTCCCCTTCAAATCTCCCCACTCTCATTTCTTCTCAATTTCCCCCCTCTCACTCCCCCTCCTCAAAGCGTCCTCCCCGCTTCTTCCCCCTTCCAACTCTCACCTCCATCTCCCCCAACCTTCTGCCTCGCTCTGCACCCTCCTCAAATAACACCTCATTGTGCCTCACCCAATCACCATCAAACCTTTTGTCCGCCCCATCCTTCCCTTTCTCCGAGCTATTCTGAAATCTCTGACACACCTTCAACAGCTCTCCCTACCTCTTCCACCTCTTCCACATCTTACCCTACCCCTCCTCCCCCCTGTTCTGTATCTGATGCTCCCCCTTCCTCTTCATTAACGGTATGGACCTCAAACATCCGGGGCCTTCGTTCAAACTTAACTGATCTCTCCATACAGGTTGCTTCTGTCAAACCAGACGTGATCTGCTTTACAGAAACTTTCCTCCTTCATGATGTCTCTGATTCCTTAGTATCTCTCCCGGGTTACTCCCTCCTCCGGTATGATAGACCTGAGCCTCGTCCTGGAGGTGGGGTTGCTATCTTTATCAAAAACTCTCTTCCTCACTCGCCCTGCACTGCACTCTCTCCACCTCACCCCCAGGAATACCTCTGGCTACGGCTTCCCCTTCGCTCCCACCTCTTGTTCATATGTGTGTTGTACCGTCCACCAAACAGTGATGACTCCATCTACATCTCGCTGTCTGATAATATGGACCAACTTCTATCTACTCATCCCAACTTTCTCTTCCTCATATGTGGTGATTTCAACTGTCATCATGCCAGTTGGCTGGGTGTGGGTACCTCTCTCACCAGCCATGGCTCCTCAGCAAAGGACTTCTGCGACTCACTGGGACTGACACAATCTGTCAATTTCCCGACCCGGATCTCAGTCAACGGAGCATCTTCTCTTCTGGACTTGGTTATGACTAACTTCCCTGAAAATGTCTGCTGCTCTTCTTCTGCTCCAATCGGATCATCTGATCATGTCCTTGTTAAAGTGGACATCTCTCTGACCATTCTCAAGGAGCCTGCTCAGCGTCGACGAGTCTGGCATTTCACTCAGGCCAACTGGCACGGTCTTCAAGCAGCCATCAATCATCTGGACTGGTCTCCCATCTTTACCACCTCTGACATCAACTCATCCTGGGAATTCTTCCAAAGTAAATTGCTCTCTCTCATGCACAGATTTATCCCATCTCGTCTTCAGTTGTCATACCCTTCCTCCCGTCCATGGTACACGGAATCTTGTGGTGAGGCTGTTGCCCAGAAACAACATGCCTTCGTCTCCTGGAAAGCAAATCCAATGGAAGGAAATCTCATTTCCTTTCACAAAGCCCGAAACAAGTGTGTGTCCACCCTCAGGAGAGCCAGGAAACAATATCTCTCCGTTCTCAAGACCGAACTCTCTTATATGTCTCCCTCTTCCAAATCCTGGTGGCGTCTGGTCAAATCCGTTTCTGGTGTTTGTTCCCCCTCCATCCCCTCCCTTACCTCAAACGGCTACACAGCTGACTCCACACGTGAAAAAGCTGAATGCCTCAACTCTGTGTTTGCCTCTAAATCTTGTGTCCCAAACCCATCCCTCTCTGTACCCACCATGCCCAGTCGTACCCAGCTGCTCCTGGACTCCGTGTCCTTTCCTCCTGACAAGGTGGAAAAGTTTCTGTCAACCCTCGACTCTGATTCTGCAACTGGACCCGACGGCATCAGCCCACGGGTCCTAAAATCCTGCTCTGCCGCTCTATCTCACCCTCTCTTTTGCTCAAGGCCAACTGCTATCTGCTTGGAAATCAGCCAACATCACCGCTTTGCACAAAAAAGGTGCAAAAACAGATCCTAGCAACTACAGACCAATCAGCCTTCTCCCAATTATCAGCAAAGTCATGGAATCCATCATTGCTTCAGATATGAAATCTTTCCTCTTCTCCAATGGCTTGATCTTTGATCATCAATTTGGTTTCAGACCAGGTCACTCTACTCTGGACATGCTGCTTCTGCTGTCTCAACAATGGATGGAGGTCCTCAATGCCAAACAGGAAATTAGAGCTGTCTCCCTCGACATATCACGTGCCTTCGATACGGTCTGGCACCCCGCTCTGCTCACCAAACCCTCCTCCTTTGGTATCCATGGAAATCTCCACGCGTGGCTGGCGGCCTTCCTCTCTAGTCGTCGTCAACGTGTGGCCCTGAATGGGTTTCTCTCATCTCCTCTTCCTGTTCAGGCTGGAGTTCCCCAAGGCAGTGTTCTGGGCCCTGTGCTTTTTCTGGTCTTCATCAATGATCTCTCTGACTCTCTTGAAAATCCTCTCTATCTCTTTGCTGATCTTTCTTGGGAAAACCACACTTCCCAAGCTGGCCTCCAAAGCCAGTCGCCGACTGGGCATCCTCCGTCGTGCGAAGTCCTTCCTCGGCACACCTGAGCTCCTCACCACATACAAGGCTTTCATCCGCAGCTCAATAGAATACTGTTCTCCCCTATGGGCCGGTGCTCCTGCCTCACACCTAGCTCGGCTTCACGCTGTTGAAACCAAAGCTTTCAGAATTATTGGAATCTCCCGCGATGAATCTATCTCTGAGGGCCTTTCACTCACTCACCGCAGGCAGGTAGGTGGTCTTTCTGTCTTCTACCGACTCCTCTCCGGCCTTGCACCCCCAGCTCTCTCTGTGCTCTGTCCCCCAAATATTCCTACAGGTCGCACAAGATCTGCCAGAAAAACCCTCTGATGGTTAAACTGCCGAAATCTCGGCTCTCTGCTCACCTTCACTCTTTCATTCCTCTTTTCTCCCGCCTCTGGAACAAACTCCCTCACTCCCTTCAATCCCACTCCTCCCTCCAGGTCTTTAAAACAGCTGTTGACCACCATCTCTTATCTTCCCCCATCCAAAACCTTGATCTTTTCTACCCCCGCTAATTCACCCCAGATCCACCTTGTTTGAAATTCCAACTTCTTTCCTGGAAGTCCTGGCAGTGTCCATATGTTTTATACCTCTCCCACCGCCCCTTCCCATGCCCCCCCCCCCCCAAAGCCCTCGCCCTCTCTCAGATCTCTCGATGTCTCCATGTCTCTCGGTCCCTGCTCTCAAATGTTGTGTTTGTGTCCTTCCCCCTCTCTCCCCATCTTGTCTACCGCTCCCGATGTCATATGTTTTATGTCGGTTTGTCTTTCTGTGTGATTAATGTTCGCTCTTTCACGAGCCTTGTTTACAAAAAAAACAAACAAAAAAAAAAACTCCCTCAAAACCATCCATACTCCTTCCCACATGTCCATTTAGGTCTCCTCCTACCACAACAACTTCCTCATCTTTCACGTTTTCCATCAGCTTCTCTATCGCACACCAGAACTTGTCCTTCTCTTCATCGCTCCGACCAACCTGCGGAGCATATCCCGAGATGACGTTCACCAAGAGCTTTCCAATCATCATTTTCACCATCATCAACCTATCATTCACTCTAGTCACACTCACCACACTGTCTACAAACTCCTCAGAAAACAGGACACCAACACCATTCACGCCCTCCAGGCACCCTTGCCACACAAATTTGTATTTCTGTCCCTGCCTACCCTTCACCATTCTCACACCACTGCCCTTCCATCTCGTCTCTTGCACACATCATATGTCCACTCTTCTTCTGACCAATACTTCCACCACTTCTCCTGATCTCCCTGTCATTGTCCCTACATTCCATGTCCCAAACCTCAGAAACCGATCTCCACTTCGGGCTGTACCCTGCCCATATGTAGTTGTAATTGTCATGGTTCTCTTTTTGAGGCAATGTTTTTATGGCCGGATGCCCTTCCTGCAAGTCGCCCTGTTAGTCGCCTCTTACGACATGCAGGGATACGGTGTACCTATTCTAATCCAGGGTATGCACTGGGAAACGTTTAAAACATGGAAATTCGGGGGGGGGGGCATCATGGCTGCGGGGGCCCCGTCAGCACCACGCCACGGCGGTCCGGTCAGCACCACACCACGTCAGCCCGGTCAGCACCACACCACGGCGGCCCGATCAGCACCACACCACGGTGGCCCGGTCAGCACCACACCACGTCGCCTGATCAGCACCACACCACGTCAGCCCGGTCAGCACCATGCCACGTCAGCCCGGTCAGCACCACACCACGGCGGCCCGGTCAGCTCCACACCACATCGCCCGGTCAGCACCACACCATGTCGGCCCGGTCAGCACCACACCACGTCAGCCCGGTCAGCACCACACCACGTCAGCCCGGTCAGCACCACACCACGGCGGCCCGGTCAGCACCACACCACATCAGCCTGGTCAGCAACAAAGAGCAAACCAAACTAAATGTCTGAGGTTTAAATAAGACAGGTTCCTCCAAGATGCTCTAACGATGTTCTAATCATTTGCACCTGAGCTGGTGCACCTGATTCTAATTTTAGGTATTTGAAGTGGTGATAAATGTAGGGGTGTACTTACTTTTTCCACATGCGAAATTTGCAGTTATGTATATTTAAATTATACAATGGACTACAAAATGTAAATGTTTCATGATATTTGTTATATTATATCACCTTTATCTATCAAGATTGTTGAAATGAAGATCAAATAGCTGTATGTTTAAATATGCTGAAAAAGTCAAAACTTTACATGGGGTGTACTTACTTTTTCACGTGACTGTACTTTAAACCAACAGCCTCTGACAAATTCCAACAACAATAAATCCAATGAATCTTAAGATACGGTATAAGTAACAATTACATTTCAGGAGATTATTCTTCTTCCATTTCTGTTTGCAATAAATGCTTTGACGTCTTTCTTTTAACTTTCTGTGTCTGCTACTCAGGACCTGCTGTTTATTCCTATGGGTCCTCGCGCCTTGGTTCATTTGCTGAAAGTGGATACCAAGATATGGCAGCTTACAAGGCTTCGTCATTCCAAGACTCACTTGGATATAATGATAGTGGCATTCAGGATGGAAACAGAAGCTTCACCGGCCTGATGTCGAGCACCTCCTCACAACCAGTGCACACCACTGCCAATACTTCAGCGCTGGCCTGGATTCCAAATCAGGTAGTCTGTTGAGAGCATCTTTTAATTTCTCAAGATTGTTTTCATTCATTTTAGTCAAATTTATGCCATTTGCTGAATATGTTATTTTATCACTGAATATTTAGAAGTGTTATGATTTATGGGAGCGAGACATGGGTAATGAACGTAGAGCAGCAACGAAGGCTGGAAAGGGTGGAAATGCGAATGGTTCGATGGATGTGCGGAGTATCGTTGAGAGAGAGGAAGACAAATGATGAATTGAGAAAGATGATGGGAATAGAGCCTGTGATGGATGCTGTGAAGAGGAAAAGGTTGAGATGGTTTGATCATGTGTTGAGGAAGGATGAAAGTGACTGGTTGAGAAGAGTGATGGAAATGAATGTGGAAGGAAGTAGAGGACGGGGAAGACCGAGAAAGACTTGGCTAAAGATGGTGGAAGAAGAAATGCGGGCAAGGGGGTTAACAAGGGGAGATGCAGAAAATAGGGCAAAATGGAGAAGATTGTCATGGGGACCGCAAGGCTAACCCCCGCTCTAGCAGGGAAATGGCCTTAAAATGCATGTTGTTGTTTATCACTGAATAACATTTTTCGGAAACATTGTAATTGGGAAAAAAAATTTGACTAAAATTTATCTTTATAAAGATTAAAAACTGATAAAGACTTGAAGGAAAATTTTTATAATGTTAGCCCAAAAGTACTTTTGGTTTCCACATGCAAGTACTACTATTATCACTTCTTTATGGCTCCAATTATTCCCACGCTCTTTTCGGACTAGCCAGGGAAAGTTTTTGAGCAAAGTCTTTTACAAACTGCCTGTCCAGGCCTGAAGTTCGACTAAAGGTGGCACTAGTTTTGTAGCTTGTTCAGAATGCCAAAGATAACTCAGTTGGACTCTTCGTGAAATATCATGGTGTGGGAGCTGTGCTCGCACGATAAAGCCAGACAAAATGGAGGACACAGGAACGAAGTTTCACCGAGCTATTTATTTATCTCAAAACCAAAGAACTCAAAAGCACACTGAATCCGCCCCTCGAACGGGCGGCAAATTATATCGCAAACTGAACACACAAAAGCCACGCCTCTCAGGCGGGGCGTGGTATGCAAAATAGGTAAGTCACGCCTCTCGATGGGGCGTGGTATGCAAGGCAAGTGTTCGCCCGAGAAAGGCAAGTCTGGACACGTGACCGCTCGCCGGTTGCGTCATCGGCCGGTGCACGGTAATTGTGTCATGCTTCCGGTAACCGCTACATGCGCCCCCCCAGAATTAACCTGCACCGGGAGAGTCAGTTTGAGGGGGGTCCTGATGACCCGGCCGAAACAACCCCTGGCGATTCGTGTGGGGGGTGGGAGGTGGCGTGGCGGTGGATGGTCGGGCGGGGGGCTTGGTTGACGGGGGACGGCCCTGTCGTGGAGGAAGGGCCAACCGTGGAGGTTGGTCGAGGTCCAAATGGGCCGGCTTGAGGCGGTCCACGGAGATGCGGTCCGGCTTGCCGCCGATGTCAACGATGAATGACTTGTCGTCCCTCTTCAGGACCCGGGAAGGTCCATCGTACGGCGGCCGGAGCGGTCCCCGGTCTGCGTCGTGCCGGATAAAAACGTACTCCGCAGTGCGAAGTGCTGGGGGGAAGTGGGCACGGGGGCAAATCTCCTGGTGGCCTCCTGGAGGTCCGAGCGTTGGCGAGCCGTGGACCAGGGGCCGGTGGCGTCAGGGATGAATTCGCCCGGCACGCGCAGTGGCTGGCCGTAGACCAGCTCGGCAGTGGAAGCCTGGAGGTCCTCTTTAGGGGCCGTTCGGAGCCCCAATAGGACCCACGGGAGCCTGTCGGCCCAACCGTCGTCCTGGAGGCTGGCTCTGAGAGCGGCCTTCATCGCGCGGTGGAACCGTTCGCACAAGCCGTTGGCTTGGGGGTGGTAGGCCGTGGTGCGGTGAAGCTTGACCCCCAAGGCCTGGGCGACCACGCCCCAAAGCTCGGAGGTGAATTGCGGGCCTCTGTCGGAGGAGATGTCCGAGGGCGCGCCGAAACGGGCAATCCAAGTGCCAATGAAGGCCTGCGCCACGTCGGCGGATGTTGTTGATGCCAGCGGGACGGCCTCCGGCCACCTGGTGGTCCTGTCCACCATCGTGAGGAGGTGCGTGAAGCCCCGCGAGGAGGGAAGGGGTCCCACCAGGTCCACATTGACGTGGTCGAAGCACCACGCGGGCACGTCAAATGGTGCCAACGGGGCCTGGGTGTGCCGGTGGACCTTCGTGCGCTGGCAGGCGACACAGGCATTGGCCCAGTCGCGGACGTCCTTACGGAGCCCGTGCCAGACGAACTTTGCTGCCACGAGCTTCTGTGATGCTTTCCGGCCCGGGTGGGAAAGGCCGTGGAGGGCGTCAAAAATGTGCCGCTGCCATCCGGTGGGCACGATGGGGCGAGGTTGGCCCAGGGAAACGTCGCAGAGGAGAACTGTGCCTGTGTCCTCGAAGGGGACGTCGGCCAACCGCAGGCCTGTGTCCACTGTCCGGAGGGCTTGCACCGCGGGGTCGGCGGTCTGGTCGGCCGCCATGCGGGCGAAGTCCACACCCAGGTGGACGGCGTTCGCCCCGGACCGGGAGAGGCAATCGTCCACAGCGTTGTCCTTGCCCGCGACGTGCCGGATGTCCGTCATAAATTCGGACACGGCGGAGAGGTGGCGCTGCTGGCGGGCCGACCACGGCTCCGTAACCTTGGCCATGGCGAAAACCAGGGGTTTGTGGTCCACAAATGCCGTGAACGGGCGGCCCTCCAAAAGATGGCGGAAATGGCGAACAGCCAGGTAAAGGCCGAGCAGCTCGCGGTCGAAAGCGCGATACTTGCGCTCGTTAGGGCGAAGCTGCCGGCTGAAGAAGGCCAGCGGTTGCCAAGTCCAGTTCACCCACTGATCATGCACGGTGCCCACCGCGTAGTCGGAAGCGTCCGTGGTGAGGGCGATGGGTGCGTCGAGCGCCGGGTGCGCCAGCATGGTCGCGTTGGCGAGGGCCAGCTTAGCGCCCGTGAACGCCGCGTCCATCTCTGTGGTCCAGGTGACGTCGTGCTTGGCCGGCTTGCCCTGGAGGGCGTCGTACAGGGGGCGCATGAGTTGGGCGGCATGAGGCACGAACCGGTGGTAGAAATTTACCATCCCCAAAAATTCCTGTAGGGCCTTGATGGAGCGGGGCGCGGGAAACTTGTGACTGCCTCCACCTTGGTAGGCAGCGGGTCGGCCCCGCGCTTCGTGATGCGGTGCCCCAGGAAGTCGACGGCTGTTACGCCAAACTGGCATTTCGCCGGGTTGATGATGAGGCCGTGCTGGCCGAGGCGCTCGAAAAGCGTGCGCAGGTGGACGAGGTGCTCCGCCCGGGAAGTGCTGGTGATGAGAATGTCATCCAGGTAGACGAACAGAAAGGTGAGATCGCGCAGCACACTGTCCATCAGCCGCTGGAAGGCCTGGGCCGCGTTCTTAAGGCTGAACGGCATTCGGAGGAACTCGAAGAGGCCAAAAGGTGTAATTACAGCCGTCTTCGGAACGTCGGCCGGCCGGACAGGTACCTGGTGGTAGCCCCGAATAAGGTCGACCTTGGAGAAGATCACCCGCCCCGCCAAACGGGCGGAAAAGTCTTGTATGTGTGGTATCGGGTACCGGTCGGGGGTGGTGGCGTCGTTGCGGCGGTAATCGCCGCATGGTCGCCATCTGCCACCCGGTTTGGGCATGATGTGCAGGGGCGAGGCCCACGCGCTATTCGAGTGTCCCACAATGCCCAATCGCTCCAGCACGTCGAAATCCGCCTTCGCCATGGCGAGTTTGGCCGGGTCGAGGCGGCGAGCCCTGGCGTAGACCGGTGGACCTGTGGTCGGGATGTGGTGTTCGACGCCGTGCTTGACGGCGACAGCCAAAAACGTCGGCTGCGTGAGGGCGGGAAACTCGGCGAGTAGTCGGGTGAACTCATCCACGGCCGGGAGCGCGCAGGCTAGCTTGGTCGGAGCGGAGCCGCTCAATGAGCAAGCGAGTGAGCTGAAGGTCTCCGCGTTGATGAGCCGACGCCGTTTGACGTCGACCAAAAGCCCATGCGCACAACGAAAATCTGCACCCAGCAAGGCCATGGGCACGTTCGCTGTGATGTAGTCCCACCTGAAGCGCTGGCCCCCGAAGCAGAATGCGACGCTGCGCGAACCGAAGGTGCGGATGGAGGAACCGTTTGCGGCGACCAAGGTGGGGCCGCATAGCGCGGCCTGTTTGTCCTGCACCGAGGCGGGTATCACGCTCAGCTGAGCGCCGGTGTCACACAAAAAACGCCGCCCGGACTCCGTGTCCGTGATAAACAGAAGGCTGCCTGAATGGCCGACGCTCATGGCAGACAGCGAGCGCCGGCCTGGTCGTTTCCCGACGTGCCGAAAGTGCACGGTGGGCGGCACGTTCTGACCTTCTGCCCGAACCTGGCGTGGTAATAGCACATGGTCCGCTCTGGTGGAGGCTCCGGCGGTCGCGTCGGGTTCGGTCGACGGGGCGTCGCAGCGGCCGCTGCCGTCAGTGGCGCGGACTCGACCGGTGGAGGCGCCGGTCATGGCGCGGGCGTTGCCTCGGTCAGCCCAGGGTCCCAGGCGGCCGCTCCGACATGTCGCCTGGCCGAGAAAAATTTATCGGCCTCCTTGGCCAGGGCGCGAGGGTCCGTGATGGGCGAATTAGCCAAAGCTAACCGTACCTGCCCGGGTATCCGCTGGAGGAACAGCTCGCGGAAGAGGAAGTCCGGGCTGTGGTCACCGAGAAGAGCAAGCATGTGCTCCATGCTTTCGGATGGACGGGCCTCGCCCAGCTCCGGGAGGTGTAGTAGTTGTCCCGCGCGTTCGGTCTCCATGAGTCCAAACGCACCAAGGAGTAGGCCTTTGAGCGCGCCGTCTTTGTCGGCGTCCGGCGGGTGCTGTTGGAAGCTCAGGACCCGGGCAGCGGCGGAGGCGTTGAGCGCGGAGACCACGTGGTGGTAGCACGTCGTGTCCTCCGTAATTTTCCACAGGGCGAATTGAGAATCGGCTTGAGCAAACCAAACGGCCGCGTGCGACTCCCAAAAGCCCGGGATCTTCAAAGCTACAGCTGACTCCATCGCCGTGTTCTTAGAAAGGGGTCACCAATTGTGGGAGCTGTGCTCGCACGATAAAGCCAGACAAAATGGACGACACAGGAACGAAGTTTCACCGCGCTATTTATTTATCTCAAAACCAAAGAACTCAAAAGCACACTGAATCCGCCCCTCGAACGGGCGGCAATTTATATCGCAAACTGAACACACAAAAGCCACGCCTCTCAGGCGGGGCGTGGTATGCAAGGCAAGTGTTCTCCCGAGAAAGGCAAGTCTGGACACGTGACCGCTCGCCGGTTGCGTCATCGGCCGGTGCACGGTAATTGTGTCATGCTTCCGGTAACCGCTACAATGGGATCTTGGATGTCCACCAACAACCAGTGGAGGCAGACATGTCGTCTAGATTAATGTCACTCCGAGGGATGGCAAACACGCCGATGACTTGCCCTGCATGCAAAACACCAGGATGACAGTTTATAACTGAGTCAAGATTCAACCCCAGGCTAGAGGGCTCAAGCATGAGTGTCCGTCCATACATCTAGACTCCTGCCAGCTTTTCTGACCACACATTTAAATCCCATTGGTTTCTTAATTCCCACATTTTCATTCAGGCCCAAAATTGGTTAGATGGGTTTCTGGTTATCTTCTTTAAACATTCAGGAGTCTATTAGATTGTACAAATATTATTTATTTCCAGATGCAATCGCTGGTAAAGAGGAGATCAAACTAAAGTATTTAGGCCTGATGGCATTGTTGATGATAAGGGAAATATATCCCTTTATTGCCAATAATAACATCAGTAAACAAAGGCACATTCTGGAGATGTGTCAACAACTGAAACTCGAATGAAAGTGCTCGAACTGTGTTTTGCAAGTTATTTTTTGACGTCCATATGCTCTTGTATTTGCTCAAATCACTCAAAGGTGGGTGGTAGGGGGGAACACCTGGTGTGATTCAGTTAACAAGGCAGCGCCACCATATTCTAGCCAATAACACCGCAGCTACACAATGGGCTGGCTTTCACTTTGCTAATCTCAGATAATTATCATGGCATCCTCAATGTATTTTGCTTTCTCTATAGTGTCTTATTGACACTATATTGACACATATATCATATATATATATTGACACATATCTATAGTGTCTTATTTATCTTTAGCCTGGTGTTGGTGTAGCGGCTAGGGTGCCAGCTTAGGATCCTAGGATCCTGGGTTCGAATCCCGGTCGATCGCTGAATTAACGCCAGCGGGGTTGACTCAGCCTGTCATCCTTCCGAGGTCGGCTAATTGAGTACCAGTTCACTGGTAATTCCCTGTGTGTCGTAAAAAGGCGACAAACAGGGTTGGCGGCAGGAAGGGCATCCGGCCATAAAACATTGCTTCAAAAAGGGGACCAACAAAAACAACAACAACCACGGTGCCCGAAAAAGGCCAACCCCCGCTTTGCGGGGAAAAATGGCCTCTAAAGGTGTTTTTTTTTTTTGGTTTTTTTAAATAGTGTTATTGAATGTATAACAGGATAGAGCTAACCAAATGCTGTAGACCCTATATGCAAAAAAAATCAAGCAAAAGCTTTTTTTTAAGCTAAAAGGTTGGATTGGGGTGGGGAGGAGGGTGCGAAGGCAATATTGTGAGGGTGAGAAATGGACAAACACTGACCACACTCAGCCTTCGATGAGACTCTCATAGACATCACAATCAATGCACTTGGATACTATCACCCATCCACATACAAGCTCCCAACAAGTCCAACCAATATTCCTACACCCCGCTTTCTCCAATGCTTCTTGATACATATCCAATTCCAATCCAATACATATCCAATGATACATATCCAATACTCCACTCTCTGCCGCTCCATTCCTCTTCCCTCAGATCGGCAGTCTGCTGCCTCCTCACTCTCTGAAGACCTGGACAAAATCACAGACTGGTCAAACAAGTGGAACATGTCTTTCAATCCTGACAAATCTCACACTCTTACTATGTCTCTCCGAAAAGATCGACTGGACAACCCTCCCATCTACTTTCTCAACAATCCTCTCCAAGAAGTTCTGTCGCTCAAGATTTTGGGTCTCACTATCTGCCATGATCTTTCTTGGGAAAACCACATTTCCAAGCTGGCCTCCAAAGCCAGTCGCCGACTGGGCATCCTCCGTCGTGCGAAGTCCTTCCTCGGCACACCTGAGCTCCTCACCACATACAAGGCTTTCATCCGCAGCTCAATGGAATACTGTTCTCCCCTATGGGCCGGTGCTCCTGCCTCACACCTAGCTCGGCTTCACGCTGTTGAAACCAAAGCTTTCAGAATTATTGGAATCTCCCGCGATGAAGCTATCTCTGAGGGCCTTTCACTCACTCACCGCAGGCAGGTAGGTGGTCTTTCTGTCTTCTACCGACTCCTCTCCGGCCTTGCACCCCCAGCTCTCTCTGTGCTCTGTCCCCCAAATATTCCTACAGGTCGCACAAGATCTGCCAGCAACCCTCTGATGGTTAAACTGCCGAAATCTCGGCTCTCTGCTCACCTTCACTCTTTCATTCCTCTTTTCTCCCGCCTCTGGAACAAACTCCCTCACTCCCTTCAATCCCACTCCTCCCTCCAGGTCTTTAAAACAGCTGTTCACCACCATCTCTTATCTTCCCCCATCCAAAACCTTGATCTTTTCTACCCCCGCTAATTCACCCCAGATCCACCTTGTTTGAAATTCCAACTTCTTTCCTGGAAGTCCTGGCAGTGTCCATATGTTTTATACCTCTCCCACCGCCCCCTTCCCACGCCCCCCCCCCCCCCCCCTAAAGCCCTCGCCCTCTCTCAGATCTCTCGATGTCTCCATGTCTCTCGGTCCCTGCTCTCAAATGTTGTGTTTGTGTCCTTCCCCCTCTCTCCCCATCTTGTCTACCGCTCCCTATGTTATATGTTTTATGTGTCGGTTTGTCTTTCTGTGTGATTAATGTTCGCTCTTTCACGAGCCTCGACCTTGTATACAAAAAAAAAAAAAAAAAAATTTACACGTATCTACTTTTTCTGCTGCCACTAATTTTCTAGGGAGAACATTCCAAGCAAGGAACTAATCTCTGACTGATGTAATCCTACCTTATAACTGTCCTTACTCTCCCCTTCTTTCCTCTCAGGCTATGGTCTCTGGTCATACACTGTCTTTTCTGCTGAATAACTCTCCTGCACTTATTTTGTCTCCTGCACTTATTATTATATAAAACATATCCATCAAATCCCCTCACAATCATCTTATTTCTCATGTATAAAGCCCTGTCTCCATATTCTCCTCACAGCTTACTTTAGCTAGGCCTGAAATCAATCTAGTAACCTTATAGTCAGGTTCACTATGTCAATAAATTTATATTTCGTTCAAAATCATGGTAGATTAGCAAACCTATACATTTTTGGAAAGGTTATAGCATAAGGAAACTAAAAATCAATGTTTACATTTGGAGAGATACCTGTATGGCGGCCATTTTGGATTTTCAAAATGGCCACTAAAATACATATTTTGTTCTATTTCTGCCTCTAATTACCCTAAAAACTTTTTAAAATATACTAAACCTATATTTCCAGGGACAAGGAATCCAATGAAAGTATCAAATTAGTGCTATGGGGAATGGTAAGACACGAATCCAAGGTTTTGAATTGCAAAATACTGTCTTTATATTCGCGATAAGTTGCATAATCAAATACATGTTATCATTTTGTACAGGCAGTTAATAACATCAAAATGTATCACAATAATTCATATCACCAAACGTACACAGGCAGTCAGCAAAATCATATATACACATGCAGTCAGTATAACTTCACATCTACACGGGCAGTCAATGACAAAATATACACGGGCAGTCAATGGCATCAAACATACACGATTACAGAATATGCCATTTAGAGTTCGTCATCACTGTCCTGTGTGTCGTATCCGACAATATAGTCCGCATCGTTTTCACAGTCCGTTCCACACAAGCAAAGGTCGGTCAAATTGATTGGCAAATCGAATTGGTCGAATGGTCGATCGAATCGAATTCGATGAATCGAATCGAATTGGTCGAATGGTCGAATGGTCGATCGAAGCGATTGGTCGAATGGTCGAATTGGTCGAATGGAATTGGTCGAATGGAATTGGTCGAATTGGTCGAATCGAATTGGTCGGAATTGGCAAATGTAAACATTGATTTTCAGATTTTCCATGTAATAACGTTTCCAAAAATGTATAGGTTTGCTAATCTACCATGATTTTGAACGAAAAAACATAGTGAACCTGACTATTACACTAAACCTTCTCTATAGCAGCTATGCCCTTCCTGAACTGGAGTGACCAAAACTCAGTATGTTAACACTACCTGATCTTTTGATTTATAATTTATCCCACGACAAATACAACTTAAACCCCTCTTAGCTTTACCTATAGCTGTCTGGTATTGTCCTGTCTGCTTACCTCCCATGTCTATTACCAACCTCAGATTTTTTTCTTTTGTATGATAGTGTCTAAGACTGCCCCTTGCATTATATAATCCCTATTTTCATTGTTTTTACTCATCCCCAGCACCACTTACATTTTTTATTAATATTAAACAATCTCAATCTTTTGCCCGACCTCTGAAAGTATGTAGACTTTCCCTGAATCTGATCACCCCTTTCTGTTATCTAACTTACCAACAACCTTTTGTATCATCTGCAAATTTAGAAAGCCAACTCTCAGCCACACTGTCCAGATCTTTAATGTAAATGATAAATAACAAGCTGAAGTACCCGGCATTGCCTGGGGGAAAATTCAATGAAATATTTACAGTATTTAAATATTTCTTGCATGACGAACAGAAAATATATTACTCGATCACTGCTGGTAAAATCCCAGGCAGGTATAAGAACATACTCACTCGAGGCCTGAACGTGAAAGTGTTGTAATAAACCTGTGTAAAGGAAATTTTAAATAACAGGTACACATGAAACACAACAGGAATTAAATATGTGTTGTTGACAATAAATCACCATATACAACCTCAACAACATACAATCTTCACAAAACATATTACTCAATTGCTCCAGGGATAAAACGCAGGCAGTGTATAAGTACAAGACCTGATCGAGGCCCGAAGGTAAATTAATTACCTGATTTTGTTTTTGTTTTTAATCCAAACTTGGCCCTCAACCTTTCTCTGGATGAAAAAGGAGGCCATGCAAAGTTTAGATGGACAGGTTTCTGCTGGGTCCGAATGCATGAACGAACACATAAACAAACAAACTTTCTTCTTTATGTATTAGATCATGGTCCGAGCACTGATCGTGAGGTACCCTACTCCATACATCCTTCCCAGAAAGACATCCCTCCCACTCACAGCCACTCTTTACTTCCTATCACTAAATCAGTTTCCAACCCAGTTATCTACCTGGTTCGCCACTCCACAAGCCTTCACCTTGGCGAACAACCTCTTATGTGGTACCTTATCAAATGCCTTTTGAAAGTCTAGATATATACTACATCCACTGCATTTCCCTCATCCACCCAGTCAGAAACTGCTTCATAGAACTCTAATAAATTTGTTCAACATAACTTCCCTTTTGTAAATCTGTGCTGAAAACCTTTAATTAATTACAATCTATTTAAATGGTTCCCCACCCGATCCATAATTAGCATCTTCCACAACGGAGCTTCAACTTTCCGACAGATGGCCTCACATTATCCTCAAGCACTCTGGTACAATGAAGAATTCATAGTGGATTCTATGATGGTGAGCTGCCCAGGCCTTGATGCAGCAAAGCTGCCCCAAACCATAATATTTCCACCACCATGCTTTACAGTTGGTATCAGGTTCTTGTGGTCAAATGCTGTCTTTGGTTTTCGCCAAACATGTCCTCTGGTACTGTGGCCAAATAGCTCTACCTTTGACTCATCTGTCCAGAGCACATTGTTCCAGAAGTGCTGGTCTTTGCCGAGGTGTTCATTGGCAAACTTTAGTCTTGCCCTGATGTTCTTTCTGGACAGCAAAGGATTCCTCCTGGCACACCTCCCATGTAGATCAAATTTGTGCATCCTCTTTATAATGGTAGACTCGTGCACTTTGACATCAACAGTGGCAAGAGCTACTTGTAGGTCCCGTGATGACATTCTGGGGTTCTTAGAGACTTCTGTCAGCATCTTGCGGTCTGCTCTCGGGCTGAACTTGCTGGGGCGGCCTGGCCTGAACAAGTTGGCAGTTGCTTGGAATCTTCTCCACTTGTAGATCATCTTCCGGACAGTCGAATGATTGATTTCAAATTGTTTGGAGATCTTTTTAAATCCCTTCCCAGACTCGTAGGCATCTATAACCTTCTTTCTGAAGGCCTCAGAGAGCTATTTTGATCTAGGCATGGTGACGCCGCACACTTCAACAACAAAGAGCAAACCAAACGAAATGTCTGAGGTTTAAATAAGACAGGTTCCTCCAAGATCCTCTCTTAACTATGTTCTAATCATTTGCACCTGAGCTGGTGCACCTCATTCTAATTTTCGGTATTTGAAGTAGTGATAAATGTAGGGTAGGGTGGTCCAAAAAATTGAAGATTGGATTTTCATTTCTCCACAAGCCTGCCCCTATTCCTATTGAAGAAAGTAGTTTGTGGTGAAAATTTGAGCTTGATTGGACAATATTTAGAGGTTGCTCAAAATGTTGACAAATATTAATGACTAATAAGATACAGAATTTTTAGCATCATACATCAATTCATAGATAATTATCCACAGGTTCCGAATCGTTCCCAATCGCTAATTACCTCAGGACGGGCTCACCTGTGATTCGCACTCGGGACTTCGATTAATACACCTTGCAGACAGGTCAGCAGAAGCACGAGAAAATAAGTTTTTGATAAAGAACCTTTTGAGTCGCTAAATATCAGTAATTTATTATATTTTCCGGTTCACGATCAATGATCGACGTGCATATATATGTTGTTCAGCTTGGCTCCGGCCCTCCCGAAAGCGCGCGCTGTGTCGCGCTGTTGATGTTCGTGAGACGAGGCTGAGGGCGCGCGGTGCGGCTTGAGGAGAACTCTAGAATAAACAAGATCAGAACAAACAAGAAACAAGAAGAATCCATTAAAAAAAAAAATATTTTCGTTTAATTAACGATATCTGCCAAACCACGTGCCGTATCGCAAATTCCAAAAGGACATTTTAGTAGACTGACATGCTCAACAGATCTGTGAAGTTTCCCCTCGATTGGATCAAAAATGAGGGAGGAGCTCGGTTTTAAAGGTTCATGCTTTAAAACGTCATAACAACGCACCTGGTCACAGCAACGCACACGATCGCACCTCCTGCCTACGAACCCTGGCTAAATCACCTGAATTCATCCCTGCTGTTCAAAACAACATCAAGCTCACCCTGTTCAACACCCGGTCCCTCAACAACAAATGCCTCATCCTGAACGAATACATCCTGGATAACAAACTGGACTTTCTCTGTCTCACCGAAACCTGGCAACAACCTCTGGACTACTACACACTTAACCTCACCACACCCAATGGATATTCCTACATCAATAAACCACGCTCGGAGGGCCGAGGTGGTGGAATTGCCGTTATCCACCGTCAAGACATCAGGACCAGCCTCACCCCCATCGCCTCATCCTCATCATTTGAACACCTGGCTTTTAAACTCTCTGGTCGCACGCAGTCAGTCATGGCTGTCGTCTACCGCCCTCCCAAACCACACCCATCATTCCTGTCTGACTTCTCCTACTTTCTGACCCAGCTATGTTCCCTCTCCCCCTCAATCCTCCTCCTTGGTGATTTCAATATCCACATGGACTCCACTGACTCCACAATAACCACTGACTTCACTGATTTACTCACCTGCTTTAACCTCACTCAACATGTCGACTTTCCTACCCATATCCGTGGTCACATTTTGGATCTTGTCTGCTCCACTGGATTAAATTTGCACCATCTCTATGGCTCCGACCTCACCCTCTCTGACCACTTAGCCATCACTCTGACCATCAACATCCCCGCCCCAACACCAAGGCATTATCGCACAATCAACTTCCGTAAGCTAAACGCTCTTTCACCTACCTCATTCTCATCCACCCTCTCTGAAAAAATGTCCACTTCTCCCTTCATTGACCTCCACACCCCTTCCGACCTCACTGACTACTACAACCACACTCTCTCCTCCTGCCTTGACCAGCTTGCACCTGTAAAAACCAAAACAGTTTCTTTCACCCATTCTGCTCCCTGGTTTACCCCTGAACTCCACCTGATGAAAACTCGTGCTCGCCAACTTGAAAGACTCCGCAATAAAACGGGTCTCACAGTTCACTCCCAAGCCTACAAGGACCACTTACAACACTACAAAGATGCCCTCTCCCACGCCCGCTCTGCCTACTACTCTCAAATTATCCACTCTGGCTCCGGAAACCCAAAAGCACTCTTCTCGACAATAAACAAACTCCTCCGCCCCCTGAACACCACCACCCAGTCATTCACAGTAGACAACTGCATCTCCTTCCTCTCTTTCTTCCAACGCAAAATTGACAACATCTACAACAGCATGACCACCGCCGCACCCGCTCCCCCTCCAACCACCTGCCCCCCCTTGTCCTGCCATCCCCTGTCTCGGTTCTCCCCAATCTCCCCTACTGACCTCTCTGAACTCCTAATAGAAATGAAAACTGCCACCTGCACTCTTGACCCCATCCCCTCCAGCTTTGTCAAAGCCTCCCTCCCTGCTCTCTCTCCACTTATCATTGCAACAATAAACTCCTCCCTGTCTACAGGCATCGTCCCACCTTCCCTCAAAATTGCTGCTGTTACCCCCATTCTAAAAAAACCTGGTCTAAACCCTGACACCCTAAACAACTTCAGACCCATCTCCAACCTACCCTTTTTGTCAAAAGTTTTGGAACGCGCTGTAGCCACTCAACTCAAACATCATCTCTCTGCCAATAACCTGTATGAAACATTCCAATCCGGATTCCGGTCCAACCACAGTACTGAAACTGCTCTCCTCAAAATCACCAACGACCTTCTCCTCTCCTCTGACGCTGGCAACCTCAACATTCTCGTCCTCCTCGACCTCAGCGCTGCCTTTGACACCATCGATCACACTATCCTCCTCACCCGACTTGAATCCACCTTTAACGTTACCGGCACTGCCCTCTCTTGGATTAAATCATACCTCTCTGACAGATGCCAGTTCATCTCCATCAATAACTGCAAATCCCCCACTGCTCCCCTCCCCCAAGGTGTCCCCCAAGGTTCAGTTCTTGGCCCCCTCCTCTTCATCCTTTACCTGTCCCCGCTCGGTCACTTAATCCGCCGTCATGGTCTCCAATTCCACTGCTTCGCCGATGACATCCAGCTTTTCATCTCCACCAAGTCCGTCTCCACCGACACCCACTCCATCCTGACAAACTGCATCACTGAAATAAAATCCTGGCTTCAAATCAACTTCCTCAAGCTTAACTGTGATAAATCTGAAATAATCATCATTGGCCCAAAAACGCTCACAAAATCCACCCATAACTTTGCCCTCAACATCGACGGTATCGCAGTATCCACCTCCCCTCACATCCGGAATCTTGGCGTCATCTTTGACCAAACCCTTTCCTTCGACAAATACACTAAACAGATCACAAAGTCAGCCTTCTTTCACCTGAAAAACATTGCCCGTCTCCGCTCATCCCTCTCCTCCATGGCTGCAGAAACCCTCATCCACGCCTTCATCACCTCCCGTCTGGACTACTGCAATAGCCTCCTCTATGGTTCACCCTCAAAAATCACCAATAAACTCCAATACATTCAGAACTCCGCTGCCCGTCTACTCACCCATTCCCGGACCCATTACCACATCACCCCCGTCCTTTACAAGCTTCACTGGCTCCCCATCCCCCAGAGAATCCAGTACAAAATCCTCCTCTTGACATACAAAGCCCTCCATAACCTGGCCCCATCCTACCTGGCTGACCTCCTCTCCAGACACACTCCCACCCGCAACCTCCGCTCTGCTGGTACCAACCTCCTGACCCCCTCCATCCGGACCAAATTCAGATCCTGGGGGGACAGGGCCTTCTCCATCGCTGCTCCCACCCTCTGGAACTCACTACCTCACACCATCAGAGACTCCTCCTCACTCACCACATTCAAAACATCACTAAAGACCCACCTGTTCAACACTGCATTCAACATTCAACCCACAGCATTTAACCCCTGACTATCTCTTCTCCTTCTCCCTCCTTTTGCTTTAAATATTTCCCTATTGATTCTTGTCTTTTTGCAATTGTTGTTTTCATGTATTGTTATGCATTATGTTTGCCACTCTGTCAAAGCGCCTTTGGGCTTCTGGAAAAGCGCTATACAAAATAAATGAATTATTATTATTATTATTATAACTCTGAAACCATGTGACGCATGACGTCATGCTCGCTGACTTTTTTGTTCGTCATGGGTATGCGATCCTGCCTGCAAAGTTTGGCCTCGATATGTTCAGCCGTTGCAGAGAAAAATAGGTTTTTGTGTTTTCACAAAAAACAATATGGCGGCCGAACCACGTGACCTGTGACGTCATAATTACCACTAAAATATTCTACAGACCGAGTCCCTCCTACGGTGAAAATTTGATCTCAATCGGTCCAATTATTGCAGAGAAAATCTTTTTTAAAGGAAATTAAAACTTAAAATGGCACTGAGTTAAGGATCGTCAGAATTATCAGAATTCCCAAAGTTCAAAGTGCATAACTTTGTCAAAAATGATCGAAACGTCGTGAAGTTCGAACTTGACCTGTAACTTATCATGAGGAAACCATGTGCCAAGTTTGAAATCTTTAGCGTTAAGCGTTTAGAAAAACAGTCCGGAAAACTGTGCTTTGTGTGACGGACGGACGGACGGACGGACGGACGGACGGACTGACTGACTGACTGACTGACTGACTGACGGACTGACTGACTGACTGACTGACTGACGGACTGACTGACGGACGGAGGGACGGAGTGCAAACCTATAGTCCCCTCCGGTGTACACCGGTAGGGGACTAATAACAGTACAACAACAATAGTATTCAAAAGTACAATCAATATGTCATATGATGGTACCATCAGTTTTGTAATATAACCTGGTGTTGGGCTAGCGGCTAGGGTGCCGGCTTAGGATCCTAGGATCCTGGGTTCGAATCCCGGTCGATCGCTGAATTAACGCCAGGGGGGTTGACTCAGCCTGTCATCCTTCCGAGGTCGGCTAATTGAGTACCAGTTCACTGGTAATTCCCTGTTTGTCGTTAAAGGTGGCAAAAAGGGTTGGCGTCAGGAAGGGCATCCGGCCGTAAAACATTGCTTCAAAAAGGGGACCAAAAAAACAACAACAACCACGGTTCCCGAAAAAGGCCAACCCCCGCTTTGCGGGGAAAAATGGCCTCTAAAGGTGGTTATATATTTTATATAACTCACTGTGCTCCAAGTGAGTGAAACAAGAACATTCCCCAATGTCTCTTATTCCCGGCTTCAAGACGAAGTTGATTCGCTCCAGCGATCGCCAGAACGATGTCCAATCGAGACCAGAATCCCGTGCGGATGGCAAGTACAGTCACACCGCCGAAGCTGTACAAAGGCGCCCTCAAGGCGACTGGGAAATCCAAAGGCGCCCTACAGGCGACTGAGAGATCACACCCTCGGGTATGGATGAAGTAACCTTCAAAAAGCCACGTCACACACACGCCCCAGATCGACGTCTGAATGCGGTGAAAATGGTCGAAAAGAGACGAAACCGCAAGCGAAGCACAAGTCCTGCGCGAGTCAAAATGGCCGACGACCCGCTCTTGAGACGTAACGGCCCGGCGATAATTCTCCTCGGAATCCACCGCCAAAAACCTGATACGCAGGTTGATCGGTCACAGCGATAACAACTCTGTCGCAGGAATTCCTTTCCTGGAAACCCGAAAGTTCGCGAGTGACTCTTGCTCGCCAACGTTCGCTTCAGAACTCGGAGCGACTCGGCTTTCTTGTCAGACTCCCTCGCTCCGCCCTCTTCTTCCTCTTCGTCGTCCGGTTCCCGATCCGGTTTCCTGTTTCTTTTAACATTAACTTTTTTACCTTTTGAAAACAGTTCATGAACAATAAACCTTTTGAAAACAATAATAGTACATGGAATCAGAAATATTTACAGTGGATGCAAACCACCACAACGGAAGTGACGAATCCGTAACAGTACGTATGTATGTCTGTCCATTAACATTTGACTAATACATCTTCTCCTCACAAACTGCCTGACCGATGTGAATCAAATTTGGTAAAATGCATCAGGACAGCAAGATCTCATTGGGTTATGCTCTGCATCCAGATGCACCCCCAAAAGCAGGGTGGTGGATGATCCGTGTGCAGCCACCAAGGGTGGTTTGCCCCAAATATTATTTCATTCAGAAATCTTCTTTTCAGAAACCTCCAGCCATATACAGACCGAACTCGCCCCAAGGCATCGGGACCATGCCCTAACATTAAGTTGTGCTTCTCATGGCCGCATCTCCCCCAAAAAGGGGGCCACAGGCCCTTTCCCTGAATCACTCATTTTCACTAAAACATCTTTTCCACAACTACCTGGGTGATACGGACCAAATTTTGTACAATGCATCAGGACAGTATGGGGTTGTGCTCCCCATCTGGATACACCCATTTCGAGTGGGTGAAAGGGGGTTTTGCCCCAAATTCAGCTAATTTATTTTAAAATCTCAGAAACCGTGGGGAAATAACCGTCAGCCTCCACGGGATAATTTAACTTCTGTAATCTTTGTTTATATGCAGCACAAGAGTGCGGAGTAGCACAACAGCAGTAAGGTCTTTGTATTAGGATTGGTGTAAATCATGACAACACAGCAACTCGCATACTCGCATACATCATTATCCTCAGTTAAAACAAGCCCATGCCTCTGCAGCGATGTGTGGTGAAGACAAAGGTTGGGAAACATGCTTTCTTATGATTTGAAGTAACTTTATTGAAGGCAGGAATTCGTTTGTATTTCAAAGTCAAATTCAGTGCGCCATTTTATTATTTCAACATGACCCAAAACTCTCATTATGTCAACACATGGTGCATCACGCAGCACGTGACATACATAATTGTGTCAACTCAACAAAATGGAAAGCACTCCAAATACAGTATACCAAAATGGAAGGAAATTAAACATAATTCACAAATATATCAGCTGCGTCCCTGATGCGATGCCCTCCGCTGGTTAGGGCAGGAATTTTGGAATCTGTCCAGTGTCCATGGTGCCAGCGATAGCTCGCCTACGCTTTTTGAAGAAAACCATGGGATTTTAACATCCACCAACTAATGTTGGCAGACGGGACACCCGTTTAACATCCATCCGAGGGATGGCACCAGGGGCGGATCCAGGATGAGGGTGCAGGCGGTGCGAATCTGCTGAACTGTTGGACCAGGGAAGAACTCAAGGAACTGCAGAAACTTCCAAGAACGCACGAAATGCCGTTTCTGACGATCAAGTTTAAAAAAATTCCTGGGGGAAGACCCCCAGACTCCCCCTTTATCCCCCCCCCAGCGCTATGGTTTCATGCACCCCCCCCTCCCCCCCCCCCCCCCCCCCCCGTCAAAAAATTCCTGGATCCGCCGCTGGGCACACACATTGATAAATCATCCTCCTTGTGAAACACAGAGATGACAGTTAATAGGTGGGTTGGGATTCAAACCCAGGCTAGATGGCTTAAAGGCGAGCATGCATACGTCTAAGCAATCCTGTCTGCCCCACTTTCATAATGATGCAATTGAAAAGCACCACCCACGCACAATTGCAATATGTCTATTTGCTCCTGTTTATTCGAGAGCAAACTGAAATCCCACTTGTCATGTGTCCTCTGTGTCCTCTGGCTTTGTGTCTTCTGGCTATGTTGGGTTCGAAAATGTAAGCAATTACTTCTTCCCTGAGAAACACTAATCCAGATATTTTACCAGAACCAAGATGAGCCTGTGTCGCATAATGTGTATAAATAAATAAATAAGCAAGTTCCCTTACAAGGAACTTCAATTCAGGAAGAGGCCATTAGGCCAATTAAGCATGTGAAATAGTTGCCACCTATGGTTGTTTGTCCATGCTCTATCCTTTTTGAATGCTGAGCATCAAGCAAGGAAGCAGCACGTACCAATCTTTTAAAAAATCTTTACGATTCAGCTGGGTCACCTTTAACATGCTTACCTTTCAGACGCATGCAGATTGGATGCATGGTCTTAACCGTCTAACCATTATGCCTCGCAATCTGGTTTTATGGGCTGGAAGCTCAACTCAGTTGAAAATGTTTCATGGTTTCTCTTTGGGAATTCATGGACCCATCATGTCTCACTGAACATATACCATTATTTTTAGCTCACCTGGAACGAAGTTCAGGGGAGCTTATGCGATGGCGCGTTGTCCGTCCGTCCATCCATAAACACTTGAAACCTCTTCTCTGAAACCGATGAAGCGATTGTGACCAAATTTGGCACAAATTATATTTGCTGTGTTGTGACTAAAGTTTGTTCACGGCATTAAAAAAAATCGAGGTCGAAGGGGTGTACCAGGGGTCAAAGTGGATCTAGGTTTGACCCCCCCAAAATAGGAATTTGTTTTTTCCTCAGAAACTACACACGCAATTCCGATGAAACTTAACCACAACATTCATCAACCGTGATGTACAACGTTTGTTCACGGCAATAAAAAAATACTTGCCCTTTTGGGGATATATGGGGGTGTTGTCCCCCAAAATAGGTATTTGCTTTCTTCTCAGAAACTACACATGCAATTCTGATGAAACTTGACCACAACCTTAATCATACGTGATGTACCAAAGTTTGTTCAAGCCATTGGAAAAATTGGGGTCTGAGGAGGTACACAGGGTGGGAGTGGGGGTTGGGCGGGGGGGGGGGGGGGGGGTTGCCCCACAAAATATGTATTTTTTTGTTTGTTTATTTAAAGTCTTATGATTATGTTCATATGATTCTACATGCTGCCTTGTCTTCTAGCAACTATTGAAATTGGTTTAAAATACCTTTAGTCAGTGCAGTATACTGTTTATTATACCAGGTGAGCGCCAGGGATATTGCCCCTATGTTTAAGCTTGTGATGTGGAAATGCAATTTATTAAAAAGATTTGCCCCAAATGTGCCATATTTAAAAAAATTCCTTATAAGGAAAATAATTTTAATTAGTTCATATGTTTTACCCTTCTTTGTTCTATTCACATCCTGACAGGCTAACAACAACAACACCACAATGAACAATGAGGCTGAGTCTACTAATGTCACGTTTTCCACATTTCACCCATCTGTTCGGGGCTCTGCCTTTCGTTCTCCATTTGTTCACCAAGAGACTGTAGCGTCACCCACTGATACGCAATTGCCAATCTCTGAGCCTCCTCTTGGTCAGGCATCGCCCTCTGTGCCTTCGCTCGGCTCATTAAACTCACCAAGAGCTTCCCTGGCTGTTCCCTCAGAACCAAGCGGCACATCTGATGAGACAGGAATGTATCAGACGACCGTAGCCCAGCCTTGGTCTTACTACCACAACTCTGGCCCTCCTTATTATGTCGATGGTTTTGGCTCCTCCACACGCTCCGGCAGCTATTACAACAATCGAAGGAACAGAGAGGAAGAAATTGTGGCGCCAGGATCTAGAGTAAGCGAGAGTGCAGTTGAACAAACAGGCCAGCTGTGGGAGACTCATGATTTAGGTGGTATTAATTGTGGCTATTCACAGAAAACGACTTGGCAAACATCGGCAGATTTTCAAACGGAATCTCCTGCTAATAACTCCTCAAAAGCAGTGTTGTCTCCTCTGAGCCAGATTGCTTCTTCTTCACCATCTGCTCCTCTTTCTTCAGTTGTTTCTTCTGCAGGTGTGCAGCAAAACCTCCCCGGTCCAACTTGGACAGTACCGGCCTCCCTCCCACTCTATGCCCAGCCTGGACAATTTAGTTATGGTGTGCCTGATTTTGGACGTGTGAATACCTCCGAAATCCAGGAAGAAATGCTGAAAGAGAGGCTTTTGAATAACAAACCATATGCTCAAGCAGAGATTGGCCAAGATCACAATTCCACTTTTGAAGCTTCACAACATGGCAGCACACCGAGCCCAGTGGGTGGTGAATGTTATGGTCAAATGATAGGCCGACGCTATAGCTGGAAGGACCTGGGCCTTCTTGGACAAGAGGGAGGCGAGGTTCAGCTTCGTCCAGGCATTGAACACTGGTACGGCACTCAGAAAGGTTCTGGTGCACACAAAGTGGAAGGAAGAGATGTGACGACACAGCCCACTGATGGTTTAGGGCATCACAGGCACATTGACGTATTGGAGCAGCAACGGAGCATTGGCCCTCAGTCACAACCGTCTGCCCTTGTTGATTTAAAAGCCAACGAGAAAGGGAAAGCACGTTTGTACGAGCGAAGAGGACTACCAGCACCACGGAAACTTACAGGCAAGTTGTGCTTTAGTTTACATGACTATTACAATTAGAAAGTGACAAGCCATCATCTACATGTTAAATATATAAAACAACATTATTTTTGTCATCCCTGTCTCCCCACCCTCTTCCCATTTGCCCCTGACCCATTCTCTCATTCTATTGGGTAGGTCAGTAAGTTTTGAAGTAGAAGGTGACTATTTGTGCAAACTAACAGTCTGCTGGTCCATCACTGCGGAGTAGAATATTAAAAGATGCTTGCATCAATTTGTTCGGGTGGGGGTGTGGTGGGGTTATATGAGGGTACGCCGAGGAAAGGTTTTGTTATTCCTCGTGGCTGTACTTGCAATCTATAACGTCTAAGATACACTCACCACTGAGCCTGGTGTTGGCTTAGCGGTTAGGGTGCCGGCTTGGGATCCTAGGATCCTGTGGTTCGAATCCTGGTCGATCGCTGAATTAACGTCAGGGCGGTTGACTCAGCCTGTCATCCTTCCGAGGTCGGCAAATTGAGTACCAGTTTCACTGGTAATTAATTCCCTGTGTGTCGCAAAAGGCGACTAACAGGGTTGGCAGCAGGAAGGGCATCCGGCCGTAAAACATTGCTTCAAAAAGGGGGACCACGGTGCCCGAAAAGGCCAACCCCTGCTCTGCGGGGAAAAATGGTCTCTAAAGGTGGTTTCTTATACACTCACCAACTCATTTATAGCTTTCTTGTTCCTGCTGACATGTTAATTATCCTGAATATCGGTTCTCTGACCGATAGAATAGACAAATGCAGTAACCTGGAAATGTAAAGGTTGCAGAAACAGTGAAAATATTTAGATAGGTACTTAGAACCATTGGGGATAGAGTGATACATGGACAATGGGCAAGAACGGTAAGTATCTGAGGTATGGATGAGTGATTTGATTGTGAGGCCTATGAGAGGGTCTCTTCAAAAAGTTAATATGCCGTCTGTGTTTTTTCGTTGCTCATCAAAATAATAACATAACTTACATTTAACTTCGTGTCATCCTCAAGTTTACTCCTACATCATAGATATTGCAATCTTTCAGAGGGAGCTTTCAGCTCCTTGTCCAACTGTCTGTATCCCAGGGGATATCCTTGTAAACGGTTGAGCCTTTAACCCGATACCTTAGACAAATTTTACGTTCCTCCTTCTGGTCTGTGGCATTATACAACCCTGATCCTTGAAGTCTCCTCTTGTACATATAATAAAGCTAATTATATTAAAAGAGTGCTTCTTTGGTTGGTAACTACCAGTACCTCTTCAGAACATGTTCCCAACTAAGCACTTGCCCCATGATATTGTTATATGATAGTCACATCCTGTGTCAGTTTCATTTGTCCATTGTCAATCAATGCAGTCTAACAACAAGTAATGCATTGTCAACTAATGTGCAAGCTATTGTTTGGGCCTTAAAGAGTGAAAATAAATATATCACTTTCAGGGGCACTTGAATTATTTAATACTGATCAAGTGTTCCTTTCTCCAGGAGAGAGTACTCGCTTGTCATCGTTTCAACAGAATTACTGCATAATTACTAGTGTTCTCCTTCCTGCACAATGCAGTGCAGTGCAGTTGTTGCAGATGTTGCAATACTCTTGACATTGCACGACTGGTGAAAGCTGCAAGCTGCAAGCCTCCATTTGACAAAAATCTGATGCGAATAGATCTCTTATTACCTCTGCCACCAAAGATGGATGGAGGTTATGTTTTCCCTCCTGTATCTTTGTCTGTCTGTTTGTCCATCTATTTGTCTGCGAGCAGGATATCTCAAAACGTTAGGACGATAGTTCAACACGTGGATGGCTTTTGACAAAACTTGATGGATGATTTTTGTAGGTGACAAGAACAAGCTGATTAGATTTTGCTGTGTGACGAGGACAAATGGTCCGGATGCAAATTCGGCTGTCAGTGGGATACAAAACCCAAACTGTTCGGCCTGGCAGAGGTATTCTCTCTACCGAGTATGGTTCTGGTTATGTTTTTCTCTGTCACTGACTATTTGCCTCCATGTGATGGTTAATCTTGCTGCCCAATTTTAAACCATTTAACCGTTTTTTTAACTGATGTTTTGGAACAAGCTAATTATGTAACTCGGCTTGTTAATGCGGAGCCTCCTTGGTTTAATGTCTTCTCTGGTTGATTTAAGAGTTGCGTTGCTCTTCCAGCTTTTTAGTTCCATCAAGACCATGTGATTGCATAGCCCAGATTATTGGAGACAGATCGTTGGAAGCAAATTTAGTTGACCCTGTGATGCATCATCAGGAGGATGGCAGAATTGGCAGAGCCTAATAAAGTTCCGTTCTGTAAGTTGCCGTGTATCAGCAGCACTTTTTTCATTGAAAAAAATCAACAAAAGTCGTGGGTCGGCTAATATATGGTGATAAGGAATTTTGGACAAATGACATGACGAAAGTACATACTTACAATGCTG
The DNA here is from genome assembly GCF_964187855.1 of Myxine glutinosa. Taxonomy (NCBI): domain Eukaryota; kingdom Metazoa; phylum Chordata; class Myxini; order Myxiniformes; family Myxinidae; genus Myxine; species Myxine glutinosa. Next base: position 21,617,245 of record NC_136266.1, read on the forward strand.
AACGTCTCATTTCTTTCACTCAGATGCACATTGGAAGATCTAATGATATGTAAGGGGATCATGTTTTAATCAAGGAATGATAAAATGCCGTTCCATGAAAGACTACGGCAGTCTTTTGTAAAGAATGGGCTTATGAATAATGTAGTACATACAGTAATAGCAGATTGTGAAGCATTCATTACAATCAATATCTATTTATTTGATGAAAAAATAAGTGTCCCTTTATAATCTTAAAATGAAGACAAAATCCCAATACATGAAACAAGCACAATTATGATCAAAAGCCCTATCCCAATCCATCAACTGAAGCCACAATTGCTGTAATGCCAAACGAGGTTTCAACAATTCATTATCCGACTTCGCTGGGAGCATTGCTATTCCTTGAGCTGCACCGGGAACACCAACCAGACCCCCATTTACACCACTCACAATAAGTTAGGGATATTGTGGGAGTGAGTTTATTTTTTTTATAGGGCTTAGGGTTACGGTATTGAAATCAAGAATGCTGTGTTTTTTCACACTCATTAATAACCATAGAATTAGGAGCAACAACTTTTTTCAACATAATTAATACACAAAATCAACCACACCGAAGAACCCACCCCCCCCCCCCCCCCCCCTGTACTTCCCCCTGGGAAATTTAACGATACTTAGATTTTTATATTCCTAAGGGTGTCTACTGACTCATTTCAGACGTTCCCATCAAAACAAACTGCATCAAGGGGGTCTACGGCAGCCATCTTGGATGTCCTCGTGCGTGAATGGCTAAAGCTAAGGACTCCATAACTTTTGAACTAGACATCATAGAAAAAGACAAATAAACCCACTTTCCATACAATTTTGACATGAGAAAACATTTGGAAGTTGTAAGCCAGCAAGTAATCATAATCATTGAGTCCATCGCCATCATTCTCTTCGTCATCATCTTCACACTCAGGAGAGTCTAGATTCTAGAAGGTCTACGAGTGAAGGAGGAAGAATTGGCCCGAAAGACCAAAACAGTTCAAGGGTGCCACCACTCTTCACCCAGCCATGTCCGTGTTAGATAGTGTACGCATTCCTCCCTCAATTACAACCCTAACCCTTTAGCATCCGATATGAATTTGACAATCAAGTGTGTAATTATTTCAGTGATACGCTCAGGTGACTTACATGCACAAAGCTCACAGACATTAACCAAAACTTCATTTATTTGCAATGTACATCAGATGCAAGAGACTGTTGTGGCAATACAAAGCATATTGTGCAGTGCTTGTGTCACACTGTTTGTTTGATTTACACCAACAGCTTGCACACTTTGTTTGAATCGTTTTATTTGCTTTTTCTGTTGAGCCAAAATTACACAGGAAATATGCAGTTGATATTCTCAGCCAAATGTACCAACAAAGTTGTAAAAGCACACACACATGCACACATTTATGATGCTGTGGTCAAACTCTCTACATTGAGGTAGGTTGGCAGCCTGTTTGTCTGTGTCAGCACTTCTGACAGTCATATTTGTTTACCTCGGAGCATCTCGTTCGATTTCCAAGGGCCCCAGGCATTCTGCGACAGTCAGCTGAGCCAGCAGATGGGTGAGCTCCCATATCTGCAGCATGCCGAAAGGCGATTGGCAGAGGATCACGTAACTGCTGGACCAGATGGATGCCGGCCTATCTCGCCATCACATGCTGGAGCTGCAAACTTGCCAACTAATTATGCACTTGGAGATTACTACACTGGTTCAGGTCAGTTTGTGTATTGATTTTAAAATGTCACTCGGAGATAAGGACCAATGGCCACCTCACTAAAAGATTGGTTCATCTTGGTACTTGCTCTAGACCACCTCAGCACACAAACAGTTCAACTTTGGATTGGCCTGTTTCTGTTTTGCATTTCCATCTGGCACACAGCTCAGGATGCTGGCTGTAATCGCAGGTTAAAAATGCCTCATTCTGGCCTGTTTTGTCTGCTGTCCAGTAATATCCTTGTTAATCCGGTAAAGGTATGCTTTTATACCCCTGTCCTGAATGTGATAGATTTACATGCTCATCTACAAGCCTTATTTTGCGCAGAAATCTTAAAAAACAACTACTTTTTATCTTCCTAAAACAAGATGTGAAAGTCTCCTTTCAAACAAAGCTCTTTGCAGATTTTATGTACGAAAACATTTTATGTTTTAAATCATTGACATGGATGGATTGCTGAAAGTGTGTGTGGCATGAATTTTCAATTTTACTTCCTGTTTAGCCAAATACTTAGTTATATGTATTTTAAATTTATTTATGTAGAATTGGGTTTTATTGAAATGTATTTATGGGAGCGAGACATGGGTAATGAATGTAGAGCAGCAACGAAGGCTGAAAAGGGTGGAAATGCGAATGGTTCGGTGGATGTGTGGAGTATCGGTGAGAGAGAGGAAGACAAATGATGAATTGTGAAAGATGATGGGAATAGAGCCTGTGATGGATGCTGTGAAGAGAAACAGGTTGAGATGGTTTGGTCATGTGTTGAGGAAGGATGAAAGTGACTGGTTGAGAAGAGTGATGGAAATTAATGTAAAAGGAAGTAGAGTACGGGGAAGACCGAGAAAGACTTGGCTAAAGGTGGTGGAAGAAGAAATGCGGGCAAGGGGCGTCGGGAGATGCAGAAAATAGGGCAAAATGGAGAAGATTGTCATGGGGCCCGCAAGGCTAACCCCCGCTCTAGCAGGGAAAATGGCCTTAAAATGCCTGTTGTTGTTGTTGTATGCTGAATTGAGTAATGGTGCACCAATGTTGTTGGAATACACATTTTTCTCATTCTGTCAACCGACTTTGGTCACAAGCTCTGCTTTTCGGCTCACTTGTGAAAGTGAAGTGGATCTAGTACCGTGGGACCCCGCTATTCACGGGTGATACATTCCTGGAAAATCCCGTGAATTGGGAAACCGTGAATAGGGGGGCATGATTTTAATGGAAAAATGGGGGATAGGTTCCCAAGTCGTGAAAATCCGTGACTAGAGAGGAACAAAAACCGCGAATGGCGAGGCAAATCCAGAGAATGTCGACGATAATCTGCGAAGGTCGATGAAAATCCCGTGAATGTATGCCGTGGCATTGTTCCAATGGGAAAAAGGTAGATACGTTACAGGTTCCCGTCGGTTCCTGATTCATAGAGAAATTTTTTTAAAGTTTAAAATATTTTTGATCGCAAATGCACATGATTACAGTTTGACAAAAAATGCTAACAACAACAAAAAAAAAGACAACACCAGGTACCATTTACAATTCATTGAAGGAATGCGCTTACAGTTTATTAAAAGTGCTTAACCAGCCGAACCATTCCGTACCGTGAAAGTAAAAAAACACAACAACATCATGTACTGTTTAAAATTTTTATTTTACAAACACAGGCAACTTTCAAATGATTATGGTGATGGTGATGGTGATGCATTAAAATCCCATGAATTCCTCGAACTTTGACGGTGACCCAAATGATGGTGCAGCAAAATCGTGCACTAAGGGAGAGCCAGCAGAGGTAGGAGAAGGTGAGAACGCTGGTGAAAATGCTGGAGAGGACCCTGAGAGGGTGGCAGGAGAGGGTGTTGATGGTCTTGAGGTGGAGGGAGAAGGGCTGAATAAATGGGTAATTGGGAGCTGCCTGACAAGATTGCCAAACATTTTGATGTAGCTCTTTGTACAGGAGCAAGCCCCTCTTGAACTTGTGGTACCGTGCCATGACTGGGTCAGCATCTTTCACCCTGTCGGCAATTGCCCTCATGTCCTGTAGCACCTCGCCCAGGAACTGCACTGTGAGGTTAGACCTTGGCACCTCTTCCTCATCACTGCCCACCTCCTCCTCCATGTAAACCTTTGGAATGGCCTCCAACTCGTCCTCGGTGAACGGGTTTAGAGAACGGTTCAGCATAATGGTTTTCAGCATGAAGTCCTTCATCTGCGTATTGTCCTCGATCCATATTCTGAGAGTCTTTTCCATCCTTTCCATGTGGATATTCCGGACATGGATATGGGTAACCACCTTCGTACAGGTACTCAATGCAGCGCTAGCTGAAACTCTCTCATGAATCGCCTTTTTCTTCTTCCATATGTAGTGAATGGTAGATTTGTTGACGCCGTAATGCCTGCCCACATAGGCCGCACTCTCTCCTCTTGAAAGCCGGTCCAGTAGCTCCACTTTCTGGCTCGGGCTCATCACTTTCTTCTGCCTCTTGGTAGTCGACATCTCTGGCACTGGTCTTCTGCTTGGGAGCCTTGATTGAACGATGAGCAGAGCGAGAGTCAAAAACGCAGGTCAAAGCAACGGGACGAGAAGAATGATCGAGACCCAAGACAGTCTGTATATGTAAGATTGCCAGCATTGTGGGTAGCTGTGGGAGGGGTGAATACCCTGGACATTGTTTGTGGGGGATGTTATTGGATGATGCTGTGTTGAGCCTATCTGCCAATTTCAATAACAGATTTAATGAAGCGTTTGCATTCTATAATTCGAGTGGTTGACTTGTTTTCGCAGCTGGTGGAACATCCAGTGAAGCTCTCGATTATAGTCCGGCTAACATTCGCAGCCGCAAAAGCCATGAAAACGCAAATCACACAGCAGTGAATGTATAAGCAGGTCATGCTCGCGGCTCGTAGATGTTTTTTGCGTACGTATGTCCAGCTGCTTTATACATGGCTGGTGAAAGATGCGTTTTATAAATGCGTCAAGCTAATGGCTTGTGAAAAAAACATTTTTGCGCTGCTGAAAAACTGCGAATTCGCGGACCATAGCTGTGAATAGAAAAAAACCGTGATTTTGTTGGACACGGTCGCCAATAGAAAAATAACTGCAGTCGCAGGAAACTTTTCCGCGAATAGAGAAGCATGTCACATTTTATCAACCGTGAATACGCAGAACCCGCGAATAGCGGTACCGCGAACAGCAGGTTCCGACTGTAATTGACAATAGAGCTATAGGCAGCCACTTGCATGCATATGCACCATTGAGATTAGGATATCCTGGTGTTCTCTTTCACCTGCTGTCTCGCTGTTATTTTATTTTTAGCCATTCATTGTTATTAATTTGATTTATAAATTATCACAGAACATTATGTTGTTCAATTAATCAGAAATGCTACTTTTAATTGCAGGGCATATTGTGTTGGTCTGAGATTGTGCTAACAATTAATGCTCATAAAACGAAAGTGATGGCATTCAACCATCGAGAGAGGTCTCAAATCCTATCAAACAATGGAATAAAATGAGACGGTCAATGACTTCAAGTACAGTGTATTCAGAAAGTATTCAGACCCCTTCACTTTTTTCACATTTTGTTATGTTGCAGCCTTATGCTGAAATCGTTTAAATTCATTTTTTCCCTCATCAATCTACACTCAATACCCCATAATGACAAAGAGAAAACAGGATTTTAGAAAGTTTTGCAAATTTATTAAAAAGAAAAAACTGAAATATCACATTGACAAAAGTATTCAGACCCTTTGCTATGACACTTGACATTTAGCTCAGGTGCTCAGGTCTGAATATTTATGTCAATATCACATTGACATAAGTATTCAGACCCTTTGCTATGACACTTGAAATTTAGCTCACGTGCCTCTCATTTCTCTTGATCATCTTTGAGATGTTTCTACACCTTGATTGGAGTCCACCTGTGGTAAATTCAATTGATTGGACATGATTTGTAAAGGCACACACCTGTCTAAATACGTTCTAAACTGACAATGCATATCAGAGCAAAAACCAAGCCATGAGGTCGAAGGAACTGCCTGCAGAGCTCAGAGACAGGATTGTGTCGAGGCACAGATCTGGGGAAACCGACAAAAAAATCTCTGCTGCATTGAAGGTTCCCAGGAGCACATTGGCCTCCATAATTCTTAAATGGAAGAGGTTTGGAACAACCAGGACTCTTCCGAGAGCTGGCCGCCCGGCCAAACTGAGCAATCGGGGGAGAAGGGCCTTGGTAAGAGAGGTGACCAAGAACCCGATGGTCACTCTGGCTGAGCTCCAGAGATCCTGTGTGGAGATGGGAGAAACTTCCAGAAGGACAACCATCACTGCAACACTCCACCCATCTGGGCTTTATGGCAGAGTGGCCAGACGGAAGGCTCTCCTCAGTGAAAGACACATGAAAGCCTGCTTGGAGTTTGCAAAAAAAGCACCTAAAGGACTCTCAGACTGTGAGAAACAAGATTCCATGGGCACAGAAACTAATAATGTCAATGCCGTGGGCACTAATAAAGTTTACAATTAAAAATAATTTCACATCGTAACAAATGCATTATACAGACAGAAAAAGAAAACAATATCTATTTGCATTGGTGAATCAATCAAAACAAAAAAAAAATTCATTTCGCAGCAGGATCCAACATGGAAATTTCAAATCAACTTTGCAGAGCTCACACACATTGCAACCTGAGGCGCCACTGAGCTCTTTTCGTCAACTCTTGCACCCTGGGGCAGTGAGTGGGTCGTCACCCGATCTTGGGCCAGCTCAACATGACACGTGGCAAAAAGGCTGATGATTGCAAGCTCTCACTGCCGAGCCGTCGTGCTCCACTTGTGGAAATCGATTCTCGCAACAAAAAATGGCGCCGCTCACCGAGCGACCCGCTCCCGCCCGAACACGAGGTCCGACGCTTCAAAGTTGTAACACTCACGTTTCCTTCAATCCGTGACGCACATTCCCTGGAGACTGGAGCCGAACTGGACCCGCTCTCTCACCCACCTCTCAGAACCGTGCTTGTCGTGCGATAAATACTCGGTCACAACACGGAGCAGTTGCATAGTCACCATCTTGCCACGCCCAACATCCATCCAGCGCGTCACGACCTCCGCCTCCACCTCCATCACGACGTAGTCCTTCTCCAAACGCTCCTCTGCCAATAACTTTCAGCATTTCAAAGTCGTCACCGTGTAACCTCATCTCCTTCATTTTGTCAGCAAAAGGCCTTGCCCACTCGCGGAATTCAGAAACATTTTTCTCCCGACGAATAGCCGAGCTGCTTTCTGGACACATCAGCATGTCCAGAAAGCTCTTCACGCTCATGGTGTTGTCATTGTGCCGAGGACCGGCCAACACCAGCTCGTCCAGCATCCGCAGACGGACTTCGGCCGACATGACAGGGGTCCACGGTCCATTAGTCAGGTTCACTATGTTAACAAATATTATTTCGTTCAAAATTTTGGGAGATTAGCAAACCTGTACATTTTTGGAATCATCAGAGCATGGAGAATCCGAAAATCAATGTTGGCATTTGCACAGACACCTGCATGGCCGCCATTATGGATTTTGAAAATGGCCGCCATAAAATACATATTTTGTGCTATCTCGGCTTCTAGTCAACCTAGAAACTTAATTAAATATGCTAATCCTATGTTTTCTGGGTCAAGGAATCCAATAAAGGCCTCAAAATAGTGCTCAGGATTACAGAAAAGCAACAAACAAAGGTAATTGAAAATCATTGTCTTTATATTTGTGATGTAACTGTATTACATAATACATGATATTGCAAGTCCTTTGAAGTTATAGGTATGGGTTTATAAAGCGAGAAAGCAGCCTTCTTAGTATCAGATTGAACTATAAGTCCTATACCAGGATCTACTAGGTCTATACCGTTCAGGAATATGCTTTTACAGATCTTCATCACTGCCCTGAGTGTCATTTTCGCAAAGGTGTCTACGCAAATGCCAACATTAATTTTTGGATTCCTCATGCTCTGAATATTCCAAAAATGTATAGTTTTGCTAATCTCCAAATTTTTTGAACGAAAAAACATAGTGAACCTGACTACATGGTCGTGGCGAGCTCTTTCACAAGCATCGTCATTCCCGCCATTGCGGTTCCGCGCATGCGCACCCACCCTTTCCGGTGTCGTGATGTAAATGAGGCAAGATGCAGAATCTTCTTCCAATTCTTTAAAATTTCTGCATTTTTTTTCACTAACGATGTGTTTCTACTACTCACTCGCTCTGTACACCTCAAATTAGGCACTCATCAGTGTTAACCTTGACCTGCACATAACACTTCATTTTGCCGCGATTTCTGCAATTTGTTTTAACGTGAAATCAATCCTGTCTGATTGTATGCTTATTCTGAATCATTGGAAGAACAAAAAAGCATTAAGTAATATAATTTCCCTTATGGGTGCAGAGAAAAACAGCTTAATAATAAAACGGACACATTACTGCTTCATGCACAATGGGCACAGGTTCAGTGCTCGATGGAAACAAAATGGCTTCAAATTGCTAGTTGTCACGACTCCTCGTATGTAGGGACTCTACCCACTCCCTCCTCCCTCACGAGGGCGAGGAGCTGACTTACGATGTTTGCCTTTACGGCTGTGCCATTCCCCACAACATTTTGCATATGTAAGAGAATGCTTGCACTCGATGTTTAACAAATTGACAGTGTTAACTAGGATAAAACACTTGCTGACAGCTGGTTGTGCTCCATGACAACCTGTCTGCATGTTCAAGGAAATTAAACAAACGTTAGAAATAAGACAGAGTTCTTTATCATTTTGTGCTCCTCTTTATCCATACGATTAGAGAGATGTTTGTCAGTCTGTCTGTCTTGTCCGTCATTTTTCTCAGAGATGGCCAAATGGATCTTCGTCGAACTTTCAAAGGTTCATCAGTGAAATTTTGGAAAAAAAAAAAAGTTTGATTTCTTCAAAATTCCAACAGGGTTTGGAAAGCACCAGGCAACGCTGGCAATGCCGGAAATGCTAATGTTACATATTGTTGAGACCGTAGTCAATACAGCAAAAAGTTTGATGTCATCATTCCTTACTTATATTTTGTTATCTTCCAATGTTTAGCTGTCACCGCCCTTGCACATTAAACTTTTGACTCTGGCTTAACAAGGGCATTTTTAAAGCTTTGCTGTGATATTCAAGAAAGGCATAATTCAACAAGAAAGAGCAATCAGAGATTGCAGACCCTCACCAGGACGTGTTTGTATTTTGTGTGGTACTTATTAGCTGCTGTGTTTGTGTGGTTTATTGATGACATGGATTTATGTTCAATCCAATATGGCTGCCAAACCACGTGACCGATAATGCCATTAGTTTAATTCTCCCACACAATTTTTGTGTAGATCATGCACACGAAATTTCAAACTGATTGGATCAAGCGTTCTGCTTGTCTAATTATGACATCATAATGAAGACACCGATGACATCATCATGTATATATGTTGTTCCCTACGAGGAGTACTTGACAATGAGCCATATTTCTTTCTTTTTTTCCATGGAGCTGTTTCGGAGTTATAGAGGTGAAAAGTTTTTGTTTTTTTCCAAAATGGCACCAGTACAACGTGACCTATGATGTCATAATTATCATTTAAAAATTCTGCAGGAGGAGGCGCTCATATGGTGAAATTTTCTTTGCAATCGGACCTATGGTTACAAAGAAAAACATACTGGTTTTGTGCGGACAAACATACAGACAAAAACAAACAATAAATATGTCTTGCACAGCACGATACTTGTGAAATCCCTCAAATAAATTGTCCCATGGTGACCTCAAAAATAATTGGTGGTTGAATTCAGTGACCTGGTATTCAAATCGTCTACAAAGTTTAAGTTAACTGGATGAAAATTGACAATTTTATAAATTCGGCCTATGTTGACCTTTTGGCCTATGTTGACCTCAAAAATAGTTGGTGGTTAAATTAATTTAGCCGATATGTAAATCCTATTAAAATTTCAAGTCAATCGGATGAAAATTGAGGATTTTAGAAATTTGAAAAAAAGTGGTTGACCTTTCGCCTATGTTGCCCTTTTGACCTTTTGACCTCAAAAATATATAGCATTTTGTTGGGCCACAAACGCTACCGTTTGGTGAAGTTTTGTGAAGATCGGTTTAAAATTGTAACCTGTGGGCAAGTATAAGTGAGTAGGGAAAAAAAAACCCCACACAAACAAACACACACACACACACACACACGCACACACCGGAGTGATCAACATACTTGTCCCAAAAAAAAAAATTTGCCAAGTAATAACACACAAGACCAATAGTAGGGAGGCGAAGTGGAAAAAAGAGGCCCAGATAACTTTTTTAAATCATCATATTAAAAGCTGGCATCCACCATGGATAGTTAGGCCATGGGGTGGTGCTTTGGACCAGGGTGGATGCCACGCCACATTTTTCCGAAAAGGGTCTTAAATTAACCCTTTTCCCAAAAAACACAATTTGGAAAATAGTCCAAAATGTGGGGTGGAGGTTTACATGATTGGTCATTACTAATTAACCAATAGTCACAAAGAAGCAAATGACCACTTATCTTGTAGCCACAAACATAATAGCTATAAGTTGATAGTAACAAATTTTCAATCAGTTGATTATAATTAAGGGCACCAGGGTGCAAAATGTCATGCGACCCTTAAAACCCCTAAATTTAGGGTACTGCTTAGTTTGAACCCCTAGAATAGATATTAACATTCAATATAGATCTTTCAAACAAATATTGTTTTAAAGTAGATATATGTGGGCAGTTTTTGAAAAAAGTCCTATTACTCAGTCTTAAAAGGGGTATGAATTAAAGAGGGTCAAAGTTGGCCCCTTTTTCACAAAAATCGAAAAAACCAGAATTTCGGGTTTGTCAACTTTATTTTCAGCAAGGCTCACATGGATACCACAGTTCATAATTAGTTTGCATATTTGGGCCCTATGAGATGAGGATGTAAGTGGATACAAGGGGTCTGGGGGGAAGAGGGAGGAATTTGGAAACCTTTTAAACCTAAATTATGTGTAGGGGCCTACAGCAACTTGTCATCATTACATTGCTGCAACAATTTATTCAAGGGCAATAAAATAACAAATTGATCAATGTGCACACAATGTGCAGCGTTTCAGCATGGTGGAAATAGAGATTCAGTAACTGACACAAGTAAGACTATAGGAAAGGAGAGATCACTGGGCACAATACTTCCAAATGATTTCCACGAAGTAATGGATTTTGGTTATTGTGCAAAACGACGGCCAGCTCCCATTTTTGATGTGGAAATGCAACAAGAATGGTATAAGTCAGAAAACAACATCCTGAACCAAGCCAAGGCAAGTGATCTGTCTTGGTTACTGTGTCGCATGGAAGATCCAGACCGTCAGCGTATCCCTGCATGGACAGGATTTAATCATGTTGTTTCCCAGTATGAATCTGAAGTAACAAGAATAGGGACACATGCCAATCCTCCCAGTACCAGCAGATGATATGGACACAATCTACACTGTGATAGCAAGATGCAAGTATATTGCAGAGTTGCTAAACATTTCACATACCATCATCACCTTCGACCAGGCCCTTTACTGCAGAGCAAAGGAACTTGTGTGGTCCAACCAACCAGGGTTTAAGAACGTGATCATACGCCTTGGATCATTTCACACTGCAATGAACTTTATGAAGGCTATTGGGCAGCACATGGAGGGATCTGGTCTGAAGGATATATGGGTGGAGAGTGGAGTGTTTGGAGAAAGCACAACCAATAGCATGCTCACAGGAAAAGCATACAACAAGGCGATTCGAGGTCATAAACTCACTGGAGAAGCATTGTGGCGGGTGCTCTGGCCGAAATTTATCCAATGGATAGGGGAAAATCCACACGTAGAGCAAGTGCAGAAGGCTGCTACAGAGGTTGTGGAACAATTGAAATATCATGATGAGAAGCCCGATCATGATTATGAACACCGTGTGGGTCTCATGTTGGAAATGTTGAAATTGATTGATCAGTTTGATGAAAGTAATGTCAACAAGAAAACGTATGTGTTGTGGAGACAGTATGTGGATATGGTTTCCACACTGGTGGCTTTCATTCGAGCAGACCGAGAAGGAAATTGGAGTCTGCACCTGGAGTCATTTGCAAAGATGTTGCCAATGTTCCATCAATATGATCACACAAATTATGCACGTTGAGGCACAGTCTACCTTGCGGACATGCGCAGCCTCCCACAGACGGCACCCTTGGTCCACCGCCAATTTGAAAATGGACAGTTCTCCATCAAGCGTTCAGAATCGAAGTTTTGTCAGGTTGCAACAGACCAAGCCTTAGAGCACATAAATAGAGTGGCCAAGGTATGTGGAGGATTAGTTGGGATCACAAGGATTGATTCTGCGAGGGACAAATGGTGTTTAACTCAGAATGAAAAATCTGCCATATCTGATGCCACATTTAAAATGTTTAACATGGATATTGATGATATAAACGGTGACTGGGGACACCAAGAAGCTGGACCTGCTCGACTAGAACGTGACGAATCTGATACAAAGAAGTTGGTCCATGAACTGGAGCGCTTCCAAGTCTTTGACAGTTTGTCCAATGAACTTGTTGTCATCACCACATCAGATGTGGCACCTGATGATATAGCCAGCGCTCTAATCAATGCAGAATCCATGTGAGAGAAGGCCTTGGAGGAGTTTGTCACAGCACGACTCAACGAAAAGTCAGAGGACTTTTATTCAAAAATGAAGCGCCATAAACCAAAAACACGAGAGAGCATGTACCATGTCAAAGTCTGAAATGGTGGAGGTAAAGAGAAGACCATAAAGGCTGACAGAGGTCTTCTAAGAAGACTATTAGTTGCATCTCAGGGTGGTTGGGAAATCGACATGAAGAGCATTTTAGAACATGAATTGAGTCCAGTCCCACTTTCCCTTGCACCTACCAATTTCAAATTAAATAAGGGCAATAAGGCAGACCTAGCTACACTACTGATTGAGGATGTGGATGTAAAAAGTGAGATTGACAAGTGTAAAAGGTTTGACAGTGAGATTGACAAGATTGACAAAAAGTGTAAAAAGAGTGACAAGAAGTCCTGTGTAGTAATAGATGGACCAGCACTCATTCAGGCAAGTGGAAAACCAGATGGTGCAAAGACATTTGGAGACTTGGCAGACACATTCCTAACCAAGGTATTGAACAATTAGTGCCACATGTTGTAGAGTAGATGTTTTATTTGACAGATACAATGACTTGTCTATCAAAAGCGGCACAAGGGAACAGCGGACAGGGTCAATTCGACCAATCAGGTGGCGTATCGACAATAGAGCAGTGAAACTGCCCCAAAACTGGAGACAATATATCAGCCTATCTGCCGACAAGGAAAACCTGGCTTCTTTCCTCAGCAACGAGCTGAGGGCCCAGTCTGGCAGGGTTCCTCCAAATGGAGAACTGGTCAAAGCAGGGGGATTTGAGAACGTGATGGAGACATTCACCACGAGCGAGAGGGACATATCCCATTTACGTGCAAACCATGAAGAAGCGGAAACTTGTATTCTGCTCCATGCGAAAGATGCTTTAGAACAAGGCTTTGAAAAAATCATTATTAACTGTAAAGACACCGACGTCTTGGTGATGGCCACAGAATTGTTGACAGGGTCCACTTCGGAAATTTGGATGAGAGCAGGAACACTAAAAAACACAAAAAACATTCCAGTTCACTTGATAGATATTCCATCAGAAGTGAAGCAGAACCTGATCCCATTCCATGCCCTCACAGGGTGCGATTCCACGAGCCAGTTCTCAGGGAAAGGTAAAAAGAGTGCCTGGAAGGTCTTCCTGCAACACCCATCTTTGCTTAGTGGCTTGGGAGAGCACGAACTTTCTGAAATGACATTTGGTGAAGTTGAAAAGTTTGTGTGCATTTTGTATACAGGGAATGACAACATGGAACATATCAATGAAGTGAGACACCACTTATTCGTCAAGGGAAGAAAGTCGCTTGAATCCCTCCCTCCTACTAAGGATGCCCTTAAACATCATGTTGAACGAGCAAGTTATCAAAGTTGTGTCTGGAGGCAAGCACTTGAACCCAAACAAGTGCTCCCCGATCCAATAACAAGAGGCTGGAAAAAGGAAGGGAACACATTGAAGCCAATCCGAACGACACTGAATTCTGTACCAGAGAAATGCCTGCAACTCGTTACATGTCATTGCCGAGGTGGTTGTACAGGTCGATGTGGATGTGCTGCTAATGGTATACCTTGTATTGCTCGCTGTTTCTGTGGTGGAGTGTGTCACAACCCAAACAACCATGTGGATGAGGATAGCGACTAGTTATTCATGTAGTAGTACTTCTTGCACATTCATGTAGGCCAGTACCTACAAATGCCTAACCTTTGACCACTAAACTAAAGTAGAGGTACTGTAGAGGTACTGTAGTGTGCTGCTGGCCAATGTTAGACATCAAAGGGTCAATTTTGGACCCTTCAATTCTACTATCCAATCATTTTAATCATAGTTAATTATTCTGTGTTGACATAATGCACTAATTTCACAATACATGTATGTACTTGTCAGATCCTATCAATGCATTTGACTAAAATTAAGTAATTTAGGATTAAAGGGGTCCAAATTCCTCCCTCTTCCCCCCAGACCCCTTGTATCCACTAATACATCCTCATCTCATCGGACCAAAATATGCAAACTAATTATGAACTGTGGTATCCATGTGATCCTTGCTGAAAATAACGTTGACAAACCCGAAATTCTGGTTTTTTCGATTTTTGTGAAAAAGGGGCCAACTTTGACCCTCTTTAATTCATACCCCCCTTTAAGACTGAGTAATAGGACTTTTTTCAAAAACTGCCCACAAATATCTACTTTAAAACAATATTTGTTTTAAAGATCTATATTGAATGTTAATATTTATTCTGGGGGTTCAAACTAAAGCAGTACTCTAAATTTAGGGGTTTTAAGGGTCACATGACATTTTGGACCCTGGTGCCCTTAATAATCAACTGATGGAAAATTTGTTACTATCAACTTATAGCTATTATGTTTGTGGCTACAAGATAAGTGGTCATTTGCTTCTTTGTGACTATTGATTAATTAGTAATGACCAATCATGCAAACCTCCACCCCACATTTTGGACTATTTTCCAAATTGTGTTTTTTGGGTAAAGGGTTCATTTAAGACCCTTTTCGGAAAAATGTGGGGTGGCATCCACCCTGGTCCAAAGCACCACCCCATGGCCTAACTATCCATGGTGGATGCCAGCTTCTAATATGATGTGATTTTTTAAATGTCATTTTATGCTTTTGCCTCCCTACTACAACCATATACTTGAAAAATCTTTGATTTTCACAAGTAAAAAAACAGAGCCAAATGCAATAACCTCTTCTCTGGTGAGGGTAAAAATATGGGGGCTAAACCATGTGACTAATGAAGTCATTATTATTATTATTATTATTATTATTATTGTTCTCTCCACCAATTGATACGTAGATGACGCTCAAGAAATGTCATCCTGATCAGATGAAGTACTTGTCGAATTATGACGTCATAATGGAGGCACCTATGACATCATCATTAACATGTTATTGACAGTTCTTTACAATGAGTCATGTGTCATGTTTTTTTCCACGCAGCGCTTTTGGAGATATAGAGGTGCATAGTTTTTTGGTTTTTCCAATATGGCGCCTATACCACGTTGCATATGACGTCATAAATATCATGAAAAAATTATACAGGAGGAGGTGCACCTATGGTGAAGATCTCCTGTTCAGCGGACCAACGGTTGCAGAGAAAAGCAAACTTATTCTGTGCAGTCAAGCAGACAGATAGACAAACAGACCCAAATGCAATACCGTACCCTTTCCTCTGGTAAAGGTAACTAGGAAAAACCAAACAGTAAGAGCACACACAGCTGCTTGCATGTTTTTGGTCGAATGTAACTTAAGCTATAGTATGTTGATTGGACATGCCAGACGTTATTAGCCTTGTACATTCCCAAAGGGGTGGGAGATGCTATTGTAGTCGGTCATTGTGTGTGTGTGTGTGTGTGTGTGTGTGTGTGTGTGTGTGTGTGTGTGTGTGTGTGTGTGTGTGTGTGTGTGTGTGTGTGTGTGTGTGTGTGTGTGTGTGCGTGCGCGCGAGTCCGCATGCAGATCTACTTTAATTTAGATGGCTAATTTCTGATTTTTGTTGTATGCATAGTCCAGGCTCATGGAAGAGCTAGTGCAGTGAACAGATCAGGACCCGACAGACAAAAACATGCGCAAAAGCTGCATGCGTGGGGTGGAAAAAATTGGATACAGAAGGAAGCTCCAACAAGGGAATACTGGAAAATTGGAAGATCTACTGCAATCTTTGTTCTTTTGCGAGGCTCTGCATTCTTGAATTCTTCGGTTTGTTTTCACTTGTTATCAGCACACACCAGAAGCATATACACGTTGCAGAAATGCAGTTGATAAGCATTGCAGAAATTGTGAAAATAATGAGAATATATACTGTAGTCAACGGTATGACCTGCCATCATTATTCTAGTGAATCTAGTCCGTACACAATTACTCTGTGTGGGATGTGTGCTTGAAAGAGACTTCTCTATAAATATCAGACTAAGGACGACACCACAAACTATTGGGCACATGGCTCAGGCTGCCTTCCTTTGTTGAAAATGAATTTCTCAAAAGTGACATTTATAACGTGTAATTGTGAGCAAAAACTGTGGGACGAGCTCTTTGTTGTACAGTACAACGGTTATTTAAATTGTAATTTATCATTTTGACATCTAGAGAAAGAAGAAGTAATGTAAAGTTAGCCAAAATGTCTATTTCTTTATTTCGGGGAAGTGCTGAGTATTGTGCTACGAAGGTGATTAATTACACACTTGACTTTAGATTATTCATCTGGGATCATAACACGCAACGTTTTTTTTGTGATGACAGCTTAATATAAAATGCAATTACTGATTTCAAACAGACAACTGCTTGCCGAAGCGAGTTGAACCATGACCCCATATCTTCCAGTTCATCATCCTGCACCCAAACCTTTTTTTTTGTCTCTGCTTGTTCTTTTTCTTCCTGCTCTATTTTAATTTTAATGCAACAAAGAAAGAACAATAATTCTTAGGGGTTTTAATGCGTGTTGAGGGTATTTGGGGTCCAAACGATCTTATGGATCTGGAAGGTCTTCGGGGTGTTTAGGTGTCTTATTGATCTAAAGGGCCTTGGGAGTCTTAGGGTTATAGAGGATTATAGGGGTTTTAAGGGTTTATAGGGGCCTTAAGGATCTTAGCAGTCTAAAGCGTGTTAGGGGTCTTAAGGGTTTATAGGGGCCTTATTAAGGGTCTTACCGGTCTAAAGCATCTTAGGGGTCTTAAGGGTTTATAGGGGCCTTAAGGGTCTTAGCAGTCTAAAGCGTGTTAGGGGTCTTAAGGGTTTATAGGGGCCTTATTAAGGGTCTTACTGGTCTAAAGCATCTTACGGGTCTCGAGGGTCTGATTGTCATTGTGGTTGGAATGACCAGAGGTTGCAAACTGTCGCTGCAGTGTTGTATCTCTGCATAATGAGCACACGTTTAATAAGGTCTCAAGGCTGCACATGGAGCTCTTTTACACACAGTCCACTGTCAATTAAGTGTTTGCTTTTCTTTTTTAACCTTCATTAGAGTTTCTTATTTGGTATTTTAATAGTGGAGTATTGCTGAGGTCATTGTATTATTGCATCATTGCAATAATCATTGCTGATCATCATTTTGAGCATCATGCATCATGATCATTCATGCATCATGCATTTGATGCATCATGCTGAGCATCATTGCTGATCTCATTTTAACATCTATATCATCTGTTAATTTCATTTAATAACGAAACTGGACGGAGGTTATGGTTTTACCCACATTTATCTGTTTGTCCGTCTGTGAGCAGCATATCTCAAATGGTTATGGATGGTTCTGGACGAAATTAGGATGGACAGGTTGTGTGTGGGACAAGGACGAATTGATTCGATTTTTGGTGAATATACAGATCCGGATCTGGATGCGAGAATTTTTACATTTTAAAAAAACGATTCTTTACCATCATTTGAGAGATGGGGCCAAAGACGATATGTCGGATGATATCTCAAAAAGTTATGGATGAGTTATGACAAAACGAGGTGGATGAGTTAGTTTGGTGAAAAGAACAAGCTGATGCGATTTTGGTTCAGATCCGAATCCAGCTCCAGCCTATCAATGGAATACAAAATGAAAACTAATCAGCCTGGCGGAGGTATGTGCTCTACCGTGTGCTGTTCCAGTTTATCTGTCTGTGTGCCAGTTGGTCTTTATTTATTAACTTTTGATTTACCTGTCCTAAAGGAACTAGAAATATTCACACATAACAAAATTAATCTAATGTTTAGTGTCCATGTGTTTTATACTTCTCCGACCACCCCCCAAAGCCCTCTCCCTCCCTCCCACAGATCTCCTGATGTCCCTGCTCTCAAATGTTGTGTTTGTGTGCTTCCCCCTCTCTCCCCATCTTGTCTACCGCTCCCCTTATTATATGTTTTATGTGTCTGTTTGATTTTTTTTGTGTGATTAATGTTAGGTCTTACACGAGCCTCGATCCTGTATACAAAAAAATAAAATGAAATGTTTTTCAGGTTTCTGCACAGCATCATCCAACTGCTAGCTCAAAGCTTCTTTAATGTTTAATTTGAAACGAAACACATCACCTTCTGTAACCCTTGCAATGTCAGTAGGTTATTAGTAATTGCTACCTGATTTAAGTCTCCATGCTACCGACTCACTACTTCAAACATTCATTAATGAAGCCTAGAATTTGGAGATGAAAGGAAAAGACAAAAAATTTCCCCACCCCCAAAAAATGCACCAACCTTGTTATAAACACTTTTTTTTGTTCCTGCAGGTTTTGCTGAACAATTCCAACCTCAGATTGGAGGTCTAACCTACCCTGACCTAACAAACTTTCCTGAAAATGCTGCATTCAGAGAATCAACTTCATACCCAGAGGGTGGGGCCTTCACTGAGCCATCCAGCTATATGGACAACCCACCCTACACTGATGCCTCATCTTATCCAGATCCTACAGGGTACCCCGACACTCCGGCTTATGCAGATATGATTGGCTACCCAGAGGCAGGCAGGTTTCATGAGTCAGCCCCATATCCTGAGATGGCCATGTTTCCTTCTGGTTCGCCTCAACTCGGACGTGGACTGTCTCATGGTGACTCGACCTTTTCTCATGGCAGGCGGCTGCAAGCTGCTGGCACGCTTGGCCGTGGACCAACTCGACAGGCATCACTTGACAGCATCCGTAAGGATCCCAGGTGAGATATGCAACTTTATCGGAATTAAGGTGGAGTTGTTGGCATTGCGGTGATAAGAGTCGCAATGGATTTGAGAGATTGATGGCCTGAATTTAGCGATTTAATGGAGTGTTGGAATGAGAGCAAAGATTTGAGGAAGTGTTACAACCTTGGCATACATTTGAGGGAGTGATGGCACGAAAGAACGGATTTGAAGGATCGGTGGCACTAAGGTGGTGATGACATGGAATAGTGGATTTGGAAGAATAAACGCAGTGTATTAGCTGGAATGTATCAACTTAACAGCAGGAATGCAACAATATCTTCTTGGTTTGGCTTCATTTCTGGCTGCCAGAGTTGCTGAAGCGTAACTCGGCCTCTAGGAGTAACAATGTGTTCTTGTGCGACAAAGAATGCCACTCTCTGAATGCTGGTTTCAGGTGTTGTTTACAATGAGATGCTATTCGTTTTGCATTCTTTAAAGGTTTTCTTTTTTCTTTGCTTTTTTGCATTTCACACACATTTTCAAAATTCATCCACAAACGGCCAAAAGCAATTGCTTCTTGAAAATGAAATTCGACCCCAACATTACAGCACATTATTCTCATCATTTTTGGTTACTTAACATGATAAAATTAATATCTCTTATTTATCGCTATCATGTACAATGTCTACCTTGTGGTCATGTAATGTTTTATCGCAATATCTTTAACTTGTGCAATATCTCATCCAACAGCAATCAAGTGTAAACGTAAGATTTCAAACAGTAAAAAACATTTTTCATCATAAGTTTTTGGTCCTGATTGCAATGAAAAAACTAAAAAGAACAATCAGATTGAGCATTCCAGAAAAAGATTCTGCAAGAATTCACTTCTCCCCATACAGTTAGATAAAGAAAGAGAAATAAAGAGCAAAATTGATAAAAGAAAAGAAAAGCAGAAATTAGAATGAATAAAGAGAAATGTGAAAACGTAGGAAAAAAATGTGAGAGGACCAATGAACAAAGATGTTGGGAAGAACCCGGATAGATAGATTTGAGCAGTTACTCACCAGGCTAAAATGCAGCAACACGTACAAGCTCGGATCTAAATTGTCTTAACGCATCTAAAAGGTATTGGGGATCTTGAGGGGTCTTAGGGTGTAGAATACCTTATTGGTCAGGAGGATCTTAGGAGTCTTAAGGGGTCTTAAAGTGACTTCAGGGTCTGAAGGGTCTTAGGGGTCTTAAAGGGTCCTTGGGGTATAAATATTCTTTGGGCTCTCAAGGGTATTGTTGGGTATTAGGGGAAAAAGTGTTCGAGGGGTCGTAAAGGGTTGTAAGGATCTAAAGGATCCTCGAGATTGAAATGGTCTTGGGAATCTAAAGGGTATTTGTGGTCTGGAGGGTCTTAAAGTCTTGGGGTTATAAAGGGCCTTTAGGATTTTAGGGGCCTTAAGAGTCCTCGGGGTCTCTGGGGAATTATGGGTCTTACAAGGACTTTAACGGTCTTCACGGGTCTAGAGGTTCTTAGGGATCTCAAGAGTCTTTACAACCGTAAGGGGTCGAAAGGGTGTTGGGCTTGAAAAGACTTTAGGGGTCTTCAGAGACTTTCTTTGGGGCCTTAAGAATATTAGGGGTAAAAAGCATCGTTGGGGTTCACTCAGGCCAACGAGTCTGATATTTCACTCAGGCCGACTAGCATAGTCTTCAAGCAGCCATCAAACTTCTGGACTGGTCTCCCCTCTATACTATCTCTGACATCAACTCATCCTGACAATTCTTCCAAAGTAAACTGCTCTCTCTCTCTCATGCACAGATTTATCTCATCTCGTCTTCAGTTGTCATACCCTTCCTCCCGTCCATGGTACACTGAATCTTGTGGTGAGGCAGTTGCCCTGAAACAACTTGCCTTTGCCTTTTTTTTTTTTTTTTTCGCTCAAGAAATTTCATATTGATTGGATCAAGCATTCTACTTCAATCAACATTTTTTAAAAACACAGGTGCAACTTGTACACTTAGGTTTTTGAAATCCATAACTGACAAATGAAAGCAGAATCCAAATGGCTTATGTTTAATGTCCCTTTTGGGAGTGGAGCTGCTGCATGGTGATCTGCATTGCTAAACGAGGACTTTAAGTCCTTGAGTTACATCAGCTGTCCCAACACACGTTTCTGGCTATTGGCCGTCGTCGTGGTGTAGATGTCTCCTCCCACCCCCATCCCGCCCAATCAAAACGAGTGAACTCGGAGGTTCTCCAATGAGGGTTTTATACACCATGCAATTCTCCACCATTGTGGTGTCACTGATACCCAGAAGCATCTGAGTGCTTCTGATTAGCAGCCAGGAAAAGAATAAACACAAAAGTTGCAAGATATCCTCATTCAGCAATAGGTCACCTACTCCACATTGAGAGATACAGTGGGATCTTTAACATGCACCAGCAATCAATGTTAGCAGACGGGTTCTCCACTTAACGCCCCGAATTTATTCAATGCAATGGAACAGCATGACAGTTCAGTCTGGAATCAAACCCAAATATAACGGCTCAAAAGCAAGAGCGCAAACCTCTGCACCATCCTGTGAGACATATGCAGTGTGCTTATTTTGAATGTAATTGTGTGTATATGTTTGTGAAATTATTTCCGCATGGACAGTGGCCATTTGAATGGAACACTAACACTCACGATGACTACCACCTCACACTGGGGCTTTAAGCCCAAAGATAGCCAAACTAATGCTTTTCCTCACTCGTAGTTATTACATTGTGCAGTTGCTGCAGGTCTGTGGACTGGCAGGGCTAACTCCTCGAATTTTATAAAACCTAGTTTTAAATTCTCCAGGATCCCAAAATTAACCTGATTGTTCACTTGACAAAATGGTGGCAAGATGAGATACATGCCGAAAGGCACATCTAACCCCCAAAAATACACTATGACCTATCTTGCACGTTTTGTAACAAACAAGCAACAGAAGACCTAGTTACCACCACCACCAAAGGTGGCTGGAGGTTATGTTTTCACCCCCTTTTTTTTTTTTTTTTTTTTTTGTATATAAGATCGAGGCTCGTGAAAGAGATAACATTAATCACACAAAAAGACAAACCGACACACAAAACACAAAAAACAAGGGGAGCGGCAGACAAGATGGGGAGAGAGGGAGAAGGACACAAACACAACATTTGAGAGCAGGGACATCGGGAGGACTTGGGGGGAGGTGGGAGAGGAATAAAACATATGAACACTGCCAGGACTCTGGGGTGAATTACCGGGGGTAGAAAAGATCAAGGTTTTCGATGGGGGAAGATAAGAGATGGTGGTGAACAGCTGTTTTAAAGTTTGTCTGACTTTGTTTGACCCTCTCTGTTTGTCTGACTTTGTTTGTGAACAAAATATCTCAAAAATTTGTGGACGGATTCAGACGAAATTTGGCAAAGATGTAGCATATGTGACAAGGACGAAATGATTAGATTTTAGTGAAGATTCGGATCCGGCTACTAGAATTTTTAAAGTGATTCTTCACCATTGCAAGATCGGGCCAAAAATGATACATAGCAGGATATCTCAAAAAGTTGTGGACATATTTGGACGAAACTTGGTGGAGAGATTGGGTGTGTGACAAGGACGATTCGATTCGATTTTGGTGAAGATCCGGATCCGGATCCGGCTCGTAGAATTTTTTAAGGGATTCTTCACCATTGGGAAATCAGGCCACAAACGATACATAGCAGGATATCTCAAAACGTTATGGATGGATTTGGACGAAACTTGTTGGAGAGGTTGTGTTTGACAAGGAAGAATCGATTCAATTTTGGTGAAGATCCGGATCCGGATCCAGCTCGTTTAATTTTTTAAAGTGATTCTTCACCGTTGGGTGATGCTCTCTAATGCTCTCTACTCAGTGCCGTTCTAGTTTCATCCTTGAACCCAGTGGTTCCCAAACTTCTTTGCCCATGACCAAAATTTGAAAAAACTTGGAGAAAAAAAAAAATTCATTTGTTGGAGAAACCCTTTCAATGTGAACCCCTCCTCACCTCCCCCCTTTCAAGAACCGTGATTTTGAGGGGTGGATAGGGGGGGGGTGGGGTTCAAGTTTGGGTCACGATTGGCTGTGGGTTTTGGAATCCCTGCTCAAACCCAACATATTTCTTCAGTCCCAAAGACCAAGATATACAGTACATGTATCAACATCGAATGCTTGGGCAAACTGGCTCGGTTGCAGTCTATGAAAGAATTGCCCACTTCCTAATGCAATGTCAGCTGTTACACTGCTAACCACAGCATCAGTCAGCCGACATGGATTTGGAAGCCCTTTATGGCAAGATCATCAGCCCACGCCCTGGGGAAAAACATTGATCCAAGGATGTGTTTCTGACTCCCTGGCCACAGTTTCTGTTGAGAGGTGCCTTTTTATGCAGAAGAGGTAAATAAAAAAATTAACATTGTAACAAAACTAAGTGCATGTACTATGGCCCTAATACCAAAGTACACTGCAACTAAGCTTGCATAAAACGAATATACACATGTACTTTGGGTCAAAGGCCAAGGCTCTTGGTCATACAAAAACACATACATACTAGCCCACGGGGCCAGAATACATGGTCAAACAATTACGGTTTGGTTCTCTTGAGACTGCTTCTTTAAAAAGACGTGGGTTTAAAAAATCATCATAACAAAGCTAAGGATATGCACTTGGGCCCAAAGACCAGAGTGGTACACAAAGCTTGTCAAACTAACTTTCACACGCTGACATGCTGTGCCATGAGTGATTATGTACAGAGGCTTCAGAAAGTATTCACACCCCTTGACTTTTTCACAATTTGTTGTGTTGCAGCCTGAATTTAAAATGGATTAAATTGAGATTTTTTGTCAATGATCAACACGTTATAGCCCATAATGTCAGTGGAATTTCCTTTTTAGAAATTGGCTGTCCTTCTTTCCATCCGTTCATCCGTCCATTAAAAATGAAATAAAAGATCCTCTCTAACCTACCGTGTTTAATATGAATTTAATTTAAACGTGTTTAATATGTTTAATATGGTTTGAAAGTGTAATTCTAGAGCAACTAGAAAGTGTAATTCTTTCTAGTTGCTCTAGAAAGCAACTAGAAAGTGAAAGTGTAATTCTAGAGCAAGGGTAATTTTAAAGAGTTATAAAGGGTAATTGTAATGCTTTTTAAAGGGCATTTCTATAGGTTTCTAAAGGGTAATTATAAAGGGTTCTAAAGGGTGATTATAATGGGTTCTAAACAGTAATTCTAGAGGGTAATTCTAAAGGATTCTAAAGAGTAATTAGAAGAGGTTCTAAAGGGTAATTCTAAAGGATTCTAAAGAGTAATTCTAAAGGGTAATTCTAAAGGATTCTAAAGGGTAATTCTAGGAGGTTCTAAAAGGTAATTATAAAGGGCTTTACAGGGTAATTCTAATGGGTAATTCTAATGTGTAATTCTAATCTACTATATAAGAGAGCCGTTGGTCTGTCTGTGTGTGTGTGTGTGTGTGTGTGTGTGTGTGTGTGTGTGTGTGTGTGTGTGTGTGTGTGTGTGTGTGTGTGTGTCTGTCTGCTTTTGTCTGTGTGTGTGTGTGTGTGTGTCGCCATTTTTCTCTGAGATGCCTGAACGGATCTTCATCAAACTTTCAGAGGTTTATCAGTGACGTGTTTTCGGCAAAAATATTTTTTGAAAAAAAAAAATTCGTTTTTTTGGAGTTATAAAAAAAATCTCTCTGCAGTGCCAAAGCCTTTTTGATTAATGACACTTTTAATTATATACAAGTACACATTCACATAAATACAAAACACAAACATTTGAACACAAAAAAAATCAAGCAATTCCAGAAGTGTACGAAGTTGGTAGTAAAGCTTCTTCTTCTTCCTGTAAGTTATCATACTTAACTCAGAAACGTGACGAATGGCACATTCACCAGCAGATATTCAACAAAAAGGTGAAATGATGATTTGACATTTGTGATGGAATCTGATTTGGATGTAATTGCTTTTCCATAATATTTGCGCTCATTTCAAATATGTTACTTTCTTTTTCGCTCGAGCAACACCGAGTACTCCAACTAAAAACACTTATATACTTTACTCGGGGTACAAATACAAATACAACTTTGGCTGGGGGTTAACATAGGCTATGTGGCCGTGGCAGAGGGTATTACAATTTCCTTTTTTTATCTGGGCAACACTGAGGTTAAAGCACTCTTTGCAAAGGTAAATTTTTCCTCCTTCCCTTCCCCCCTCCCCCAAAACGGAGGAGCCTGTCAAACCCCCCCCCCCCCCCCACACCCCCCCACCCACACCCGCCTCCCCCCAGAGATGTGTATGTAGTATATCTTTTCCCTCCCACTCCCTTCCCCACCCCACCCCTTCCACTCACCCCACTCCCTTACTCAAGCCTCCCTCTCCAGCCTCCCCCCTCACCCGGAAACGCCAGGTACTCCTGCTAGCGGGTTATAGACGGTAATTCTAATGGGTGTCTTTCATTTCTGGAGTTTGCCTATTTCATATTTTAAATGCCAAACTGAACCGCTTCCTTTGGACATGGGTGTGATTTTATTTTAGTCTGGCTGCCTTTCTGGCAGTCAAACGAAATTGACAATCATTCCAAACAGGAAACTTCATGTTTTTAGGGTTGTCATAAAGGACACAAAAAACAGGTGGGAAGAACGCATTTAACGTGATAAACAAGGTGGTGGTGTAAAAGACGGTGTATCTATGTCGGTAAACCTCTGAAAAAGGTTTGTTTTTTATCCAGCATTTAAAACCTTTATTTAATTTCAATTGAATTATACAGTCGTGGCCAGAAATATTGGCAACCTTGCATTTTTTTTCAAATAACGCACCATTTCATCCAGAAAATTGTTGAAATAAAAATATATTTTGGTATCCACATATGTATTTCTTTGGTTTGCATTAGAACAATACAAAAAAAGCTGAAAAATTACTAAATCCTAGCTTTTTCCACACAGAAATCCTAAAATGGGCCGGACAATATTATTGGCATATTTTAGAAGTTGTCAGAAATAATTAGATTTCAAGCAGGTGATTCTCCTTTACTTTGGAATTGAACGCACCTGTGGTGAGTTGCAGGTGCCTGCAATATAAAAATCACTCATTCAACCAGTTTGAATAGAGAAAAGGAGTCATTCTGCTGTTTTGTGTCACTGTTTGCACCGCAATGAGCATGGAGAAAAGAAAGAAAACCAGATTGTCTGGGGAGGTCAGACACAAGATTGTAGCCAAGCATGGACAATCTCAATGCTGCAAGTCCATCTCCAGAGACCTTGATGTTCCTGTGTCCACCGTACGCAATGTTATCAGGAAATGTAAGGCCCATGGCACTGTAGCCAACCTCTCTGGACGTGGCCGCAAGAGCAAACTTGATCGAATTGCAGCAAAGGATTGTTCGAATGGTGGAGAAAGCACCTCAATCAACTGACAAATAGATTCAAGCTGACCTTCAGACACAAGGTACGACCGTTTTAACTCGCACTCTCCGTCGCCAACTCAATGAAAGGGGTTCTATGGTAGGAGACCCAGGAGGACCCCACTGCTGAGAGAGAGAGAGACATAAGAAAGCCTGCCTGTAGTTTGCCAAAACACACCTGAACAAGCCCAAATCCTTCTGGAAGAATGTCCTGTGGACAGATGAGACCAAATTTGAGCTTTTTGGTAAAGCAAATCATCTCTATGTTTACAGAAAACAAAATGAACCCTTCAAAGAAAAGAACACCTTCCCTACAGTCAAACATGGAGGAGTTTCAGTGATGTTTTGGGGTTTCTGTGCTGCCTCTAGCACTGGGTGCCTTGAATGTGTGGATGGCGTCATGAAATCAGGAGATTACCAAGACATTTTAGAGCGCAATGTTCAACCCAGTGTCAGAAAGCTGGGTCTCCGTCGAAGGTCATGGGTCTTGCAGCAGGATAATGACCCCAAACACACTTCAAAAAGTACCCAGGAATGGTTCAAGACAAAACGCTGGACTGTTCTGAAGTGGCCAGCAATGGGTCCAGATCTAAATCCCATTGAACACCTGTGGGGAGATCTGAAAACAGCAGGTGGGAGAAGGCACCCTTCAAATCTGGGAGAACTGGAGAAGTTTGCACAAGAAGAGTGGCAGAAACTGCCAGTAGAGAGGTGTAGGAAGCTCATTCATGGCTATAGTTATTTGCAGTTATTTTGTCAAAAGGCTGTGCTACCAAATATTAAGTCTTGTGTGTCAATAATATTGTCAATGCCATTTCTTTTTATTTTCTGATTTAAAAGTATGTATTAAGTTCTGAATCAAAAAACAAGGGTTCTGTAATATTAACAGTGAAATAAAGAATTGTAGAGACCAAATACTTTTGTCAATTTCAACTTATTTTTAGAGAAAATTGTGAGTTATTTGAAAAAAGTTCAAGGGTGTGTTACGTGGTCCCCTCGGTGACTACCTGGTCTCGGTGACCCCCGGACCGTGAGAGGACCTTCGCCAGCAAGTAGTATTATATATATGCGCTTTCGCAACGCAATCCCTATGAATTCCACCCAAGAGAAACTGATGTGCAATGATATATTTCCAGGGTAAGGATATCATACGATTTCAATGATACAATCACGGATATTCCCCGAGCAATCAACAACAAACAACCATCAACAATTCCCAATCCACAATCAATTCCCTATATGATTAAGATGGCCATCTTATATATGTGTGTCCACTTCTGTACTCACGACCCCCTTTTGGTCTCTGCCCCTCACAATGTCTCTGGGCCCCTCCCGACCGAGATGCTGGTCGGCGTCGCCGCACTCGGGCGTTTGAACGAACCCCGGGTGGACGTGTTTCCACCGGGCAGGTATCGTACCAGGCACCGCGGCTGCAGCCCCTCGTGGCCACGCGAAGCGGGCACGGCAAAGCAGGCCAAAAGCCCCACGCCGCTTGCAAGGCGTGTTAGGCCCCAACGTGCGACCCGTACGCGTCTGTTTAGACGGTGCCGCGAACGGTGCCAGACGCGGGGTCGATGCACGGCCCCACGTCAACTTGACGTCTCCACCGGGTAGGTACACGTCCCGGTAACTCCTCTCGCCAGACGGGCTTCGGAACGCCGCTTTTCCACGCAGCGCAAGGTCGATCCCACCTTTCGTCGGAGCGGGGCGAGGAAGAAGAATAATCGTCGCTTTTCTTCCTCGTGTCTTTTCCTCTTCCGTTTCCGGTCACTTCTGTTTCCGGACACTTTGTCAGAAGGGCTCCTGACCCTCCAACCACAACAACCCTTAATCTACTACACACGGATAAGCAAAGACCTGAATGGTAATTTACATACATTCACATAAATATGTAACACTCCCCCCCTTCAAGAAAGAAAGTTTGAACCCAGCGAAAACTTTCTTTGCCGGCCAATTTGGAGAAACCAACCAGATAACTCAACCCCCCCCCCCCAGATTAACTCAATCTGGACAAAGCGTCCGCCACGACATTGTCCCGGCCCCGTACATGTTCAATTTCCAAGTTGAACCCCTGCAAAGCCAAACTCCATCTCATCAACCTCTGATTTTTATTTTTCATTCTTTGAATGAAGGTTAAATTGTTGATCAAAGATCCAAAGTTAAGCCACTCGATAGCACTTTTTCCGGGAGGCCAAGCCGAGTATTCACTACATGGATGCCTTTAGGAACGTGGAGTTCACGGTTAGTCCGTGCAGGAAAGTTCTCTACATGGGCGCCTTGAGGAACGTGGAGTTCACGGTTAGTCCGTGCATGAAAGTTCACTACATGGACGCCTTTAGGAACGGCGTTCACGGTTAATCCGTGTAGGAATCTTGGCTCGGCGGCTCCGCCGCATTCAGTGCTTCAACTTCTCAGAACTTCCCTAATAATTAGGATGGGACCACTTGTCCCTGTAGTCCCATGAATAGCGGTCTCCTTCTCGGCCACTACTTTGGCAATCCTTCCTTCGGGAGCTGCCGTAACTCAGGGAGCCTCCATAATAATTTTGATTGCGGCCACCACCAAAACTACCGCCCAGTTGTCCTCTCCTGTAGACCTCTCGACGCCTACGAAATGCCTTCCCTACTGTTATGGTCCGACCCTCCAAATCCTTGCCATTCCAATTCTTCTCTGCCTCTCTGGCGTCTTTTGTGCTGGCAAACGTGACAAAGCCGAACCCTCTTGACTGTTGCGTTTCCCTGTCTCTTACCAACCGCACTTCCACCAGCGGCCCATATCTGTTGAAGACAGAGGTCAGAACTTCTTCCTCTGTTTTGAAGTTCAGTCCCCCTACAAATAACTTGGCACTTTTGTCGCCATCCCGAGCTGGTGTGGTGTTATTTTCCCTGCTGGGCTCTTTACCAACCCTCAGGTTACCATAAACTTGACCCCCGGCCAAATCATTCCCGATAACCACAGATACACCCTCTACAGGAAGCGTGGCTTGTAAACCGACGGTGACCGGTCCTGACACCAAATCGGACTCCAAATGGATGACATGAAGTGGAGCACTAACACCACCCCCGATCCCCTGTAAACGAACACTATCCCCCGTTGCCGTCTCCTCGGACCATGGCAAAATGCCTTCAAGCATTAAAGATTGATGTGCTCCTGTGTCTCTCAATATCCTAACCGGTCTCCGGTTAGTCGAGGCTCCATCCAGTGACACAAACCCCTCTGAAATAAATGGTTGGTAACCCTTTTGATGGCGATTTCTCACACTGGCCATTGCATTTGGAGTCGTAATAGTCGGACTCCGCTCTGGGTCTTCCCTTTTCATGCGGTAACAACTGGACATCAAGTGTCCAGGTTTCTTGCAAAAAGCGCAAGTAGGCCCAGAGGAAAAACTCGTGGTCTGCCTTGGGCCCCCCGAAATATAAGTTTGTCTTGGGCCCGCATCCCTCTGATTTCGACCAGGTGGGGTATCCGCGTTGGCCCCATAATCCTCTCGAGGTCGCCGCCATGTATTGTCGTTCTCCGCACCTGCTGTTCCCCACCTCCCCTGCGGAGATCTAGGCGAGGAGTTAGGTTCGTGGACCCCTATTCGGTGGGTTAAGGCATAATCATCTGCCATGGTGGCTGCGTCCCACAACTTTGGTACTTTCTTTTCCTGCAGGTACACTTTGATGTCCTCGTGGACACACTGCTGGAATTCCTCCACCAGGATCAAGTCACGCAATGTTTCGAAGTCTTTCCCGACTCCTTTTGACTCACACCACCGATCAAACATGTTTTCTTTCACTCTGGCAAACTCCACATGGGTCTCACTCTCCCTCTTCCTGGCATTCCTGAATTTTTGCCTGTAAGCTTCCGGAACCAACTCATAGGCCTTGAGGATGTGCTTCTTCAGTACCTCATAATCTGCACATTGGTCCATTGGTAGCGCCGAATAAATCTCTTGAGCTTTCCCCACCAGCACACTTTGCACTAGTATGGTCCAGGCCTCCTCCGGCCAGTTTAATTGTCGAGCCACTTTCTCAAAGTGTGGAAAAAATTTCGCGACTTCCTTTTCACTGAACGGTGGAACCAGCCTCACATGTCTGCCCACATCCCAGGTTTTCTGGTTAGGTATCGACCCCGTCAGCAAGGGTGGTGCCTCTCCCCGTTCTCTCATTAACTCCAGCTCCTTGAATTTAATTTCTTGCTGAAGCTCCATGTCACGTTCCTTTAATTCCCTTTCTGCTTTTCTCTCCTCTGCTTCGAGTTCCCTTGCAGCTCTCCTCTCCTCTGCTTGTTTCTCTTCTCTCCTCTCTTCTGCTTTCCTTTCTTCTTCTTTTAACCTTTCCTGGAGTTCTCGTTCCACTCTCCTTTCCTCTGCTTGTTTCTCTTCTCTCCTCTCTTCTGCTTTCCTTTCTTCTTCTGCTCTTTCCTTTTCTGCTTTCCTTTCCTCTTCTGCTCTTTCCTTTTCTGCTTTCCTTTCTTCTTCTTTGATCCGTTCCTGGCTCCGTAATTGCAACTCCAGTTTCCGGAGCTCAACGTCTTCTGGTTCTTCGGGTAGCCACTCCCAGGCTAACTCGTCCCATGTTCCTAATCCCACCATAGATTGTATCACCGTGGCCTGCAACTCTGCCTTCCTCAAATTAGTTCGGACCTCCAAGTTAAAATGTTTGGCCAATTTCAAGAGGTCCGACTTTAGTAACGCTCGGAACTGTGCCTCACTCGGTGTTACCGCAAAGTTCTGTGCCACAAACGCCATGGTGACTATCGTTAACACCTGTTAACCTTCACCCAAGACTTTACCCCAATTTCCCCAAAAATTTTCCAATTAATACTTAATTAATAAATTTTAATTAATAAAAATATTATTTTATTATTTTATACAAATACACTTTTAGATCCCGGACGTAGACCCAATTGCGAATACGCAAATCGTAATTTGGACGAGCCCCCAATTCTGTTACGTGGTCCCCTCGGTGACTACCTGGTCTCGGTGACCCCCGGACCGTGAGAGGACCTTCGCCAGCAAGTAGTATTATATATATGCGCTTTCCCAACGCAATCCCTATGAATTCCACCCAAGAGAAACTGATGTGCAATGATATATTTCCAGGGTAAGGATATCATACGATTTCAATGATACAATCACGGATATTCCCCGAGCAATCAACAACAAACAACCATCAACAATTCCCAATCCACAATCAATTCCCTATATGATTAAGATGGCCATCTTATATATGTGTGTCCACTTCTGTACTCACGACCCCCTTTTGGTCTCTGCCCCTCACAATGTCTCTGGGCCTCTCCCGACCGAGATGCTGGTCGGCGTCGCCGCACTCGGGCGTTTGAACGAACCCCGGGTGGACGTGTTTCCACCGGGCAGGTATCGTACCAGGCACCGCGGCTGCAGCCCCTCGTGGCCACGCGAAGCGGGCACGGCAAAGCAGGCCAAAAGCCCCACGCCGCTTGCAAGGCGTGTTAGGCCCCAACGTGCGACCCGTACGCGTCTGTTTAGACGGTGCCGCGAACGGTGCCAGACGCGGGGTCGATGCACGGCCCCACGTCAACTTGACGTCTCCACCGGGTAGGTACACGTCCCGGTAACTCCTCTCGCCAGACGGGCTTCGGAACGCCGCTTTTCCACGCAGCGCAAGGTCGATCCCACCTTTCGTCGGAGCGGGGCGAGGAAGAAGAATAATCGTCGCTTTTCTTCCTCGTGTCTTTTCCTCCTCCGTTTCCGGTCACTTCTGTTTCCGGACACTTTGTCAGAAGGGCTCCTGACCCTCCAACCACAACAACCCTTAATCTACTACACACGGATAAGCAAAGACCTGAATGGTAATTTACATACATTCACATAAATATGTAACAGGTGCCAATTTTTTTGGCCACGACTGTATACCTGAACACCGAAGAACACAAATCTCCTTGGCATTTCCAAAACCTCTAGTTCAGCAATATTTGGACAAAATAATATGCTATTTTACGCCATCTCGCCAAATCATATTCGCCACTCGCACTCTCAGCATTCGGGAATATGGAGACAAATTGCGGCTCATAGGATATGTAGATCATACTCGGAAACACAATAAGCAAGAGTTGAAAAGACCCTTCGCATGCCGTTTTTCTCAAGTCTGCATGGAGTGAGGTCTGTGTTTTCTGTGAGTTATTTATTTTTTAGATTTTTTAATTGGGATTTTAAAAAGTTATTATTATTATTATTATTATAATTACCATTGTCAGCTCACCTGGAACGAAGTTCAGAGGAGCTTATGCGATGGCGCGTTGCCTGTCCGTCAGTCTGTAAACATTTGCAACTTCTTCTCCAAAACCGTTGATGGGTTTGTGACCAAACCTGGTACAAATGATAATTGTGTTGTGACTAAGGTTTGTTCATGGCATTAAATAATCGGGGTCTAAGGAGGTTTACTGGGGGATGGGGGGCAAAGTGGCTCCAGGTTTGACCCTCCAAAATAGGAATTTGCTTTTTCCTCTGAAACTACAGACACGATTTAGATGAAACTTGACCACAACCTTAACCACCAGTAATGTACCAAAGTTTGTTCACGGCATTACAAAAAATTGGGCCCTGGAGAGTGTAAGGGGGTTTCCCCCCCAAAATATGTATTTGCTTTTTTGTCAGAATCTACACTTGCAATTGTAATGAAGCTTTACCACAACCTTAATCACTCGTGGTGTACCAAAGTTTGTTCACGGCATTAAAAAAAAATCGGGCCGTGAGGGATCTACTGGGGGGTTGCCCCCCAAAATAGGTATTTGTTTTCTTCTAAGAAACTGCACATACAATTCCGATGAAACTTGACCACAACGTTCTGTTCATCAGCTGTGATGTACAAACGTTTGTTGCCGGCATTTAGAAATTGGGGACTAAGGCGGTCAATGGGCTGCCGCTCTCCCACCCCCCCCCCCCCCTTCCATTCCCCCCACCCCAAATTAGGTATTTGCTGTTTTCTCTGAAACTACATGCATGATTTAAATGAAACTTCACCACAACCTTAATCATCTGTGATGTACCAATGTTTGTTTAAAGCATTAGAAAAATTGTGGTCTGAGGATGTACACGGGGTAGGGGGTGGGTGGTTGCCCTCCAAAGTAGGTATTTTTTTTGTTTGTTTGTTTAAAGTCTTTTGATTATGTTTGTATGATTCCACATGCTACCCAGTCTTCTAGCAACCATTCAAATTGGTTTAAAATACCTTCAGTCATTGCAGTATGCTGTTTGTTTTACCAGGTGAGTGCCAGGGTATTGCCTTTATGTTTATTATTATGACATTGTAATGTACACTGGTCCTCCAAGTTCACATATAAATTTAATACAAGTTTCATACATCTTAGGGCCGATCATTAGGCCAATCAAGGCTGCACAACGTTTGCTCACAAATGGTTGATTGTCTGTGCCGTCCACCAGACTCAGAGTGGGGACACTATCCATTGCACCACCGAGTGTGGTTAAATTTATGATTAATCATTACTATAGCTTTCTCTTACATGGCCTTGTGCACACAATTTTTATAGCAGAATAGTATACTCTAAATGTACGGAGCAAGATCATTTGGTTCAAGACAAATGCACATATGGTGCAAAAATCGTTTTGCTAACAAAATACTCATCGTAGTCCAAGATACATAAAAAGGTACAAGATGCATTTATAAAAATAATGTATTTATATATTGCCATGCAAGTTATTTCGTATATTGTCTCATATGTCATAAGTAGTCATCATGCAAATAACAACACTTGATGAGGTTAGCCAAGAATGATCTTCCCGATATGGTTTCCATACGTCACACCGTAATTTGTCAGAAGAAGAATCTTTGAACTTTTATTTGAATGGGTGGTGTGTGCCCCCATTGTGCTCTGATACAAGTCAGCTGCCAATATACCAACAGCGTTTCACAACTGCTCTTTCCTGATATTATCTCTGTAAAAGGTCAACCCATTTCCAGGTTCGTCTGGCACATCATTTGTTGCTCTTCAAAAACACCACGGTCAAAAGCTATTGTAACCCCAATCAAAGCTTAACAGGTGAGTTTTTTGCTTTTGCAGTGTAGGTATGAATGTTTACTTGATGTCATTTTGATGTGGACGTTGGTGACCTATGTCACTGTCAACAGATTTTAGATCCTCTAAGTTGCCTCAGAATTCAGTCACGCTATCGTTTGGGTGTATTCCCCCTACTGCAGCGGTTTACTGTTCCAATCCGTACCTATGCTCGTACATTAAAATGAGGCTGATCACATGGTACAATAGTTACAGGAAAACTATATGTGGTAATCCATTTAGGATTGAATATATGGTCGAAATATTGTGCTGGCATTCTTTGGAGCAAGACATTTGGAAGATTACTCCTTTGAATTTCCATGAGGATTTCTTAAACACATCTTATCCCTTGTTACCATCGCCAGAAGAGAGCGTATTGCATTGGAGTCGGTTTGTTTGTCCATTTGTTTGTCTGTCTGTTTGTCTGTCTGTTTGTCCTCGCAGAATAAATACGATTTTCTCTGCAACCGTTGGTCCAATTGACAGGAAATTTTCACCATAGGTGCAACTCCACCTGTATAATTTTTTAATTGTAATTATGACGTCATATGTCACGTGGTATGGGCGCCATCTTAGAAAAACCGAAAAACTTTGCACATCTATATCTCTGAAAGCGCTGAATAGAAAAAATTGAGACGGCTCATTGTTCCTCCATTATGACTTCAAAATTCGACAAGTACAAAGGTTCATCCGACCAAGATGAAATTTATTGAGCATCATGTATGGATAAATTGGTGGAGAAAACAAATGATAACGTCATCGGTCACGTGGTTCGGCCGCCATCTTTTTTTTTTACACAAAAGCATTTTAAAAAACCATGAAAAACATGTCCTGGCAAGGATCTGCAATCTCTGATTGCTCTTTCTTGTTTAATTTTGCGCATGATTTCATCTTTGTTGCTGTTGTTACATATCATTCCTTATTAAGAGCAAAGCCTTGTTGATTAATGCTCCAAACGTGACTCTTAAAAACATTTACAAATGCACAAATATTGAAGCATGCATTTCATCATACTAAAATATGCAATTTGGTGTCTATCTGCCTATCGAGTCTGGTTGCTGGACCGCGATGCATTCGGTTGTTACTTATCCAAATCTCAACCATTGACAGGATGACTAAGGGTCATACGAGGGAGGTTGTTGTGACTTTGCCTCCCACCCCCTATCCTCAAGGGGGTTTATCGCCTTGGGCGAAATCCATGTTAAGGTGTATAAATAGTTTGACGTGGCAATTTTCCAAGGTCGCTTCTAATAACAAAAGGAATCACAACTTTTTGAGATATCATGTAGATATCATTTTCGGCCCTATCTCTCAATGGTGAAGTACACTGAATAAATTATACATCTGGATCCGGATCTTCATCAAAATCTAATCATATCGTCCGTGTCACGTACCCAACCTCTTCACTAAATTTTGGCCAAATCCGTCCACAATTTTTTGAGATATTCTGTTGACAGACAGACAAACAGACAGGTGAAAAAATATCCATATGGAGTGGGTGTACTCATTGCATTAAAATGTAAAATATATAAAATGTAAACTATAAA
This sequence comes from Myxine glutinosa, assembly GCF_964187855.1. Lineage (NCBI taxonomy): Eukaryota > Metazoa > Chordata > Myxini > Myxiniformes > Myxinidae > Myxine > Myxine glutinosa. The sequence goes on from NC_136266.1 coordinate 21,653,246, forward strand.
TAAAATGTAAGACTTGCACCTTGCAGTGACCTTTCTTGGACTACTTAAATTTGTCTTCTCATCAAGGTTTCATTGGTGTTTTTAACTGCTCAAGTCCATTATTTATTTCAATACAATACCGGCACTCATGAAAGAGTGAGATGACAGAGGGTAAAATAGCAATGATCTGACACTGTCTGTGGGGCCATTGAACCACATTTGGGCTAACAACCAGGGGGATGAACGAACAGGGAAGAAGATATATGAGGGGAGGGGAACTCAGCAATCTGCAAGAGAGTTGGGTTCGGGATGGTTAATGGCTTGGGAAAGGATCACAGGTAGGGGGAGAGATGACATAAGATGGTAGTGCACCACATGCTTCGAAAAGTAGGATTGATCAGCCTCAGGTAGGCGGTTCTAAAAAGGTGGGAAAGAGGAACAAAAGAGTGGATGTGTGCAGTAAACCTGGATCTTGGGGATTTTACCAAGTGGGGGTTACTGGTAGAATGTGCGTGTCTTGGAGGAGCTGGGGAGGATTGGACGGCTGAGCGAACTAATGGAACCAGACCACAGCAGAAGTGGTAAACAAAAATGCCACCAACCTGTGTGGCATGTGATAGTAACAGGCCTTCTGCTTTGGCCTCATCCTGGGAGATGCCAATAATGTAGATGGCTTTGGATTTTATTTTCCTAATGTGTTCTTGCTCTTTGTTTTGCTCTTTATTTACTGTGGGATGTTTTGCCAAACCTTTGTGATTTAGCAACTGTGACATTTGAAGCTCCTCATTAATACTTGAAGGATGTTTAAAAGAACAGACTGATATGCTTATAATCTCTCTGGGATTGTTCACAGAATTGTGCAGCAGTTCAGGTCAAACGTCCAATGCTGTTGCTGAGATAATATAAACCCCTTATAAGAGACATCTTTAGTCCCCTAATTGCAAAGACCTTTAGTTCCTTTATAATCAAAATAAAGACCAGTTACTGCACTGTTGTTACAAGAAGGAAGCCGGACATTATCAAACATACATACACACACATGCACACAAATATACATACATACATACATACATACATACATACATACATACATACATACATATACATACACATGTACATATATAAACACCGATACAAACACATACATAGATATGTTATGTCCTTGTAAGTACTTGTAAAAGCTATTTTGTATTTGAAGTTATAACCTTAACCGATAACCAAATGACTGGTTTTCCAACTGCCCGAATCATCAGCTGGGCACCGTTTTTCATCGAGGTTTTTTTTTTTTTTTTTTTTTTGTATACTGAATCGAGGCTCGTGAAAGAGCTAACATTTATTTCACAAACAAATCAACCAGACAAACAAAATATATAAAAAGAGGGAGCGGAAGACAAGATGGGGAGAGAAGGGGAAGCACACAAACATAACATTTGAGAGCAGGGAGATGTGTGGGAGGGAGGGGGCTTGGGGGGAGGAGGCGTGGGAAGGGTGGGGGGGGGAGGGGTTGGGAGAAGTATAAAACAAAAGGACACCAAGGACTTCCCGGACACAAGTTGGTATTTCAAAAAAGTGGATTTGGGGTCTAATTAGCGGGGGTAGAAAAGATCAAGGTTTTGGATGGGGGAAGATAAGAGATGGTGGTGAAGAGCTGTTTTAAAGACCTGGAGGGTGGAGTGGGATTGAAGAGAGTGAGGGAGTTTGTTCCAGAGGTGGGAGAAAAGAGGAATGAAGGAGTGAAGGTGAGCAGAGAGTCTTGATTTTGGCAGTTTAACCATAAGAGGGTTGCAGGCATATCTTGTGCGACCTGTAGGAATATTTGGGGGACAGAGCCCAGAGAGAGCTGGGGGGGCAAGGCCAGAGAGGAGTCGGTAGAAGACGGAAAGACCACCAACCTGCCTGCGGTGAGTGAGTGAAAGGCCCTTGGAGTTAGCTTCATCGCGGGACATTCCAATGATTCTGAACGCTTTGGTTTCAACAGCGTGAAGACGAGCTAGGTGTGAGGCAGGAGCACCAGCCCAGAGGGGAGAGCAGTATTCCATTGAGCTGCAGATGAAAGCCTTGTATGTGGTGAGGAGCTCAGGTGTGCCAAGGAAGGACTTCACACGACGGAGGATGCCCAGTCGGCGACTGGCTTTGGAGGCCAGATTTGAAATGTGGTTGATCATGAAAGATCATGGGAGATAGTGAGACCCAAAAGCTTGAGTGACAGAACTTCTTGGAGAGGATTATTCAGAAAGTGGGTGGGAGGGTTGTCCAGTCGGTCTTTTCGGAGAGACATCGTAAGAGTGTGAGATTTGTCAGGATTGAAAAACATGTTCCACTTGTTTGCCCAGTCTGTGATTTTGTCCAGGTCTGCAGAGAGTGAGGAGGCTGCAGACTGCCGATCTGAGGGATGAGGAATGGAGTGGCAGAGAGTGGAGCCATCAGCAAAGTGATAGAGAGGATTTTCAAGAGAGTCAGAGAGATCCTTTCATTTTCAAGGTTTTGATCCTTTCATCCCAGCACCTCTCCAAACGGCGGATCCACAACCCTGACTGCAGGTCCACATCAGTAGACTCCTCAACATCTATGGACCCAAAACCTCACAGTTGTGTCCAGACAGTTAGTCAACAAGAATTCTTTTTTTTGAAAGAGGTTAAAGCTCAGAGAACAATTGAGAACGGAAAGGTGAGAAGCCAATACATAAACAATGAAGTAGAGGGGAATTTGTCGACAATGAGTGGAGAAGTGGGCAAGGAATGAACATACAGGTAAAATCATTCTTCTTTTTGAAGAACCCAACATCAAAACAGGACATATGAGCATGGCACCAGCAAACAAAGGGAGAATTAAAATGATAAAGGATATGCGAGCAGACAAGAAGCCAAGCTTGAGGGTAAATGTAGAAAAGTGGATGCAGTGAGATGCAAAGGAGAATCTGTGAGAGATAGAAGGGACCGGGAATGGGAAGAGCTGATGTAGCCAGGCAGCAATGGTTCACCATCTTAAAGGATTGCAGGGAGGAATATGATTGCACAGGCTCAGGTAGATGACTCCACAGTCGGCAAAATAATTTCGTGAGCAGTTAGCTTAGATTTGGTGAGGGCAATGAGGTATTAAATCCTGGCTGATTAAGTGTGACCTTGTTGGCGGAGTCACTCTAATTACCATCAGCTGGGCATTGTATCCCTCCACTTCCAGGGGAGCAAGGTGAGATCCGGTGGCACAAGCCCACAGAGGAGAACCATGCTGCTTGGCATTGTAGATGAAGGCTTTATATACTGTGATGAGCTGAGCGCAGCCAAGCAGTCATTCTGTGCTGTGAACATTTCCAAGACAACCTCCTACCCTGGAGGCCAACATAGGGAACTGTTAAGTCCGTGAAACATCATGGCAGTTTGTTAATTCAAGGAGCTCCAAAGACTGCAATCCTACCTGAGGTTATTGCAGCAGCAAATTGGGAGGTAGGCCATGCATTCCTTCTGTAGAAATAGAGTTAGTGTGTGAGACTTGAAGGCATTAAACAACATTACAGGTGATTGACCAGTTTTTTTTTACTTTATCCAGATCTGTAGACAAGGATGCGGTTGTCGCCTTTCTGTCATTGGTGTGAAGGATTTTCAGGTACAGAATGTAGTAATCTGCAAGGCTATATAGTGGGTTTTCCATATAGTTATTTATATTCAGTAAACCCTTAAATATCGCGAAGGTTGTGTTCCTGGAAAATGGCCCGATATTCAAAACCGCGAGAGTTAAAACCAATTTCCAATGGGAATAAGGGAATTAGGTTCCTGGGCTTCAATAAAATAACGATGAAGGTGGACAGCAGCTAAAAAAAATCACATCACAATTTAAAAAACATAAAATAATTATTCATTGGCTTTACGATGAAGTTTCCTGCTGCGTTGAAGCAGATCAAACGTGGCCCTTCATCAAACGTGGCCCTTCTCTTCGGTAATGTGTCTAAAGTCCCCAACATTTTTTCCCTTGTGATGACGTCTGTCGAAAATTCATCTTTTCAATTGTTTCCCTTTTACATCTGTCGATATGTTTCTTTTATAAATCGTTCTACAGCTCTGTAAACCAGCTAATAAATATAACAAGAAGACATCATGCAGAGCACGATACTTGCAAAATCCACCCTGACGACCGGTTGCGGTTTTTTTTGTTGGTTTTTCCAATCGTAGACAGCTTGGTTTTTTTTTTTTCCCCTCTCCCTCTCCCTCTCTCTCTCTCTCTCTCTCTCCCTCTCCCGCTCCCTCTCTCTCTCTCCCTCTTTCTCTCCCTCTTCCTCTCCCTCTTTCTCTCCCTCTTTCTCTCCCTCTCTCCCTCTTTCTTGTTCTGCCTTCTTTCTGGTCTTGCACCCTTTGTTCTTTCCGTGCTTTGTAACCCCCAGTTTTCTGCAAGACGCACACAGTCCACCATCAACCACCTTCTGGTGAAACTCCCAAAATCCAGAATCACTGCTCACCTCCACTCATTCATTCCTCTTTTTCCCCACCTGGGAAATCAACGGACACATTCTCTTCAATCTCAATCTTCCCTTGAGGTGTTCAAGACAGCTGTTCACCACCATCTCAGATCATTCTCCAGCCTAAACCATGATTTTCTACTCCCGTTAACCCCCCACCCCCAACCCCACCTCTTTCCAAATTTCCAGTTTTTCCTTCCTGAGAGTTTGCTTCTGTATCCATATTGTCCACCCCATGCATTCTCTCCTACCCCTCATTCCTCACCATTTTTCTCATTTGTCCAAGTAACCCTCTATTTTATCCTGCTGTTGGTGTTTCCCCCATCTTTATACTTTCTCCTTTTGTTCTGTTGCATCCTGATCCATTCAGTGTTCTCGCTCTTCCATGAGCCTTAACCTTGTATACAAAACAATTGGTTAGTCAAGTAGGACCTCAGGTAGGACCTCAAAGTACAATTGGCAGAATGTTTAATGAACATGGCTGAATGTCAGATGGTCAAATGCTCAGATATCCGGTAGGCCTGCTTTGAACTATTGTTTAAGGTTTGCAGTATACTTCCATTGCTGAGATAAAAGACAATGTTCAATGAGGGTGAGGGGGGAGGATGTGGAAAAAAACAGAACCTAAATTGTTCATCGAATATTAAAGAGTTGGAGTTGGGATAGACCTTGTTTGCTGGGATAATCAATTACATTACGTTGCTGTTTATGGAAGAATGGCTGACTGGTCTGTCCTTCAGAGGGTCAGTCTTAATGTCCTTATTGTGGATAGGAATGGCATGGGCCTCCTTCCATTGGAAAAGTAACCCTCCAAGAAAGATCTGTAGCAGCATAGAAAAAGAAGAGCAGCTATCTCAGATACATAAATTTGTGCACTGATGCCATCGCGACCAGGTGGTGATCATGTGTCAGGATTGTCCAGACATTTCTCCATTTTCTGTATGTGAGAAGCTCATGCTCTTCTTCGGATGGATACAAACAGTGTGGGTCTTGACAAGTACCTCCAGGGTGCCACTGTTTGGATTCGCCTTCAAGGTAGAGAATGCAAGTTACTTTCTACCTGCAGAGCCCCACCTCTACCATCTGGATGGTCCATGGATTAGTCATTCTTTTGAAAGGACATTATAATGGTGCTCTCCACCACCACCTCCCCAACCACCCAACCAGCACAACCAACCCCCTCACCCCCCTCAACCCCATCAAAATTGTTTTTTTTTATTTATTTAAATTTAGCCATAGCTTTTCGGGCATACCGTGGTATACCACTCCCACCTCCGCCCGACTCTCATCTCCCGCTCCCATCTGTACTCCCAAACTGAAACATTTGTGACTTTACCGCTTTAATAGTTTGACCTGCAATTGCCATTTTTTCCATACTAGTGCTTAGCCAACCAGGCATAACATAATTTTAATGAATTTTTCAGCAATGACAATACATTTTGATGATGTTTTTAATCAACAAATTATACTTTCCACTGTTCATTGAATCAATATGAGATTTGTTCATCAAAATGGGATTGTCTACCAAAAGTGTCCATTCGTTATAACGAAGCTCATATGGATTGTTCACGACAACACGATTCTTCTGTAATTGTGATCACCAAGAGACCAAACACCTCTCATTCTCACATGTCTCCATGTGTAATCTTTGTTGCAAAGCCTCAGGTTACACTTTAAAATTATCCTTTTTAAGGCTGATCTGTCAGATCAGATCTGTTTTTGATCTGTTTTGATCTGTCAGATCTGATCTGTTTTGATCTGTCAGATCTGATCTGTTTTTAAGGCTGATGTAGTGGCTTTCCCTGATGCTGTTGTTGATTTTTTTGATTTTTTTTCAATTAAAATACATTGAATACCCATCCATCCAATGCACAAAGGGCATTCATCATGTTGAGGAACAGTGTTTAATGAAAGTTTTATAGCACTTTTCCAGCAATTTCAGGAATTCTAGTGTCAGTGTAGCTTTACACGGTACCTGCTCTAAAGTGCACAAAGTTGTTGACAAGATAATGCAAGTGGATTGTTTGGAAGCATTTTGTGTGACTATGTGACCTTACCTTGTTAGACATTGAAGTTTGTATTGTTTTTAGTATTTTGATGAGAGCAATCCCTGCAATCTTCTGTTTTAGAGAAAAGATACTATCAATCGATCAACTTGTCATATAGTGCTTTTTATTGAGAAGCAAATTTTCAAAACACCATAAAAAGAAAGAAGACGTGAGAAAAAGAATAGAAAGAAAAAACATTCCACAGTTGAAGAATGATTGATCGCCAAAAGTCTTCATTCTTATTGAAGGAACTGACAGGCTCACGGTGATTGACCCTATTGTCTTGCAGGAGTATAAAGTGTGACGACGTCATAAATGTAGAACCAGAAGCAATGTTTCGCTTTCAATATAACAAGAAACTTTTAAAATGCACAGTGCCTATAGAAAGTCTACACCCCCTTTCAAAATTTTCACCTTTTGTTGCCTTATAGCCTGGAATTAAATTGCATTAAATCAGACTTTTTTCACCTTTATGTACACACCGTAACCCACAACTTCCAAGTAAAAACAAATTCTACAAATTTCAGAAAGTTAATTAAAAATACAAAACTAGAATGTCTTGGTTGGACAAGTGTCCAACCTTTCATGGATGACCATCCTTTCACCAATTTCATCCTTTCATGGATGACCTGACAGTTGTCCAACAGTCCGCTGATGCAGCAGTAGAGGTACTGAGACGACTGGAAAGGTTGATGTGGTGGGCAAGAATGGGATTTAAAGCAAGAAAGTCGAGGAGTGTGGTCGTGAGACGAGGAGTGGTGGATAACATGCACAGGTTTGAGCTTGGAGGGGAGGTGGTTCCATCATTGGTGGAGACCCTGTGAAGAGTTTGGGAAGATGATATACAGTGGAGTTGAATGATGTGGGAAGAGTGGAGGAGGTCAGAAACAAGTTTTTGAGAGGTTTGAAGAGGATTGATGGATGTGGTTTGCCAGGTAAGTAGAAGGTATGGTGTTTGAAGTTTGGATTGATGCCACGAGTATTGTGGCCATTGATGATGTATGATATTGCGATTGGGCATGTAGAGGGGATGGAGGTTGTGGTGAGCGGGTTTGTGAGGAGGTGGTTGGGAGTGCCACGCTGTTTGACGAACATTGCATTTTATGGTCAGGGTGGAAAACTCCAGTTTCCCTTGACATCATTAACCGAGGAGTTTAAGGTGGTGAGGGTGCGGGGGTTCATGATGTTGCGGGATTCAAGTGATGCAGTGGTAAAGAATGCTCTCCCAGAGAAGAAGGGAAGTTGGAAGTGGAATGCAAGAGCAGAGGTGGACGAGCTGGAGGAGCGGTTGCAACAGGACGAGGTCATGGGGATGGTGCAGCATGGGAAGCATGGCTTGGGGTGGATGAAGCATGAGCGATGGGGAAAGGCATGTGTGAAAGAGAGGGGGAAGATGGTTGAGAGGGAGGTGAGAAGAAAGGAAGAGGAGGGGAGATATGTGAAAGCAGTCGGTCAGGCACAGCAAGGTGCTTGGACTAAGTGGGAAGGTGTGCACTGTGCAGGTGAGGATGTTGAAGTGGCAAGAGATTTGGAGGATGGAGCCAATATTGTTGAATTTCCTGTTGCGGGCAACGTATGATGTGCTTCCGTCACCAGTAAACTTGAGATTGTGGGGGTTGTTGCAGGAGGAGAGATGTTATTTGTGTGGAGGTGTGGGCACGGTGCAGCATGTACTGAGTGCATGTTCAGTTGCATTGGCAGCAGGACAATACAGGTGGCGACATGATCAGGTGCTGGCGGTGGAGTTGCAGATGGTGCAACAAGAGGTGCTGAGGTCGAGAGAAAGAAGAGTGGAGAAGGAGACTGATGGGGGAGAGGTGTGGTTTGTCAAAGAGGGCCAAGTGGTAAGAGGTGGAAAGAGGAGGAGGTGAAAAGCAAGAGGGCTGTCAGATGCTTGTGATTGACAGGTGGTGGCGGACCTGAAGCCACAATTGGTATTCCCAGAGGAGATCTGTGTGACAAGGTTGCGGCCTGACATTGTCATTTGGTCAGGTGCAACAAGACAGGTCATCTTAGGGGAATTGTCCGTACCTTGGGAAGAGAATATGGAGGAGGTGGAAGAGAGGAAAGTACACTGAGCTGGAGGCAGAGTGCCGGGAGAAGGGTTGGCGAGTTTCGTGTCAGCCATTTGAGGTGGGGTGTAGAGGGTATATTGGCAATTCCTTTTCTGGATTTCTTGCTCGGCTTGGAGTGTGTGGGGCAGAAAGAAGGAGGATGTGTGACAAGGTGGCCCAGGTTGCCTTGAAAGGCTCATTTTGGATATGGAGGAAGTTTATGGAGGCACGTCGAACGGTGTAGGTTGGTTGTGTGTGGTTTTTTTTTGGTTTTTCTTTGTTACGATTATTATTTCTTATTTTGTGTATATGAGTGAGTGGGTGAGGGTGTGTGTTTTTGCAGGAACTAATTTTTGCATGAGTGTGTTTTTGTATGTTGAGTGGTGTATGTTGTAAGGGTAGGTGGTTGGTTGGTGGTGTGTGTGTGTGTGTGTGTGTGTGTGTGTGTGTGTGTGTGTGTGTGTGTGTGTATGAATGATCTGGTGTGTTTTGTTGGTGAATGGTGAAGGGTATAAAGGTGGGTGTTTGAGTGTTCCACCATGTTTGTCTGGTGCTGTGGATTCTGGATGCGGAGGTGGTGTTGTTATTGTTGTAGTCTGCGTTCGTACTGGCTGGGGGTGGGGGTATGTACGCGTCCAGGTGTAGTTGCTGCATGTGGATGTGTATGTGCCCCTGCTGGCCCACCTTAGCTGACCGTATCGAGGTTGAAGGGCCGAAACGGGATGATGCTGAGGACCTCGACTGAGGACCCGGTCAGTGCGGCACACTTGTGACCAGGTGTGTTTTGAACTTATGTATATATATATATATATATATATATATATATATATATATATATATATATATATATATATACAGACGGCATTTAATATGGAATATTTTTTTTGTGGGGGTGAACTTACTTTTCAAGATGACTTAGAACCAAAAGTTCATTGGAATTATGTTGAAATTATTCTTGATTTTGTTAATGTGACCTTTAAAAGAAACAAAAACCACATTTGACATTTCGAAACAAATAAATTGATCCTTGAAAGTGATGTAAACTGATATCGAACTCAATTCATGGACAGTACTGTGTTAAACTTCTGTACGTTTTCCAGAAGTATCTTTATTTTGCACATTAGCCAAAAAATTTTTTAACAAAAACAAAAGTTAAATTACGACTGGGATTATGGACAGTAAAATTACAGTTCAGTACTTCGTGTAACCCCCACGAGCATTCAGGAGAGCACGTACACGTTGAGGCATGCTGTTCACGAGATTTGCCAAGGTTTGGACAGGAATCGCATGCCATGCAGTGACAATAGCCTGCTGCAATTCACGCACAGAGGTCGGCTGCTGGTCCAAGTGGTCGATTTGACGCGTTAATTCTGCCCACAAGTTCTCTATCGGATTCATATCCGGGGACAGGGCAGGCCACTCCATATGCTCTACACCACGGTTAGCAAGAAAGTGTTGGATCATGCGAGCACGATGAGGCCGTGCATTGTCATCTTGGAAGACAAAGTTTCCTCGAAAGGCTGCACGAGCAAATGGAAGCAATGTTTCTCCCAGAATGGCCCTCTGCTTGAACTGGTTCAGGTTTCCATTCAGAACAACCAGGCCAGTTTTGCCCCCTGCATGAAAAGCAGCCCAAACGGTCACCCCACCACCTCCAGCTTGGACTCTTGGCACTATACAATCTTTGTTGTAGGCTTCATGCACTTGTCTGCACACTCGGACGCGACCATCTTGACGATAGACCAGAAATCTAGACTCGTCACTGAAGATCACGTGATTCCAGTGTCCTGGCTGCCATTGACGGTGCTCTCTGGCCCACTGCAATCGGCACTGGCGGTGTTGTCTGGTCAGGCGTGGCTTTCTCAGGGGACGCCTGGCACAATAGCCTGCTTGAACCAGTCGTTGGTTGACTAGCCTTCTGGATACAGGCACATTTGTCAGTTGCTGCCACTCAGCCCTAAGCCGATTAGCTGACTTGGTACGGCCATTGCGGACTAACCGGTGCAGCTGGCGATCATCCCTCCTTGTGGTTCTGCGGGGACGTCCTGGCCTCAGTATTGCAGTAGGGACACCCCTCTGAGCATTTCGTTTCAGGATCTTTGACACCTGACTTGAGTGATGCCGTACTGCCGAGCAATAGCACGCTGTTTCATGCCGTAATTTCGTAAAGCCACCACTCCATGACAAACAACATTGTCGAGTTGACGGACCATCTCCAGAGGAAGCGGCAATAACTTTTGGAGACGTGCAGCAGTTGTTTTCCACTAATACAGAACGCAACAACCCTTGTATACCCGACTGTGAAGCCAATCATCAAATGCACCTGTCCGTACATTTTGCCACGCCATCTGTGATATAATCCTGTTGTTGACTTCTTGCTGCGACAGACAATCAGTGACATGGTTCTTTTAACAAATAAATCACCAAAGTGTAAAAGAAACTCACTAGATTGATATACTGAGTTAAGAAAGTAAACCCAAGTCAAGAAAAAAAAAAAATTCCATATTAAATGCCAAAGCTGTATATATATATTTTTTTTTTGTTGTTGTTGTTGTTGTTTACCAGAATACCAAACACTCTCATCAGGCCCACAACCACTCACACACACACCTCGAACACATACCTTATTCAAACACACAATACAGCCCTTAACCCGACACATAATCCAATTCAAATGCTACACAACACATTTTTCATATGAGTTTAAACAGTACAACACTTTTCACTGAAACCTAGTTGTAGAACCCAGGTCCAATAGAGATCACAGATCCCTTCATCGGCCCAGGTTCCCTGAACCTTTTGCCAATAATATGATTCACTCGATGTTCCAGATCACGTCACCCGTGTAGTCAAAACCCGCAAAGAGAGCTAGTTTTGGCAGATGCTAAGCATACAAAGAACTTGGAAGGGCACTTATAATGGTTACCTTACCTTGTTCCTTGGTGGCCACCAGCTAGCATCTCTTCCACTGTCTCATCCCTCTCTGTCCTCCATCCACCGGGATGTTGCGACCCTGCCAACCTTGATTTTGCGGGTGGCAAGCCCGCTGCCAGTGCGGGCAGTAATTTCTGCACTTCTCCAATGGTATTTTTTAGCTGTTCTCGGCTACCCTTTAAGCTAGCCCTTTTTTGAATCCTCCTTTCTGCGGAGGCAATTTTCCGTCCATAAGGTAAATACTTGCCATTCTACCTTACTTTTTGTTCCGACAGCCTTGGCTCCTTTTTCCTTGCGCTATTCTTTTTGTCCTTTTATTCCACACTTTCACATCCCTTACTGCTCCTGGTCCATGTATTTTCCACATGTACCCCGTACAAAATCCAACCTCCGGCTCCACAAAGTTATCGGTTTTGCCCTCACTATTCCCCATCGTTATGGGAGGCTACACTATGAGCCTTGCATTGGTATTTAAAATGAGCTACAAGGGATTGAGAGAAGAAGCAAGTAAGCCTGCTCACAGTGAGTTGCAGTAAACCAAGCCTTACGTTATAAGAGAGAACAAACTAGTGTTTCGGTAGTCGTCTGAATTTGTCGTGAGTGGATTTGGACAATATAATGTCCAGATGGAAGAAAATATATTTTCACATGAAAGCACTGTGTGCAATACAGGAAAGAGTTGGGTTGGGTCCATAGTAACGCCTAAATCTAAAACTGCAGAAGCAGAATTCAGGTGGTGATCCCCAAGTATCACAATCTGGGGTTGGAGATTTTTTAAAGAATGGGTGGAGAGCAAAGTATCAGCATCATGTCAGTCTTAGTCGCATTGAGTTTGAGAAAATTCATTGACTTTCATATTTTAATTTTAGATAGACAAGAATTCAGAGTTACAGATAAGGGAGCATGTCATCAGGTTGAATGGACATGTACATCTGGTTTATTGTTGTTGCTCTTCAACATACACTATTATCCCACCTTGTGGGGCCAGCCGCGGGAAGCTTGGCCCAAGTCTTTCAGGAACCGGCCTAGCCAGGCCTGACGTTTGCCTAGTTAGGGCAGGAATTTGGTCATGGTGCCGGCGATACTCGCCTCCTCTTTGCGAAGGACACCATTGGATCTTTAACGTCCACCAACCCATGCTGGCACACGGGACTCACAGTTTAACATCCATCCGAGGGGCGGCACACACATTAATGAATCACCCTGTCTGTGAAACACCGAACTGACAGTTTATAGCTGGGTCAGGATTCAAACCCAGGCGAGACAGCTTAGAGGCGAGTGTGCGTTCCTCTCGGCCATCCTGTCGGCCTATGTACATCTGGATACCATCAGGGTAACAATAAAAGCCGATATTGAAATTACATAAAACTGCACCAAGTGGATGCAGATAGAGAAAACCAGAACGACACTCTGTAGAGCGCGTACCTCCATCAGGCTGAACAGTTTACCTTTTGTGTCCTACTTATAGGCTGGATTTGCATCCGGACCTTGGCGAAAGTCGAATCAGCTAGCTTGTTCTTGTCTCCTACCCAATTCATCCACCTAGTTTTGTCATAATCCATCCACAACATTTTGAAATATCGTGCTACGTGTCATTTTTGGCCCTGTCTCTCAAGAATCACATAAGAAATTGTAGTATACCGATCGTCCACAAAATCGAATTAATTTGTCCTTGTCGCACACCCAACCTGTCCACCAAATTCCATTCAAATCCGTCCATAACTTTGTGAGATATACTGCTCTCGGACAGACAAACAAGACCGAAAACATGACCTCCGTCCACCTTTGGTGGTGGCGATAATTAGAATATGGCAACAAATTCTTGCATCTCTGACTTATCTCCAAGAAACTCACTCCATTAGGTACCAACTTAGCATCAAGGGTTCAAAAGGCCTACTGCACCTGAGTGCTTTGCCATTTTGTGACGTACCGTATAAATCCATTAGTTCACAGTCGGAGACTTCTGTGAGGATGGGATATAAAATGGCAGTGGGGAGTGTGCTCTCAGTGGACTGGGAATTTGCAATCATTGTTCTAGTGAGTCAACATCCATACCTCACACCTTGCAGTTCTCATTGCATTGTTTGTACCAAGATGGATGTCTCAGGTCCATTGATCCAATTCCATAAATTACTGCACTATTGAACTTCCGTTGACTTTTCTGTCTTTGCTAATTATCTCCAGTTCTTAATTGTCTTGTAGCAGGTTCTTTTTCTCTTTAAAATTGTACCCCATGAGTTTGTTTTGTTTGTTTAGATTTTTGAATGATGTCTAAATTTGAGACATGATGACCTTTCTATCTATATGCATATCTGTGCAGTGTCTGTCCTGTCCTGTCCTGTGTTGTGTTGTGACTGAACTACTCTCTCAAACTTTTGTGAAATCGTACCAAACTTCTGGTATGCGCCTATCTCTCCCGTGGGTATGTCCTAAGGGGTTTTTTTTTTTTTAAGAAAAGTTTTGAAAAACAAAATTTTGAATTTTTTTTAAATTTCTTCAACTTCAATTGTTTATAAAATGTAATATCACGTGTATTACAAATACATTGTGCAAAATAATTGTTTGTATTATGATTGGTGTAAACTATGACAAAACAGCAACTCAGGTACAGTCATCCATCTATATATCTACATATGTGGACTGTGTCTGTGTTGTCACTGAACTACTTCCCCAAACTTTTGTTTCCGTGGTTGTGAAGTGTTTTTAATAACGTTGTTGGTGAGATGTTTTGAATCACGTGGTGGTGAGGTGTTTTGAATCACGTGGTGGTGAGGTGTTTTGAATTACTTTGGTGGTGAGGTGTTTTGAATTAAGTTGTCATGGGGTGTTTTGAATTACGTGGTGGTGAGGTGTTTTGAATTACGTGGTGGTGAGGTGTTTTGAATTACATGGTGGTGAGGTGTTTTGAATTACGTGGTGGTGAGATGTTTTGAATTACGTGGTGGTGAGGTGTTTTGAATTACGTGGTGGCGAGGTGTTTTGAATTACGGGTGGTGAGTTGTTTTTAATTACGTGGTGGTGAAGTGTTTTGAATTGCGTGGTCGTGAGATGTTTTGAATTACGTGGTGGTGAAGTGTTTTGAATTGCGTGGTCGTGAGATGTTTTGAATTACGTGGTGGTGAGATGTTTTGGAATTACGTGGTGGTGAGGTGTTTTGAATCACGGGGTGGTGAGGTGTTTTGAATCACATGGTGGTGAGGTGTTTTGAAGCACGTGATGGTGAGGTGTTTTGAATTACGTGGTGGTGACGAGTTTTGAATTACGTGGTGCTGAGTTGTTTTGAATTACGTGGTGGTGAGGTGTTTTGAATCATGTGCTGGTGAGATGTTTTGAATTATGTGGTGGTGACGAGTTTTGAATTACGTGGTGGTGAGGTGTTTTGAATTATGTGGTGGTGAAGTGTTTTGAATTACGTGGTGGTGAGTTTTGAATTATGTGGTGGTGAGGTGTTTTGAATTATGTGGTGGTGAAGTGTTTTGAATTACGTGGTGGTGACGAGTTTTGAATTACGTGGTGGTGAGTTGTTTTGAATTATGTGGTGGTGAAGTGTTTTGAATTACGTGGTGGTGACGAGTTTTGAATTACGTGGTGGTGAGTTGTTTTGAATTATGTGGTGGTGAAGTGTTTTGAATTACGTGGTGGTGACGAGTTTTGAATTACGTGGTGGTGAGTTGTTTTGAATTATGTGGTGGTGAAGTGTTTTGAATTACGTGGTGGTGACGAGTTTTGAATTACGTGGTGGTGAGTTGTTTTGAATTATGTGGTGGTGAAGTGTTTTGAAATACGTTGTGGTGAGGTGTTTTGAATTATGTGGTGGTGACGAGTTTTGAATTATGTGGTGGTGAAGTGTTTTGAATTACGTGGTGGTGACGAGTTTTGAATTACGTGGTGGTGAGGTGTTTTGAATTATGTGGTGGTGAAGTGTTTTGAATTACGTGGTGGTGACGAGTTTTGAATTACGTGGTGGTGAGGTGTTTTGAATTATGTGGTGGTGAGGTGTTTTGAATTACGTGGTGGTGAGGTGTTTTGAATTACTTGGTGGTGAGGTGTTTTGAATTACGTGGTGGTGAGGTGTAATCGTCCCAAACTTCCAGTCTGCACCTACCACTCCCCTATGTATGTGCTGAGGGGTTCTTTTTTGAAATTCTTATCATTTTTTCAACCTAAATCTTCACCCTAAATTGCCTATAAAAATGTAATATCACAAACACTACAAATACATTCTGCAAAATAATTGTTTGTATTATGATTGGTGTAAATCATGACAACACAGCAACTCAGGTACAGTCATTAGCCTCAGCTAAAACAAGCCCGTTCCTCGAACGACGTGTGGTGATGTGAGCGTAGCGAGCCAAGCCAAGCTCGTATTCCATATATTTACATGATGTTTTTGGTCAAGGTTCGCTTGAAATGGGCCTCTGTAATACAACAACAACAACAACATGCATTTTAAGGCCATTTTCCCTGCTAGAGTGGGGGTTAGCCTTGCGGTCCCCATGACAATCTTCTCCATTTTGCCCTATTTTCTGCATCTCTCCTTGTTAACCCCCTTGCCCGCATTTCTTCTTCCACCATCTTTAGCCAAGTCTTTCTCGGTCTTCCCCGTCCTCTACTTCCTTCTACATCAATTTCCATCACTCTTCTCAACCAGTCACTTTCATCCTTCCTCAACACATGACCAAACCATCTCAGCCTGTTCCTCTTCACAGCATCAATCACAGGCAATATTCCCATCATCTTTCGCAATTCATCATTTGTCTTCCTCTCTCTCAACGATACTCCGCACATCCATCGAACCATTCGCATTTACACCCTTTCCAGCCTTCGTTGCTGCTTTACGTTCATTACCCATGTCTCGCTCCCATAAATCATAACACTTCTCACACATGCAGCATACACCTTTCCCTTCAGCTTCAGCGACACTCTCCTCCTCATCAGCACGCCACTCAGTTCCCGAAACTTCTTCCATGCACATCTCACTCGAGCAACTGTTGCCGAGTCTGATCCACCTTCTCCATTCAGCATGTCTCCGAGGTAGCAAAATGTTTTCACACCTTCCAGCTTCACGCCGTCTCCAAGATCCAACTCAACATTTCCTCCATCTGCAGCTCCCTCTGTGCACACCTTACATTTGAATGTAGCTGCCACACTGGTAAATGACCCTCTCAGACCACTACATTTTTGATGAACCCACTCAGCGCACATTGTACATTGAATGGAGTTCACTCCGACACCCTTCCTGCACACAGCACACGGCCACTTCCCAGTTCTTTCCACCTCACCACATGCTTTACCACTTGCCATCACCTTCGTCTTTCCGATATTCACCTTCAGACCTTTTGTCTCCATACATTCCTTCCACTTGTTCATCTTTTCCTTCAGTCCATCCATACTTTCCGCAATCAACACCAGATCATCTGCATACAACAACTCCCACGGTAAACCCTCCTTTACGTTCTGAGCCAGCACTTCCATCACAGCTACAAATAGTAGTGGACTTAGTACCGACCCCTGATGCACTCCCACCTTCATCTCAAACTCACCACTGTTCCCGTCCTTCGTCCTTAGAGCTGTGCGCGCTCTTTTGTACATTGCCATCACTACTCTGATCAACCATTCCTCCACTCCTAACTTCCTCAATGCCCATGTCAATACTTTGCGTGGAACCCTATCGAATGCTTTCTCCAGATCAACAAACCCAAAAAACAACTTCTTCCTCTTCTCCATGTACTTCTCCTGCAACTGCCTCACAATGAAAAGCGCATCTGTCGTTCCTCTTCCTGGCATAAATCCAAACTGCATTTCGTCAATCTTCACTTTCTTCCTTATCCTCCTCTCCAACACCCTTTCCAATACCTTCATTCCATGCTCCAATAACTTTATCGCTCGGTACGAGCCACACTCCAGAGGGTCACCTTTCCCCTTGTATAGAGGGACGAGGGTACTCAGTTCCCAATCCACTGGAATGCGGCCTTCTTTCACCACCAGATTACAGATATCTGTCATTCTCTTCACACCCCAACTTCCTGCTGCCTTCAACATATCTCCCACAACTCCCGTCGGCCCTCCCGCTTTTCCACTCTTCATTGCTGTTATCGCTTCCTCAACTTCCTTCTCAGTTATCTTCTCTGCCGGTCCTAAAACTGGGTTACTCTCTATGTTGCCATCCCATTCATTCTCTGTATTCAACAGCATTTCCATATATCTTTTCCATCTTCCTTTAATTCCATCTGGGTCGACAATGATTTGTCCCACTTCATCCTTCAAGCAACTCACCCCCATCACGTCACACCTCTCTTTCGCTATGTGCTTTGCAATCCTGAATACTGCTTTCTGACCCTCTTCCGAATCCAAGCGTTCTCCGAACATTTTCCTACATGCCTCCTGCGCCTTTGCTACCTCTTTCTTTGCAGCCTTCCTGGCTGCCTTATAACTTTCATGCTCTGCTGTTTCTGCTCCCGTACCCTTTGCCTTCTGCCACTCCTTGAACTTCTTCCTCTTCTCGTCAATCCTCTTTCCAACTTCATCATCCCACCACCATGTTTCCGAGTGCCTCGGTGGTCCTTTTGTCCATCCACATACCTCACCAACGGCTCCCAACAGACTAGCTTTCATTGACATCCAACCACTTTCAAGCTCAACCACATCATCCTTTATCCTACTCAGCCTCTCTTTTAATGCCTCCCTTACTGTCACCTCTTTCAACCTCCACACCTTCATTCTTGGTTGGTACTTCACCTGCCGAGCTCTCCTCGCACCTTTCATTTTTATGTCGCAGACAACCAAGTGGTGCTGTGAAACAGCCTCCTCCCCCGGGATCACCTTTGTGTCCCGGAGGTGCCCCCTATCTCGCCTACGCACCATCAGGTAGTCAACGGTTGTCGTCGACCCACCTGACGTGTATGTAACAAGCTTATTATCCTCTTTGTGGAACTGAGTATTACAAATCAACAAATCAGCTCCATCAGCAAACTCCAAAATCCTTTCACCTTCTCCATTTCTCACACCATATCGGTAACCCCCATGAACTCCCTCAAAACCATCCATACTCCTTCCCACATGTCCATTCAGGTCTCCTCCCACCACAACAACTTCTTCATCTTTCACGTTTTCCATCAGCTTCTCTATCGCACACCAGAACTTGTCCTTCTCTTCATTGCTTCGACCAACCTGCGGAGCATATCCCGAGATGACGTTCACCAAGAGCTTTCCAATCATCATTTTCACCATCATCAACCTATCACTCACTCTAGTCACACTCACCACACTGTCGACAAACTCCTCAGAAAACAGGACACCAACACCATTCACGCCCTCCGGGCACCCTTGCCACACAAACTTGTATTTCTGTCCCTGCCTACCCTTCACCATTCTCACACCACTTCCCTTCCATCTCGTCTCTTGCACACAACATATGTCCACTCTTCTTCTGACCAATACTTCCACCACTTCTCCTGATCTCCCTGTCATTGTCCCTACATTCCATGTCCCAAACCTCAGAAACTGATCTCCACTTCGGGCTGCACCCTGCCCATATGTAGTTGTAATTGTCATGGTTCTCTTTTTGAGGCAATGTTTTTATGGCCGGATGCCCTTCCTGACGCCAACCCTCTTAGTCGTCTCTTACGACACGCAGGGATACGGTGTACCTATTCTGACCAGGGTACACACTGGGAAACGTTTAAAACATGGAAATTCTGGGGAGCGGGGGGGGGTGGGGGGGGGAGGGCGGCGTCAGCATCACGGCTGCATTTTAAACATATTCCAACAATATCCAAACAGAACCATGAAAACCATGAAAAACAATCTGGGAAAAGTCTCCAAGCGAGAACGTGGATTTGAGAAGGAAGGAGCAGAGGCGGGAGAGAAATGAGATACAGGGGGCGGGGCACAAGCCGAGACGGGGAGGAGAGCGAACAAGCACGTGTCCGGGAGGAGAGAAAGAATCAATATATAATTCTTTGTCTAGGGAGGTGAGGTGAGGAGGAGAAAATAAAATAAAAGAAACAAGCAATACAGCGAAGGAAAGAACCCAAATCGACAAAACACCGACGGGGGGGGGGGGGGGGGGAAGCCCCAAGTTACCAGGCCACGCACGAGGTACGACTCAGAAAACGATTAGTTACACACAAGTTTGTACGAATTACAAACCAATACCAACCAGAAACACACAATAACACGTACACAGCAAAATAACCAGAGGAAATTTGACAAAGACAAGAATGGGAAAACACTTAAACTTCGATGCCGTGGAGAGCTCGAA
The DNA here is from genome assembly GCF_964187855.1 of Myxine glutinosa. Lineage (NCBI taxonomy): Eukaryota > Metazoa > Chordata > Myxini > Myxiniformes > Myxinidae > Myxine > Myxine glutinosa. Next base: position 21,672,974 of record NC_136266.1, read on the forward strand.
GTACGCTTCACTCGCCCGAGGAACCGGAACCTCTGTAATAAAACATCGTAATTAAGTAAATGTCCATATCTCATTGGTTCATAAACATGTGGTTTCTGTTTCGAACTATGGATTGCTACTTTTGTTTGTGGGGCAATGAATGATTCACATGTACACTATATTACCAACATTGTTGGTATCGTAAGGAAATGTGCAGGCTTATTTATTCACAATCTTATATTTGATTTTTAATAGGGTATTGCCTGCTCCTGGCAACATGCCAGGCTATTTTCAAAATTATCTTTCTCTCTTTCTCACTCTCTTTCTCACTCTCCCCCTCCTCTTGCTCTCTTGCTCTCTTTGTCTTTTTCTCTCTCTCTCTCTCTCTCTCACTCTCACTCTCACTCTCACTCTCACTCTCACTCTCTCTTTCTCTCTCTCTCTCTCGCCCCCTGCTGGCTGTCGGTGTGTTTGGGTGTGGCAAGATGGCGGCTGTGCATGTGTGGTGAGGTCCGAGCTGCTCTGCTGTTCTACTCTTTTGTACCTTTCCGCGTCGTATCACCTCTTCCTCCCCCCTGTTCGTTTATCTTCACATCCTTACTCTGCATTTGTGCCCCAACCCCACCCCTTTGATCAGACCCAACACTTTGGGGCTTCGGCCTCCCCCTCCCCCCCCCCCCATCTCCCCCACCGCCTTCTGCCTCCCTGTTCCCTCCTCGGTTTATTTTTCCTTATCTCGTTTTCATTTCTATTCACTCCTTCGTGTCCTTTGTTTCCTTTCCTTTTCTGAGAGAGAGAAAGAGAGCCTGCAGCTGTTTGTGGATAACTTTTACATTAATCGGTGGCCCATCCCGTCCTCCGGCTGATCCTTTTTTTCTCCACCAGCTGTGTTTGTTTTCGCCTTTGAAAATCAGTCTCGGCTCGTAATTAATTAATCACTGTTCGAGAGCGATATTCACCCTCCTCCATCCCTTCCTCGTCCCTTCTCCCCCCCCCCCCCCCCCCCCCCACACTCGTCCCTTGTCCCTTGCAGAGCTGTAGATAGAGAGAGTTTGGCCAACTAAACAATAGGCGCCATGTTGTTACCCAAGGTCAAGTGCACGTGCGTGTGCGTTCAAGCGTGCATGCAACTCACTGCTATTAGGGACGGGTTTATTTTTATGTTCCTGAGTTTCTTACATTGTTTAGTCAGTTGCGAATGAGTGGAACTTTGGATGGATGAGTGGAAGGAAGGATGGATGAGTGGAAGGAGGGATGGATGAGTGGAAAGAAGGATAGATGAGTGGAAGGAGGGATGGATGAGTGGAAGGAGGGATGGATGAGCGGAAGGAGGGATGTATGAGTGGAAGGAGGGATGGGTGAGCGGAAGGAGGGATGGATGAGTGGAAGTAAGGATGGATGAGTGGAAGATCCATCACTCATCCATCGTTCGTTCCACTCATCCATCCTTCCTTTCACTCATCCATCCTTCCTTCCACTCATCCATCCTTCTGCTCATCCATCCCTCCTTCCCCTCATCCATCCCTCCTTCCCCTCATCCATCCCTCCTTCCACTCCTCCATCCCTCCTTCCACTCAACCATGCCAACTTCCACTCATCCATCCCTCCTTCCCCTCATCCATCCCAACTTCCACTAAGCGAATGCATGCAATGCGATGCGCGTTCTGCTAGTTACGGAGGTTCGGTAACAACATGGCGCCTGTGAATCACATGACAGCGCTTAAACAATCATAGGGCAGACCAGTTGAAACCGGGTTGACCTAACTCTCTCTATCTACGGCTCTGGTCTGTGAGAGGCATGGACACTTACTTCGCACACGAAAGAGTTGGCATTTGGTTTCCAGCCTTCTCGTCGAACCTTTATCTCCCAAATTTTCCTTCGTTCTGGGTTGCGGGGAAAACGTTTCATTGATTTTCCCCTATCTGAACGATTAGAACAACCGTATGCCGAACAGCACGGCATTTTTTTTTTGACTGATGAAAAACGAAGCGAATGCATGCAATGCGATGCGCGTTCTGCTAGTTACGGAGGTTTGGGTTACAACATGGCGCCTGTGAATCACATGACAGCGCTTAACCAATCATAGGGCAGACCAGTTGAAACCGGGTTGACCGAACTCTCTCAATCTACAGCTCTGCTCCCTTGTACCCCCACCCTCGTCCCTTGTCCCTTTTCCCCCCACCCCCCACCCTCGTCCCTTGTAAATTATGACTTCGTTTTCGCGTTATGCGGCATATGAAGCATTAACACGGAGACATGGCGTCGTTTGTGTCCCGCCGAACGATGTCAGCGTCGAGGACCTCGTTATTGCTGTAGGCAACATAATCGGTATTGATAAAGTTCGTGCGGCCTCTCGAATGAACAAACGTGTCATTATTTTCGTATCCGAGGCTGAACTGGTTCACGAGATTGTATCTACGGGATTATCGACAGATGATGGACATTTCGTACTCGTGTCCCCTCTCGACACTCCGGCCGTTAAGGTCATCATCTCGAACTGTCCTCCATTCCTGAAGAATGAGAGACTGGTCTCCGAACTATCTCGTTATGGTTCTGTGGTTTCGCATGTCACTATGTTACCTTTACGTTGCCAGGACGACCGGGCTAAACATGTGATGTCTTTCAGGAGACAAGCTTATCTTGTACTTCCTCCTTCTAACGTCGAAAGAACGCTGAACATTGTTTTAAAATCCAAAATTGATCATCATGATTACCAATTATATATAACCACTGACACCTTGAAATGTTTTGAATGTGGTAAATTCGGACAGACGGACACCTGAAACGCTCTTGCCCAAAAGCAGCTTCGTCGAACGAAGGGACAAACCGTGTAAACAACAAGGATTCCTCCTCTTCATCTTTAGCTTCAGCTGTGAAGGGAACATCTTCCATGTCCGGCAATGACGCTCAGCCTTCCCATCCCGATAATCCAAACAGCACAACGAACGTCGGGGATGGCTTCACCATTGTTCCGTCAAGGAAGAGAAAGACCTTTCCCGAGGGTCATTTAACTCAGAAAAAGGTAGCATTTAACAATAAGCAACCTGTCTGTAACACCCCCCCATTCGTGACCGATGCCACTCTGCAACGCTTACCTGGGATAAATCCTGTACCTACAGCCAACAAGTTTGGCCCCCTTTCATGTGAGGACATAGACGTTCCACCTGCAGGGACTGTTTTACCTGTTAACAAATCAAATCCCCACGTGCGCTGTCTCGCCCCGCCCCCATTTTCCCCTTGCCTTCCACCTTTTGCCCTGTTCAAGTGACTCGTGGTCGTCGCTCGAGGCTTCCTCTCCCCATTGGTATTTTTGTGAATATAAGATTGTTCTTCACAGTTCTGTTTAAATATGTTTCAACTATCCCCTTCAGTGTTTTATTCAGTGGTTTATTACAACACGCTGTTTTTCTTCTTATTTAAAAGGCTCCTTTCAATTTCCTCTTCAACTCATTCCATTTCAAAAAAATATTCAATCTCTTATGATTCCAAATCACTCCATGCTCTAAATTCTCATTCATTCCATCCCTCCTCCATCGTTCTTAAACGAATCGCTAACTTGAAAATCGCAACAAACCCAATTTGTTATATATGTTCATCTTTCATTAATCATCCACTTTCTAAACTCCCCCCTTGCCCCTCCCCTTGAAATCTCCCCCCCAACCATCCCTCCCAAATTCTCCCTCCGCCCACCTCCTTCTCAAAGCTGCCTCCTCCCCACTTCCTCTCCCTCCTATGTCATACCTCCACCTCCCCCAACCTTCTACTTTCCTTTGTCCCCCCTCAAACAAACTCTCACTGTGCCTCATTCCATCACCATCAAACCTTTCGTCCTCCTCATCCTTCCCTTTCTTGTAACTCTTCTGTAATCTCTGACACTATCAACTGCTCTTCCTACATCCCCCTCTCACCCTTCATCTGACCCTACCCCTCCCCTCCCCTGTCCTGCACCCGATGCTCCCCCTCTCTCCTCACTAACGGTATGGACCTCAAACATCCGGGGCCTTCGCTCAAACCTGATTGATCTCTCCATTCAGGTTGCTTCTGAAAATCCAGACTTGATCTGATTAACAGAAACTTTCCTCCTTCAAGATGTCTCTGATTCCTTAATATCTCTTCCTGGTTACTCCCTCCTCCGGTACGATAGACCTGATCCTCGTCCTGGTGGTGGGGTAGCTATCTTTATCAAAAACTCTCTTCCTCACTCTCCCTGCACTGCCCTCTCTCCACCCCACCCACAGGAGTACCTCTGGCGACGGCTTCCTCTCCGCTCCCACCTTTTGTTCATATGTGTTCTGTACCGTCCTCCAAACAGTGATGACTCCATTTACATTTCTCTGTCGGACAACATGGACCAACTTCTATCAACTCATCCAAACTCTCTCTTCCTCATATGTGGCGACTTCAACTGTCATCATGCCAGCTGGCTGGGTGTGGGTTCATCTCTCACCAGCCATGGCACCTCAGCAAAGGACTTCTGCGACTCATTGGGACTGACACAATCTGTCAATTTCCTGACCCGGATCTCAGTCAATGGAGTATCTTCTCTTCTGGACTTGGTTATGACTAACTTCCCTGCAAATGTCTGCTGCTCTTCTTCTGCTCCAATCGGCTCATCTGATCATGTGCTTGTTAAAGTGGACATCTCTCTGACCATTCTCAGAGAGCCTCCTCAGCGTTGACGAGTCTGGCATTTCACTCAGGCCAACTGGCATGGTCTTCAAGCAGCCATCAATCATCTGGACTGGTCTCCCATCTCTAATGCCTCTGACATCAATTCTTCCTGGGAATTCTTCCAAAGCAAACTGCTCTCTCTCATGCACAGATTTATCCCATCTCGTCTTCAGTTGTCTTACCCTTCCTCCCGTCCATGGTACACTGAATCTTGTGGTGAGGCAGTTGCCCTGAAACAACTTGCCTTTGTGTCTTGTAAGGCAAATCCAACTGAAGGCAATCTCAGTTCCTTCCACCAAGCTCGAAACAAGTGTGTTTCTACCCTCAGGAGTGCCAGGAAGCACTATCTCTCCACACTCAAGATTGAACTCTCAAACCTGTCTCCTTCCTCCAAATCCTGGTGGCGTCTGGTCAAATCCGTTTCTGGTGTTTGTTCCCCCTCCATCCCCTCCCTTACCTCAAATGGCTACACAGTTGACACCGCACGTGACAAAGCCGAATGCCTCAACTCTGTATTTGCCTCAAAATCTTGTGTCCCAAACCCATCGCTCTCTGTTCCCACCTTTCCCAGTCGAACCCAACTGCTCCTGGACTCTGTGTCCTTCTCTCCTGACAAGGTGGAGAAGTTTTTTTTATCAAACCTCGACTCTGATTCTGCAACTGGACCAGATGGCATCAGCCCTCGGGTCCTAAAATCCTGCTCTGCCGCTCTGTCTCACCCTCTCTCTGTTCTTTTCACCCTCTCTTTTGCTCAAGGTCATCTGCCAGCATCTTGGAAATCAGCAAACATTACCGCTTTACACAAAAAAGGTGCAAAAACAGATCCTTGCAACTACAGACCAATCAGCCTGCTCCCAATTGTCAGCAAAGTCATGGAATCCATCATTGCTTCAGATATCAAATCCTTCCTCTTCTCCAATGGCTTGATCTCTGATCATCAATTTGGATTCAGACCAGGTCCTTCTACTCTGGACATGTTGCTTCTGCTGTCTCAACAATGGATGGAGGTCCTCAATGCCAAACAGGAAATAAGAGCTGTCTCACTTGACATATCACGTGCCTTCGATACGGTCTGGCACCCAGCTCTGCTCACCAAACTCACCTCCTATGGTATTCAGGGAAATCTCCACTCATGGCTTGCGGATTTCCTCTCTGGTCGTAGGCAACGTGTGGCCCTGAATGGATTTCTCTCATCTTCCCTTCCTGTTCTGGCTGGAGTTCCCCAAGGTAGTGTTCTGGGCCCTGTGCTATTTCTGGTCTTCATCAATAACCTCTCCGACTCTCTGGAAAATCCTCTCTATCTCTTTGCTGATGACTCCACTATCTGCCGCTCCATTCCTCATCCCTCAGATCGGCAGTCTGCAGCCTCCTCACTCTCTGCAGACCTGGACAAAATCACAGACTGGTCAAACAAGTGGAACATGTCTTTCAATCCTGACAAATCTCACACTCTTACAATGTCTCTCTGAAAGGACCGACTGGACAACCCTCCCATCTACTTTCTCAACAATCCTCTCCAAGAAGTTCTGTCGCTCAAGCTTTTGGGTCTCACTATCTGCCATGATCTTTCTTGGGAAAACCACATTTCCAAGCTGGCCTCCAAAGCCAGTCGCCGACTGGGCATCCTCCGTCGTGCGAAGGCCTTCCTTGGCACACCTGAGCTCCTCACTACATACAAGGCTTTCATCCGCAGCTCAATGGAATACTGTTCCCCCCTCTGGGCTGGTGCTCCTGCCTCACACCTTGCTCGGCTTCACGCTGTTGAGGCCAAAGCTTTCAGAATCATTGGAATCTCCTGCGATGGAGTCAACTCCGAGGGCCTTTCACTCACTCACCGCAGGCAGGTTGGTGGTCTTTCTGTCTTCTACCGACTCCTCTCCGGCCTTGCTCCCCCAGCTCTCTCTGTGCTCTGTCCCCCCAATATTCCTTCAGGTCGCACAAGATCTGCCTGCAACCCTCTTATGGTTAAACTGCCAAAGTCTAGGCTCTCTGCTCACCTTCACTCTTTCATTCCCCTTTTCTCCCGCCTCTGGAACAAACTCCCCCACTCCTTTCAATCCCACTCCTCCCTCCAGGTCTTTAAAACAGCTGTTCACCACCATCTCTTATCTTCCCGCATCGAAAACCTTGATCTTTTCTACCCCCGGTAATTCACCCCAGAGTCCTTGCAGTGTTCATATGTTTTATTCCTCTCCCACCTCCCCCCAAGTCCTCCCGATGTCCCTGCTCTCAAATGTTGTGTTTGTGTCCTTCCCCCTCTCTCCCCATCTTGTCTGCCGCTCCCCTTGTTTTTTGTGTTTTGTGTGTCGGTTTGTCTTTTTGTGTGATTAATGTTAGCGCTTTCACGAGCCTCGATCTTGTATACAAAAAAAAAAAAAAAAAAAATGGAATTGTCTTACCTGTTATGGACTCGGCTGTTGGAAAGTCCTCTGATGATTTTGCTGAGACCACTGGTGATGAACCTGCTGAGACCACTGGTGATGAACCTGCCGAGACCACTGGTGATGAACCTGCTGAGATCACTGGTGATGAACCTGCTGAGATCACTGGTGATGAACCTGCTGAGATCACTGGTGATGAACCTGCTGAGATCACTGGTGATGAACCTGCTGAGATGACTGGTGATGAACCTGCTGGGACCACTGGTGATTAACGTGCTGAGACCACTGGTGATGAACGTGCTGTCACTTTGGAAAATGTTAATCCTAAACATGGTGATGCTGAATTCCTGTCAGCAGAAAATATCGAAGCTGTCTCAGTTACTGCTCTCAGTTCATCACCTGGTGAAGCTGGAATAGCAGGAATCAATGTTTTGCAAGAGACTCCTATTGGGCTAGATACCGCCTCACCATCAGAGGTTGTTGCAGTCGGGGGAAGCAACATCGCTGCATCTGCTGATGCTGTTTCTGTTTCACCAAATCCACAGATTATTGCTGTTATTCCACAAAGCAATGTTCCCACGGTGGGAGAGCACACAGATGTTACAACTAGTGCAGATCCGTGTGCCAATATTGATGACAGTTTTGACATGCAGGACTATACAAGCTTGTGTGATTCGGAAATTAAAACTGACTCTGACAAATCTGACCTGGAGGAAGCAAACAGCCAGGTGAAAGCAATGGAGAAGCTTACCAGTCTAGGTCCTACTTCCCCTGAACAAATAAGACTCTTCTTGCAAAATACGTACAGGAAACGCAGTGTAAACCTAACAGATTACTTTCCAGATTTACCGTCCTTCCTTGAGTGTGCTCAGGCTATTGTACGTAGGCCTGACTCATTCAACTTTCGTCAGACACATTGTCACCGTTTAAGAAAATTGATCGCCAAGGCGAAAAAGACTCCAAGTTAACTCATGGTGAGTTTCAAGATTGGAACAGTAAATGTCAATGGTGGTGGAAGTTCACTCCGCCAGATCCAGACCAAGCAGCTGATAGACGCTAACGGTCTCGACATAGCTTTGTTGCAGGAGACCCATGCCGTCAGATCTGTTCAGGCCCAGTGGCGACTCATTATGGATAAGGAGTGTTTCTTTAGTAACAGCTCCTTGTCTAAGGCAAGAATCATGTTTGTCTTAGGGAAACATTTCCAACCATCCTCGCTTCAATTTGCGAATATCATTGATGGCCATCTTGCCTCTGTGACCTTCTATCTCAATCAGGTCAAGTTTACAATCCTTAATGTGTACGCTCCAAGCAAAAATGGTGAGCGGATCTCCTTCTTCGCTGAACTGAGAAAGTTCCTCCAAACACTGGATCTGCAGACTTGTCTAATTATTGGTGACGACTTTAACTGTACTGTTAATGCCTCATGCAACCGAAACGGGCCGGAAAATCAACCACGTACCGCAAAACTTTTTGCGAATATCATTGCAAAATATAATCTCCATGATGTCTGGCGCTTGCAGCACCCTTCTGAACAATCCTATACATGGTGTCGTTGCTCCAACAACCACATCTCACTTGCGAGGCTTGATCGCATTTATGTAAATTCTCACCTGTTACATGGAGTTTGCAAATCTGATATCGTGCCTTCCGGTTTCTCCGATCACTCCCTAGCTCGAGCATTCATTCAACTCTCTAAACTGTGTCCAGGGAGTTCTCACTGGAAATTCAACAATAGTTTAATTGAAGACTTCAATTTTATTCAGGCGTTTGAATCTTTCTGGACAGATCTCTTGGAACGGAAGTTAAGCTGTTCTGTTAACCCACTGGTGTGGTGGGATTTAGTAAAAACCCAAATCAAAGGTTTCTGCCAACAATACCAGAGCTTCTCAAAAAGGGCTGATTATGAAGCGAGGAAATTATTGCAATCGGAGATTTTACATCTTCAGAGGGTCACAGGACAAAATAATAATGTGCAAAGAGCCTTAACCGAAAAACAGTCCCTATTGAAAGAAATGACTGAGAGGAATGCACGTGATGCCTTAGTTCGGATGAGGGTTTCTTGGGAAAACCACATTTCCAAGCTGGCCTCCAAAGCCAGTCGCCGACTGGGCATCCTCTGTCGTGCGAAGTCCTTCCTCGGCACACCTGAGCTCCTCACCACATACAAGGCTTTCATCCGCAGCTCAATGGAATACTGTTCTCCCCTATGGGCTGGTGCTCCTGCCTCACACCTGGCTCGGCTTCACGCTGTTGAATCCAAAGCTTTCAAAATCATTGGAATCTCCCGCGATGAAGCTATCTCTGAGGGCCTTTCACTCACTCACCGCAGGCAGGTAGGTGGTCTTTCTGTCTTCTACCGACTCCTCTCCGGCCTTGCTCCCCCAGCTCTCTCTGTGCTCTGTCCCCCAAATATTCCTACAGGTCGCACAAGATCTGCCAGCAACCCTCTGATGGTTAAACTGCCAAAGTCTAGGCTCTCTGCTCACCTTCACTTTTTCATTCCTCTTTTCTCCCGCCTGTGGAACAAACTCCCACACTCCCTTCAATCCCTCTCCTCCCTCCAGGTCTTTAAAACAGCTGTTCACCACCATCTCTTATCTTCCCCCATCCATAACCTTGATCTTTTCTACCCCCACTAATTCACCCCAGATCCACCTTGTTTGAAATTCCAACTTCTTTCCTGGAAATCCTGGCAGTGTCCATATGTTTATACCTCTCCCACCCCCCCCCCCCACCCCCTTCACATGCCTCCCCCCCAAAGCCCTCTCCCTCCCACAGATCTCTCGATGTCTCCATGTCTCTCGGTCCCTGCTCTCAAATGTTGTGTTTGTGTCCTTCCCCCTCTCTCCCCATCTTGTCTACTGCTCCCGATGTTATTTGTTTTATGTGTCTGTTTGTCTTTCTGTGTGATTAATGATCGCTCTTTCACGAGCCTCGATCTTGTATACAAAAAACCAAAAAAAAAAAAAAAAAAGGGTGCAGCACCTTAATGAGACAGACATACCAACTAAGTATTTTTTTTTTCTTTAGAGAAACCCCTATCGAACAAACAGCTCTCTCAACTGCGTTTGGCAGACTCATCCATCACTTTCAACCATCAGTTGTCAAACTTTTCACAAAGGAATATTTCTCTAAAATATATTCGATGGAGCAAATAAATCCTGTCAGTGTCGCCTCTATCTCCGTAGGCCTGCCAGTGTTGTGTGAGGGTGGACGTTCCCACCTGGAGGGGCCCATTACCTTAGACGAACGTGGCGCCACTCTGCACAGCCTTGCTGTTGGGAAAGCGCCTGGATTGGACGGACTTACAACTGAATTTTATAAGAAATTCTGGCATCTATTGGGTCCCGAACTCCTCAACACCTTGAACGCAAGCTGCCAGCTTGGGGAGCTCCCTCAGAGTTGCCGACGGGCTATTCTCACCCTCATTCCAAAGAAAGGAGACTTGCACTATATTCAAAATTGGCGCCCAATCTCTTTGCTATGCACAGACTATAAGTTATTCTTGAAAGCCCTGGCATCGCGACTTACTCCTCATCTCTCCTCATTGTTGAAAGAAGACCAATGCTATTGTGTACCCAAACGCTCCATCTATGACAACATCTCCCTCGTAAGAGACATGATTGAACTGTGCAAAGAAAATCCCACAGATTTGGGACTTCTTCTCCTTGATCAGGAGAAGGCCTTTGACCGCGTCGATCATCGGTACCTCTTCAAAGTGCTTGAAAGGTTTGGACTTGGTCCGACCTTCATTTCTTACATTAAGATGCTGTACAACAATATTTCTAGTGTGCTTAAGATAAACAATTAACTTGTTACACCCTTGCCTGTTAACAGGGGAATTCGACAAGGTTGCCCCCTCTCTGGCTTGCTCTATGCTCACTCCATTGAACCCTTACTGGTTTATTTGTGTGCTAGATTAACCGGGGTTGGGTTTTCTCATCTTGAACGGCCCATTAAGGTGCTGGCATATGCCGATGATGTGTGTGTCTTTGTGCGGAACCTCAATGACATTAATGTTGTCCGTTATTGTCTATCCGTGTTTGAAAAGGCTTCTTCAGCCAAAGTGAATTGGGGCAAAACGAGCGCCTTTTGGCTTGGTCCGTCATGTCACTTGGCACAAAGACTTCCTGCTCCTCTTGCACTGATGGCGTGAAATACCTTGGAGTGTTCTCAGGTAATGACGCCACAGTAGCAAAGAATTGGGCGGGTCTGTCTGATTTTGTTGAAGGAAAACTGCAAAAATGGAGACATCTGATCACACAACTGTCCTATCGTGGAAGGGTCTTGGTGATTACCAGTTTGGTAGCCTCTACCCTATGGCACAGGTTCTTTGTGCTGCACCCTCCGGTAGTGTTGCTTCAACAGCTCCAGAAGTGCTTTGTGTCTTTCTTCTGGGATGGAAAGCACTGGTTGCGACCCAAGGTCCTCAGTTTGCCACTGACTGATGGAGGCCAAGGCCTGGTTGACATAAAGAGCTGGTTAATGGCCTTTCGACTTTCGGTTGCTCTACGCATGCTGTACATGCACCCCTCTCCACCTTGGGTTAACGTTGCTCGTCGCCTTTTGCAGCAGGCGGGGAGACTAGGCTATGACCACGCTCTATTCTTGATGGATCTTTCGCATCTTGATATGTCTCCCCTCTCTAGGTTTTATCAGAGTGTACTAAACGTATGGCGAGCCCTAACGACAACAAGAGCCACACTTTCGTACACAAGGCAAATGTTTCTGATGGAGCCCTTGTTTTACAATTCAATTTTCCATGATATGCCTGCTGATAGGTGTCTCGTTCAATGCTTTGTCGCGAAGAACATAAAATCGGTCGCCGATCTTTTAAGCCCAAATGGCAGTTGGATTGGAGCTGATGCACTGGCAAGCCTGGTTGGCGTGCGATCCTCCAGAGTTGTGGCACGCATGTTACGCTGTGTCCTTCATACCTATGCACAGCTTGCACCTAACTGGGAGCAAGTCCAAGCAGACAACGAACAAGGTGCTTCTCCTGCTACCTTTCCTGAACTTATTTGCAAGTTTTCTCTTGCCAACTCTCCTCCTTGTACCCCCTTTAGCATAGGATTCAACGGGTTTCCTAAACAAAAAGACCTCTATTTGGGTTGCGTAAGTTTTCTTTTACAAAGGCAAATGACACAGCGGAGGGTTCGATGGAGAGACCTCTTACCTTGTTCCCCCCCCCCCCCACCCCCCCCCATATTTTCCTAATTGGAAAGGATTCTATCATCCTCCTGTGCCGCCACGACATGGCGACCTCCAATGGAGACTTGCACACTGGATCCTCCCTTCTAACCACTTGCTGCACCGCTTCTCAAGTCTCCTGGCAGATGAATGTCCTTTTTGTAAAAGGCCTGAAAACCTCTTTCATATTTATGTTGAATGTCAATGGTTGGCTCCTTTATTTTTTTTCTTAAGAATTGTTTTGGCAGGATTGGTTTGGTTTTCAACAATTGTGTTTTCATTTATGGCTTAGACATCTCACACAATAATTTGAATGATGTGTTAGGTAATTTCCTGCTTGCACAAGCAAAAATGGCAGTGTATAAATCAAGAAAAAGAAAAGTTGATGATCTTGGAGCTAATGAGGAAAATGCCTTGTTCTTGTTTAAAAATCTTGTGACGAGCCATGTAAAGTTGGACTTTGCTTTTTTTTCCATAACAGTAAGGCTGCCACAGTTTGAGGCCAAATGGTGTGTGAAAGAAGTCATTTGTAAAATCCTGGAGAAACGTATATTGTTTTCTGAAATGTTTTGTCCATCATTTTTTTTTTGTCTGTTTTTCTCCTTGAAATGAGAATGTGACCCCTATTTGGGGGTTTCCTTTTTTCTATTCTTATAATAAAAAGATACAAAAGTCAAAAGTCTCTCTCTCTCTCTCTCTCTCTCTCTCTCTCTCTCTCTCTCTCTCTCTTTCTCTCTCTCTCTCTCTCTCTCTCTCTCTCTCTTCTCTCTTTCTCTCTCTCTCTCTCTCTCTCTCTCTCTTCTCTCTTTCTCTCTTTCTCTCTTTCTCTCTCTTCTCTCTTTCTCTCTTTCTCTCTTTCTCTCTTTCTCTCTTTTTCTCTCTTCTCTCTTTCTCTCTTTCTCTCTCTTTCTCTCTTTTTCTCTTTCTCTTTCTCTTTCTCTTTCTCTCTCTCTTTTTCTCTCTGTCTCTGTCTCTGTCTCTGTCTCTGTGTGTGTGTGTCTGTAAGCAGCAGTTGTCTGAAATTGCTTTCTGTGCCATTGCTGAGTTGAAATGTAAAATACACAGGTAAGAAGACTAATTGATCAAAATTTATTTTCACTGTATTTGTGCAAATTGGTTAGTGTAGAATGTACAAATGTTGACCCACTTGTCAAGATTGAAAATACTCACAATAACATCGGTTGACATATGTTGGATTCCTTAAAAACAAAAAAGCCTGCAAGACCAGCCAAAAGCCACACAGCTGTCCAGCATTGGATAACATTCATAAATGTACAGCAGCTATACGGCACTTGGGGCCAAGGTATATAAATGCATGGACATTGCAGCGCAATAGCGTCTTCTCATCAAACTTATGCCATGTGCTAATGATTGTGGTCATCGGATTTTGTTCTCCATCTCCAAGTATTCCATGCTCCTTGGAAATGCAGACCCATAAAGTGGGTGTGATTGGGACACTTTCACAAACTGATTGCCTAGGGCTGTTGTTTGTTTATATGTTAATGCTATAAATTTGGAATTTTGCCAGAGTAACGACTTGCAATCAACTCTTTGAAAGACACTATGAGGTTTTGGGTTAGCTTAGAGGTATGTGTGCTCACCTCTGAGTTATCTATCCTGATCCAGCTATACACAGTCATCATGATATTTTGCATGCTGTGCGATCCATCCATGTGTGTACCATTTATCATAAGAATATTGGGCCAGGGGATCCCTGTCTACCAACACTAGAGACGTTGATGGACGTCACATTGTGTGTCTTTTGAAAAGAGTAGACCTATTGCTGGCACCCTGAACAAATTACAAATTCCTGCTCTGATTGACGAAGGGAAGATGACGACAAACTGCCAAGCACAACCTTTGTCAAGAGACTTCTTTGGTAGCTTTGGTAGCTCTGCAAAGAGATGATGATGTTGATTTTAAAATGCCTGCACAAATTGTGAGGCTGATCAACGATGGCAAATATGTATTTGTAAATTTATATGTTCATTATCCTATGGTCCCTGATCATATAAATTTATATGCTCCCTGATCTGAGGGTGGAAAATATATATTTACCACTCAGTCTGCGAAATGTAAATTTGATTAATTAGTATAAAGAAAAGGCCATTTGTATAATAAATTCACAACAATGGCTCGGTCCTACGAACCGCATGTGTACATCAGCACACACACACACTTAGCAATATAATGCAGAGTATGCTCCTACACCCACGTTATAGGTGTGATGAAGGTCATGTAGTTGATTTCTGCACTATTTGGGCCAAAATTGCTGGGGCCACCTCAATTAGCAATGCAAAGTTTTCTTTTTTGTACCTCTGTACTATGTCTGGTCACAATGCCTTGTTTTCTATGTTTGCGCTTGATAGGATCATTAGGTCATACGTGAGCATTACTTCCTTGTTTGCAGTGATTGCTTTTCGTTCATGTTTCCACAAGTTTTCTCGAACTGGGATATTGAGACTTTTGTAGATGTGCCAGTGGATTACTCGACATACTTTGTTGTGCATTTGGGTGTACAGCTGCTCTGACATGAGGTTTTTTTTTACATCCTGATAGGAGGTGGCTCGTACTTTCTATTTCTACCTTATAGAACCTACACTTGTCCTATTGACTCAGTCCCGCCATTTTCTTAAAGCCATTGGTTTAGTGTTCTTGGTCTTGGACATTTATAATGATTCATTCTCCATCCCTAGGCTGCCGGCTTGGGATCCGAGGATCCTGCGTTCGAATCCCGGTCGATCGCTAAATTAACACCAGGGGGGTTGACTCAGCCCTGTCATCCTTCCGAGGTCGGCAAATTGAGTACCAGCTTGCTGGGATGAATGATCACGGTGTGTACCCCGATTTAGAATAGGTACACCGTATCCCTGCGCATCGTAAGAGGTGACCAAGGGTTGGCGTCAGGAAGGGCATCCGGCCATAAAAACATTGCCTCAAACAGGGAACCATGATTGTCATGGGGCCCGCAAGGCTAACCCCCCGCTCTAGTGGGGAAAATGGCCTGAAAACGATCATTCATTCATTTTCATTCATTCTCCATCCCAGTTGAGCCTACCTCTTCTTAGCCATACAAAACAGCCCTTTTTGTCCACTCTGTCCAACTCTTTTTTTTTTCTCTTTTTTTAATATAGTGCCTTCAGACAGTATTAACACCCCTTGAGTTTTTCACATTTTTGTGTTACAGCCTGAAATTTAAAATGGAGTAAATTGAGATTTTATTTGTCACTGATCTACACATAATGCCCCATAATGTCAAAGTGGAATTGTTTTTCAGAAATGTTTGCAAAATAATTAGAAATGAAAAGCTGAACGCCCTTCAGTCAATAAGTATTCAACCCCTTTGCTATGACACTCCAAATTGAACTTCGGTGCATCCAATTTCCTTTGGTTATTCTTGAGATGTCACTACAACTTGATTGGAAATGATGTAGATGGAAACACACCTTTCTATAAAAGGTCCTACAGTTGTCAGTGCATGTCAGAGCAGAAACGCTACCATTTAGGCCAATGAACTGTCCGTAGAACTGCGAGATAGAATTGTGAGGAGGCATAGATCTGTGGAAGGGTATAAAACAATTTCTAGTGTTGAAAGTTCTTTCGAACACAGTGAGCTCTATCATTAGGAAATGGAAAGAATATGGAATTACCCAGACTCTTACTAGAGCTGGCCATCTGACCAAACTGAGCAACCAGGCAAGAAGGACCTTGGTCAGGGAGGTGTCCAAGAACCCAATGACCACTCTGACAGAAATGCAGAGTTCCTTGGCTGAGATTGAAGAACCTGCTGGAAGACCAACAGTCTCTGCAGCACTTTACAAATCAAAGCTTTACGTGAGTGGCCAGACGGAAGCCACTTCTGAGAAAAAGACACATGACAGCATGCATGGAGTTTGCAAAAAAGGCACATGAACGACTCGGAGAGCATGAGGCAAAATATTCTGTGCTCTGATGAGAGGAAAATTTAACTCTTTGGCCTGAATGTACAGGTCTGCATCAGGCAGAAACCGAGTACATCTCATCACCCCATCCAACCACCATCGTTACCATGAAGAATGTTGGTGGCAGCATCATGCTATGGGAATGCTTTTCAGTGGCAGGGACTGGGAGATGTGTAAGGATAGAGGGAACGATTAATGGATCCAAATACAGGCAAATCCTTGAGGAGAACCTGCTTCAGAGTTCAAAAGATCTTAGGCTGTGACGAAGATTTACGTTCCCACAGGACAATGATCCCAATACTGTAATGGCGTCAGAACAAGAACATGATAGTCCTTGAGTGGCCCAGCCAATGCCCAAACCTGAATCTCATTGATAATCTGTGGAAAGACTTGAAGATTGCTGTTCACTGACGCTCCTCACCTGACTTGACAGAGCTTGAACAAATCTGCAAGGAAGAATGGGAGAAACTCCCCAAATCCAGATGTGCAAAGCTGATACAGACATACCCAAGAAGACTCAAAGCCGTAATTGCTTCCAAAGGCACTTCTACAAAGTATTGACTAAGAGGGCTGAATACTTTTGTAAATCCCTGAATGGATTTCTCTTATCTCCCCTTCCTGTTCTGGCTGGAGTTCCCCAAGGTAGTGTTCTGGGCCCTGTGCTTTTTCTGGTCTTCATCAATGATCTCTCCGACTCTCTGGAAAATCCTCTCTATCTCTTTGCTGATGACTCCACTCTCTGCCGCTCCATCCCTCATCCCTCAGATCGGCAGTCTGCAGCCTCCTCACGCTCTGCAGATCTGGACAAAATCACAGACTGGTCAAACAAGTGGAATATATGTCTTTCAATCCTAACAAATCTCCCACTCTTACTATGTCTCTCTGAAAAGACCGACTCGAAAACCCTCCCATCTACTTTCTCAACAATCCTCTCCAAGAAGTTCTGTCGCTCAAGGTTTTGGGTCTCACTATCTGCCATGAACTTTCTTGGGAAAACCACATTTCCTAGCTGGCCCCCAAAGCCAGTCACCGACTGGGCATCCTCCGTCGTGCGAAGTCCTTCCTTGGCACACCTGAGCTCCTCACCACATACAAGGCTTTCATCCGCAGCTCAATGGAATACTGTTCCCCCCTCTGGGCCGGTGCTCCTGCCTCACACCTAGCTCGGCTTCACGCTGTTGAAACCAAAGCTTTCAGAATCATTGGAATCTCCTGCGATGAAGCTAACTCCGAGGGCCTTTCACTCACTCACCGCAGGCAAGTTGGTGGTCTTTGTCTTCCACCGACTCCTCTCCGTCCTTGCTCCCCCAGCTCTCTCTGTGCTCTGTCCCCCAAATATTCCTACAGGTCGCACAACATCTGCCAGCAACCCAACCCTCTTATGGTTAAACTGCCAAAATCAAGACTCTCTGCTCACCTTCACTCTTTCATTCTTCTTTTCTCCCGCCTCTGGAACAAACTCCCCCACTCCCTTCAATCCCACTCCTCCCTCCAGGTCTTCAAAACGGCTGTTCACCACCATCTCTTATCTTCCCCCATCCAAAACCTTGATCTTTTCTACCCGCGCTAATTCACCCCAGATGCACTTTTTTGAAATTCGAACTTCTTTCGTGGAAGTCCTTGCAGTGTCCATATGTTTTATAACTCTCCCACCTCCCCCCAAGCCCTCTCCCTCCCACAGTTCTCTCGATGTCCCTGCTCTCAAAGTTGTGTTTGTGTCCTTCCCTCTCTCTTCCCATCTTGTCTCCTGCTCCCTTTATCTTATGTTTTATGTGTCAGTTTGTCTTTTTGTGATTAATGTTAGCTCTTACACGAGCCTCGATGTTGTATACAAAAAAAAAAAAAAAATTAAATATTTCTGTATTTAATGTTGATTTTTAATTATTTCATTAAAAAACGTCTAAAAACAAAATTCCACTTTCACATTATGGAGAATTTTCAAATTCCTCATATTGACAAAAAATCTCAGTTTAATCGATTTTAAATTCAGCCTGTAACATAACAAAATGTGAAAACGTCAAGTGGTATGAATACTTTCTGAAGCCACTGTACCTTCCTGCTGTTTTGTTGTTTTCACAGTTGTCGGTGTGTATCTTTGGAATTTTCCTTTTATATTGTTCTTTCTTTTTTGCATTTGCTGGGGCTGTACTCATTGTTGTTTTGGTTTCTTGTGTGACATCTTCCATTCGCACCTGTCTGGAATTTTTTTGCTTGGTGGGTTAGAGATACCTTCTCTGGTTTGTTGTCTTCATGTTTGCTTACAAATTTGATTCGGTATTCTGTTGCACTTTTTACATATTTGGCCAATCCTGCAGTTGTCAGTGTGCAATTAGTTGAGCTCCATCAGGCCGCAACCCTTTCTCGTCTTGGCAGGTACATTGTCAGGATGCATTGCTTTTTGTAAAACATTTTATGGATGGTGAGGGGTTTCCTTGTTTTGATATCCAGTTTATTGATTTCTGATTGTGGTCATTTTATTATTCCGCAGCTGTACTGGAATACTGTTATTGTGAGTTGGTTTATGGCTTTGATTTTGTTCCTTGGAGATGGGCATCTTTTCAGGATCAGCCTCGTTCTATGCAGGTTTTCTTTGGTAATTGTTATGCGCATTTGATTGTGACGTATTTGGTGGCGCTCTTCTCCTCCAAGGTATTTGTATGATACTTCGTTGTCTAGCTCCTGTATTGTTATATATGTGTCAATTTTTATGTTGTCTGTTTTTGTTGGTCTACCTTTTATGAATGTGCACTTGGCACACTTATATCAGCCAAATTCCATTTTTATGTCGTCAGAGTACTGTTTCACTCATTAGAGTTGTCATTTGGTGCAAAGAATTTTAAATAATCCATGTAAAGTAGATGTCACCTTTTTTTTTTGTCTCTTTGGACGTTCTTGTATTTGATGTTGGGGTGTATCCATGTCCTTACTCATTAATGAGGTTGCTCAGTGGGCCCAGGGCCAGGCAAAACATGAGGGGTGAAAGGCTGTTACCCTGGAAGTTCTTCAACGTATTGTCGTGTGGACGGCTCTCAGTTAAGACAGAGCGTCCACGGATGGAATCGAGCTTAATGAGGTGTTATCCAATTCAATGGCGGATCATACACGAGAAGGGGGGTTTGGTGGAGAATGCTGGCTTACCTGACGGTCCGCTCAGTCTTCACCTGCAAATTACTAAATCACCCAAAAACGAAGTTGCTGTACAAAAATACGCGGCTTTATTGCCGGACTCCGAGAACAAAGGAACGCGCCAGTAAAAACTAACCCCCTATTGAGCGCTCTTACACACAGACTTTGACGACACGACAAATGGAAAGGATATGAAAATAAACGTTTTGTTGTGTTCTGTGGTGCGTCTTATCTGTCTGTAGTCGTCAGGTTCGTTCAGGCTCCGGTGTTGGTGGGAAGTAGGCCTCGGCGTGCCCTTGTCCACTCGGCCTCGATAAGGCCCCCTTCGCACACTGCTAGGCCACCGAGCCACTCACTCGCGCCAGTCGCGCCCGCTCCAGTGGCAAGCCTTGCTCGCACGTGAACGCCAGGGAGGAGAATCGACAGCGCTCCAACATTTCCCCAACGTCCGTCGTAATGCATGCAATTCGCGGTTCACCAAGACAAAGGTTCCACCCAGGAATGAAAGGCAAAGGCAGAATGGAGGTCCAGCCAGGGAAGAAACCAAAGCGAGAGGGACAAAGGGAAGAGCGCAAATGTCGATCTCCGACCACTTGCTTTCACATCCAGAACAAGAAAGACAAAATGTTGGCTTCTCTCCACTTTTATCAAAACCCTCCGGCCAATCAGCTTGCTCCTTATTATCTCTGGGCTTCAGCTGCGTGCCGATTAGCCCTCACTTCCAGTCGTGTCATCTGCCCATCAAAACCCTGGTGTCAATCCATCGCGCGGTGGGCGTGGCCTCAGCCTGCATTGCACGATGTCTGCCTGCCATGGCGCCGTTGTACTTGGCCGCTTCCTGTTGGTCTTTTCGGTCAGTCATTGTGGCGGCGGGGGATTAATTAATGTGTTGTGCTAATGGGCCTATCTAATGTCTATGGGATGTATTGCCATAAGGGACACCGGGATGTTCAAAGAGGGAACGACACACAATGGAATTAGCATAATCCCTACACTAGTTAACAAGCCCCGCCCCCTCGTGGCGGGGACACATACCCAACTTATCCGACATCCAGTCTGGACAGGTCCTCTACTTATTTACTTCGAGATGGTTCCAGCTACCCACGACAACCGGAGCATGATACCTATACAGATCTACCTAAATCTATATATGCCCTACCCATCGACATAACAGTATTTTCACTCCTGGTATTTTGATATTTTCTTCCGATTTGTGTGTGCGTGTGTGTGTGTGTGTGTGTGTGTGTGTGTGTGTGTGTGTGTGTGTGTGTGTGTGTGTGTGCGCGCACATGATTGCGTGTGCATGTACGTGTAATCGCTTGAGTCCATACTTGTGCCATGTGCTGTCGTGGTGGACTCTCGGCACAGTTGATGAGGGCCTGAATTACATTGTTTAACACTGCTTGAGAATCTGTTATTTCCCCTGATGCCACTTGTTCTAAATCTACTTGTAGAACAGGCAGGTGGGAGGGTATGGTAGAAGCAAGCCAGGTGGCCTTTCATAGCAATTTCCTTCACACCCCCAATGCTATTCCCTTTTCCACCAAATGGATAAAGTCCCAAGCTGATGTGCTTTTCCTGCGCCCATGGTATTTTTGCCCATGATTGGATTTTACACTTGCTCTACATCTGTTAAAACTTGCCACAGAGCAGGGGTCAGTGTTCAGGTTGCCTTCAATGTGCAGCCATTCCTTTGTTGTAAACTCTTCGCTGAGTCCTGTCCCACCAAAGGTGCAGAAAAGTGGAGCATGGCTTTTTATTCCCATATGCTCATTGTAGCAGACATCATTACATGCTGAACATGCTGAATTGAATTTCCTTCTAATGTCAGCACTGCGCCAGTAATTTATTTTTACACCTGTGTGAACACTATCCCAGATTGTGCATGGGTATTAAAGGCCAAGTGTTTGAGTTTACTGGGCAGGACCATTTGTAAAATTGTTCATCTCGGAGGATCGACACCTGAAATGAATGATCCTGTGTGTGCTTTTACCAGGGAATTTGGCTGGCGTGACCCTGAGCTGCCTGAAGTTATCCAAATGCTCCAGCACGAGTTTCCCTCTGTACAGGCCAATGCGGCTGCTTACCTGCAGCATGTCTGCTTTGGTGAAGATGCCATCAAGGCCGAGGTGCGTTGAGGGGGGTTGGTGGTGGGAGGGGTGGGAGGGGTGGCTGTAACCCAGGGAGTTTTTGTGCTGCAACATCATGTCAAATGTTTGGGTTTCGGGAAGAAGTGAATTTTGTCCAGGGCTGTGGCGGGAAGCTTGGAATAGTCGAGAGCCAATGAAAAATGATGGATACTACTGCAGCTACATTTTGGCAAGGAGTAATGAAGCCATCAGCCTTTCCTTTGTTTGTGTGGAATGCAAATAATTTGGAAGGTTTTACTTTCAATCAGGTAAAATATTTTATTTACCAACAAAAGGTTCACAGAAGAGCAATATGAAGAATAAAAAAAATTGTAGATGACTAACTAAAATTAAGGAAAAATGTGCTGGCAGTGTTCAGTGGTGTCCACAAGCAGCTCACTTCACCGCTGATGGTAAGGAGCGTGTTTGTCCAAAAGGAGGCAACATACTCCATGTGCAGTCATGTGAAAAAGTAAGTACACCCCATGTAAAGTTTTGACTTTTTCAACATATTTCACATACAGCCATTTGATCTTCATTTCAATAATATTGATAAATAAAGGTGATATAATATAACAAACATCATGAAACATTTACATTTTGTAGTCCATTGTATAATTTAAACAAACATAAATGCAAATTTGGCATGTGGAAAAGTAAGTACACCCCGACATTTATCACTACTTCAAATACCTAAAATTAGAATCAGGTGCACCAGCTCAGGTGCAAATGATTAGAACATCGTTAGAGAGGATCTTGGAGGAACCTGTCTTATTTAAACCTCAGACGTTTAGTTTGATTTGCTCTTTGTTGTTGAAGTGTGCGGCGTCACCATGCCTAGATCAAAAGAGCTCTCTGAGGCCTTCAGAAAGAAGGTTTTAGATGCCTATGAGTCTGGGAAGGGATTTAAAAAGATCTCCAAACAATTTGAAATCAATCATTCGACTGTCCGGAAGATCATCTACAAGTGGAGAAGATTCCAAACAACTGCCAACTTGTTCAGGCCAGGCCACCCCAGCAAGTTCAGCCTGAGAGCAGACCGCAAGATGCTGAAAGAAGTCTCTAAGAACCCCAGAATGTCATCACGGGACCTGCAGGTAGCTCTTGCCACTGTTGATGTCAAAGTGCACGAGTCTACCATGAGAAAGAGGCTGCACAGATTTGATCTACATGGGAGGTGTGCCAGGAGGAAACCTTTGCTGTCCAGAAAGAACATCAGGGCAAGACTAAAGTTTGCCAATGAACACCTGGGCAAAGACCAGCACTTCTGGAACAATGTGCTCTGGACAGATGAGTCAAAGGTAGAGCTATTTGGCCACAGTACCAGAAGATATGTTTGGCGAAAACCAAAGACAGCATTTGACCACAAGAACCTGATACCAACTGTAAAGCATGGTGGTGGAAATATTATGGTTTGGGGCAGCTTCGCTGCATCAGGGCCTGGGCAACTCACCATCATAGAATCCACTATGAATTCGTCATTGTACCAGAGGGTGCTTGAGGATAATGTGAGGCCATCTGTCGGAAAGTTGAAGCTCAACCGAAGGTGGACCTTGCAACATGACAATGACCCTAAACATACCAGTAAATCCACCAAGGAATGGCTGAAATGAAAGAAATGGAGGGTCCTGGAATGGCCAGGTCAAAGCCCGGTTCTAAATCCCATCGAGATGTTGTGGGGGGATTTGAAACGAGCTGTGCATGCTGTGCAACAATTTTTTGTTGAATAAATTATTGCAAAGTCAATTTGTCATTGTTTTTTGTTCAATTAGATCACCTTTATCAATAGATACTGTTTAAATGAAGATCAAATGTTGATATGTCCACATATGTTAAAAATATTTTTAAAACATTTCATGGGGTGGACTTACTTTTTCCACATGCAAAATTTGCATTTATGTTTATTTAAATTATTCAATGGACTACAAAATGTAAATGTTTCGTGAGATTTGTTATATTATATCACCTTTATCTTTCAATATTGTTGAAATGAAGATAAAATATCTGTATGTTGAAAAAGTCAAAACTTTACATGGGGTGTACTTACTTTTTCACGTGACTGTAAGAGCGCATCTTGTGAAATGAAAGCTAAAGTTGTGTGCCATGAAAACTTATTGTAGTTGGGAAGATCTATATTCAAAACTGAAGCCACCACCAATTAGTATCGCTGCTCAACAGGCAAGTCTTGAGTCCAATGTTTCAACTACCCAGTCGTCTTAATTTGGCAGTGTGCATGCAGACACTGTGTACCCCGTGTGAAGTTCCTCCCATGTTGGAGGGAATGCCACATGACTGCAATATGCAGTAAGTGAGTGGCTCACCACCCGTCACACTTTAAGTAGTGACTTACACACACCATCTGGAGGAAGAGCTTTGCAGTTACTCGGAGTTGCAGGTGAAATTCATAAAGAAAGCAAAGATGGATGTTTCTCTTTCTGATGCTCATTTTGGAGCTGGGGATCTTTCGTTTCTGCTCTGCTGCCCATCAAACGAATGCCAAAAGTGTGAATGAGGCAGCTAGATATGAGAATTATTATTGCAAATTATGCAAATTAATAATGGCGAAGACAGCGGATCGTTTGAGGGAACAAAGAGGAAAATATTTAGTGCCGTTAGGAAGGGAAGATTGTGAAAAGAGATGGGAAGATTATGTGAGAAGGGATATCAATAAGGTGGGGGTGGATGGAGAGTTGAGAAAGTTGGCTGAGGGCAGGGGGAAGTGGAAGAGTATTGTGGGTAAGGCAGGGCTGTTGGACCTCACCCCTTATAAAGCGAAGAGAAGGAGGAGGAGAAGAAGAAGAAGAATGCCTATTTGCCCACTCTGGTGTTATTTGCTCATTCTGATCTTATGCAGACAATTTTATTGACTCATTTTTATTACTAGTACTCCCTACAGAAGCGGGAGTGGCAGGAAGGGTCATTCCTCTCGGGTATATAGATTATAGTAGATCAAGGGTTGGGCCTCAACAACATCGGGGGTTTGTTCATTTACCAAGTTTCTTGTGGAGAGCTCACCACATGGTTTAAGCATTTGAGCAAGCACTCCATTCGAAACCGTTGATAAGGAAAAGCTGGCTTGGCAAGCGCTAGCTAGCTGCTTGGAAAGTGAACACTCCCCAGGTTTCTCCCTTTCAGTTTCGTGTTAAACAGCAGTAGCGACTGTTTCAAAAGGCCGCCATGAAAAACGGCACGTTAATGGCAGGAAGGGTCATGCTATTAACCCTTGTGGGGTATATAGATTATAGTGGTTCTTTGCTCAGTTCTGGAGGTAAAATTTGCCTCACAGATGTCGGGATTACTCCAAATTTCTTTCAATTTCTTGTTAAACAACATTAGCCACTGTTTAAAAAGAAAATCATATTTGTTTGTGGTTTATAATATTTTTATTTCTGGGAGGTGCCTGTGCTCCCATAAAACGGCACGATAAGCTATTTATAAACGGTGACATGGCGTTTGACCAAAGAGGAAACACCTCTTGAGGAGGGGAAGATATTATTAGTATTCATTTTGTTTTGTAATAATATTAATATTATGTTTTTGTTATTAGAAAAAAAAATTGCGGCCTTGGAAAAACGCCATAATAAAGCTATCTTAACATGAATATACACCTCAGCACGCAACCCCATTTGAAGAGAAAATCCCTTTGGGAAGGGGGTGGACAAATGAATTCGCTACGACCTTAATTGTGTGACCCTTAGTCCTCCTGTTAAGTTTGGTTGAGATTGGATAAGTATAACAACCGAATGTATCGTGGTCAAAACTCGTCAGACAGACAGATACCAAATTGTGTATTTTATTATGATCGTCATTGTAGCTTCAATGGTCTCTGTGATTCATTGTTAGAGGATAACTTATAATAATTAATCCTTAACTAATCAAAGTGTATCGAGCCCCCCTCGAGCACCCTCTCGTTGACTGGATTTGCGTTCAGCAGGGTAAATACTGTCGTGTGGCCGCCTTTGATGAAAATCAGGCGGTCACGGAAGCCGATCACGAAGGCCTTAGCTCTCGAGGCGAAAACTCAATGGCGGACTCGAAGATAGAAAGATATACAAAATTGCGCTGGGTGGAGGGGCGGCGCAAGACCCCTGCAGTCTTACCTGTTCTCGGGGCATCTCCAATGCTGCTGCAAATTAAATAAATCACACGGAAAACTGCGTTCAAGTATATACAGAAAATAATACAAGGATTTATTAACGGTTTCGAGAACAAAGGAATGCCGCGCTTTGATGCTATAAATCCCCTATATGGAGTACTCCCACTCGACAGACTTATTGAACAAACAACAGGGCAGACGATGAAATGAACAAAGCGGGTGTGTGGGTGTGTGGTGCGTTCTGAGCTTTGCTCGCTCGGGAGCGTGGCGTGGAGATGGTGCAGGCCTCGGACAGCTAGGTCCCGACACGTGGGCGGGAAGGGGGTCTCCCCAACGTGACTCGCTCGCCGGCCCCAGTCCTCTCGCACCGCGACTCTCAAACTCTCACCCCGCAACTCTCAAACGCTCGCCCCGTCCGAAGGACCACGGTTCCTGGGGCTGTCGTCTCTGCTCGGTGCTTTGGAGATCGTGGGTGGTTGGCGATGGTATGCATGAGGCCACGAACGCGGCCACCAACGGGGTGAACCTTGGCACAACAGCCGCCCACGCAAGCACACGATCCGATCGCAGGGAAGATGGGAGAGAACGAAGGCAGGAAGGAGCGAGAGGGAAATGTGCAGCACACTCGATCACTACTGATTTCTCTCAGCTCTCCAAAAATGGCGTCTGCTCTGCCTCGTGTCCAACTCCGAACTCCTCTTCTTCTCCTTCGTGTCGTCACTTCCCTCACGTCCCCGCCCCGCCCTATCGTGACGTCCATCGGTCCACCTTCCCCCATGAGGTCAAAAGATCCGCCCCCTTTTCATCGTGTCTCGGCAGGGCGTGTCTCAGCCTGCCCGTTTTGGTTGGTGTTGTGTTATTGATGTGAAAGGGAAGGGAATTAATTAATGTGGGTGCGCTAGGGGCATGAATTCCTACTGTCTGGGTGCGGTGCCAAAAGGGACATTGGATTGACCACAGAGGTGGGAAAACACACAAAGTTACCATTATCGCCCTGACTACTTAGCACTTCCTGTACAGGAAACACACACGCAATTATCCCATCTACGCCTACACATCCTAACTTAAAGGTACATAGTGGGTTCTAGTTATTGCGACATTCCGGAGCATTCGACCTACACAGATCTACCTACATCTATGTATTCCTCTACCCCCCTGACATAACAATACGATACTTATAAAGGTTAAAATGAGCTGCTCTGCGAGATCTCTCGATTTCCGTGTTTTTAGTTGTTGTTTTTTCAACCTAGAAAAAGATAAACCGATTTGAAGGTTTTGAAATCCAGTGAGCAAAATTTTGAGCTCCACATATGGGCAGGTGAGGGGAGTATGACACAAACCCTCGGAATGGCCGCTGGCAATACATCTGAATCGTTCAAATCTCAGTTTTCTTTTGACAAATATTACAAAGACAGGGAAAGATTTGTCTCTTTGACATTTCACCACAAGTTTTTTTTCCATGAACCAACCTTTGGGTGGTTAACCAAAGTTAATTGGATGGAATTGGATGGAAATTAGTGGGTGATGAGAGTTGCACCATTGGAAAGCCTAACTTAGTTTTTTCCTTTGTTTTTGAAATTTCGATTTATATGGGCTCAATGTAAGTAGTTAAGCTGTAGATAAATACCCCCATTTACATTTGTCGATACTTGTCAGAAAAATAACTACATTATGGCTTTTGCCAAACGACAACTTTAACACCACCAACAACAAAATTGAAGACATTTTCTTCTTTCTTGCCCGTTTATTTTAGGAGAGCTGATTTTGGCATCAGAGCGATTCTGCATTCAACGCCACTCTGCCCATATATGGGGCATGTTTGTTTTTGCACAAGCTGGCCCTATGATCCCTTCCTTACTTTTCATAAGTTGTCTTCAAAAACCCATACCATTTATTTATTATATTACTCCTCCCTGCTTTTTATCCTTTTTATTTTGTGCTCAGAACATTTCTTTTTTTCTTTCTTTAATTTTGTTCTTGACCAACCAAACTCTATAGTGAATAATTTGTGCTCGAGATGAGTAAAATACTATATGATGAGTAAACTATGAATAAGTAATGTAATGTGGTACATTGGGTGGTGTAATAGACACTGTAATATACTGTGTTATAGACTGTGTTAATAGACATTGTAATACAGGTGGTGTAATAGACAGTGTTAACAATGATAAAACGGTAGTAAATTCTGAAATTAATTTATTGATACAACTTTTACCATCTTAACTTCATTTAAATTGAATTACCGTATACACTGGTGTATAAGACGCACGTTTTTATCGGAAAAAAGTCAAAAGTTGGGGGTGCGTACTATACACAGGGATAGAAAAAAACTCGGCTTCAAAACAAGTCAATTTTCCAATACATTTCCGAAAAAAAAGTTTTTTTTACGAAAAGCGATCTCGGTTGCACGTTTTCCCCGTGCGTCATGCACAATTGCGCCGACATGCAGGGCCGCCATTGCTGCTCGTTCGCCCCGGATGGCAAGCGGGTTTTGTACCATTACGTGCTTTCTATGGATTTGCCGCTCAAAGCAACGCCGCTTCCAGAATGTGAATAGAACGGCTTTTCCCGCTCTGAAAAGCCACATCGGTCTTTTATTTTGAAGGTCTCTTATTTTACGACTGCAATTGCGTAGCAATCCGAAATTATAGGAAGCACGGCGTGAATGAGTTAGTCATCCGGCGCTGGCGAATGACAAAGGCTTCCATGGAGGATATGCCGAGGAAGAAGAAGGCGAACAGGGGGAAATCGGCGAAGTGGCCACATCTGGAGGAGCGTGTCATCGCCTGGGTTCGGGAGAAGAGGGCAGAGGGTCACGCCATCTCTACACTTCCTCTCAGGCTGAAGGCAAGGACCTTCGCTTTGGACGGGGGCATCAAAGGCTTCATGGCCAGTACATCGTGGGCCTACAGATTTATGGAATGCCATAATCTGTCGGTACGACGCCGCACACACATCGCACAGCATCTTCCCGACGATACGGCCGACAAAACGACATGCTTCCAGGCGTTCATAATCAAGCTTCACCGGGAGCACAACTACCTGCTCAGCAGGATCGGAAACACCGACCAGACCCCTCTAACCTTCGACATTCCAAAAGGGACCAGCATTGGAGTGAAGGGGGAGTGGACCGTCACAGTCAAGACCACCGGCCACGAAAAAGACCGTTTCACCATTGTAAAGGTGTGGGAGGTGGCTGGATTGTAAAGGTGTGGGCGGAGATGCCGCCAGCGATCATAAAGCGGGCCTTTCTCAAGTGCTGTATTTCTAACAGCATAGACGGTACCGAAGATTATATAATCTGGCAGGAGGGAGCTTCCAGTGGCGGCGACAGCGCCAACGAAAGCAATGGTGACCTGTACTACTCAGACGAGGACTTGCATGCCATCTTCGAAGAGAAGAGCGACGATGAGGATTTCCTTGTCTTTAGCTGAGAAGCCCATCACACACCCAAACGGCCCTTTGCAGGGCCACAACTCCACAAGAAATATTTTTTTAATAATCTCTATACTCTCTCCTTTCTTCTATGAAGCAAAGAAGCTCCCGCGATTGCATGCACATCTGGACACTGACGCGTGTGTTACAGAATACTGACTACATATAGCTAAATATTTTGTGGTTTTTTCCTTTCAAAATGTTCATTTTGTGCTACTTAAAGTTTGTGTGCAAATGCATAGATTCACGCTACTGTGATATGAAAATGAATGATTTTATATTTTTTATTTTTTTTGAGGGTGGAAGTTGGGGATGCGTACTATACACGGGTGCGTATTATACACCGATATATATGGTATATACTTGAATCCTATAGAACATAAATCGCCTTCTTGTCACTTTGAGGAACCTCGCGTTTTGCAGTACTTGGACGTGTTAAATAGTGCGGTGTATAAGATTGCTTCAGTTGTGCTAAACTTCTGTAATCTTTATTTAACGATCTTTAAAATCGTCATTTTATTTCAAATTAAGTATATACCTGAACACTATGTGAGGTATCATGTTATATGAACTCTCTAGTTTCATAAGTAATGGATGGCCTTGCTTTTGCTTTGTTCAAAACTCCATTTTCAACATCAGCAAAAAGGGTAGGGAGTTGTAGCCTCAGCTAAATTGAGCTTCTGCATTCCCAGCGGCACCTTCTCCGAAAGGGTTGCATGGCAGATGTGCACTTTCATGCTTTAGAAGGTAAATTTGGTCATATGGATAACTCCTCAGAGATGCCATGGTGACGTTTGTGCTGTTCTTGGTCACTGCAAATGGCTTGCTGTTAATTGTTACAGTGATGATGATGACATTATCAGCAATGTTTTCCCTCAAAAAATTAATGGTTACAGTAAAAAGAACACACTTGGTGAAGACACCTTGCATGTTAAAGAACTCCCTTGTCACTGTCATCACATTATGTCCAATCTCAAAATACTTCATAGTGCGAAACCCACATGCCTTTACCCACCGTTGAATCATTTTGATCCACATGAATCACACCAAGAGTAATTGCTCAGTTGTGGACCACTTAACTTCCTTAACATCATAAAAATCCATCAAATCCCTAACTGCTGCTGACATCAGGCGAATCCGATTTCCAAACTCCTCAATCACTGTACTTTACTGTCAAAAGATTGACTGTCATCCTGGTCATGAAATTTTAGACAGGTAGGTTTTTCCTTTCCTTCACAATGGAATTAGTGCCAGAACCTCAAGCAGGAGGTCATTGCCATTTCCCTCGATATATTCCTTCCCTTAAACATAAAATTTCATTCAGTTCCTTCGGTAATGTCTTTCCTAGTGGCGCCCACAACCCTCAAAGCGCCATCACCGGCATTGTTCGACAATACCCAAGCATTGAGTCTCTCTCAATTAATTATATACTTGAATCCTAGCTTCTTAACTGTACGTTGAGCCTGGTGTCTCCCGAGAAACTGTAATATAAACATTCTTCTTCTTGATGTATGTCAAAGATCGTTTGCTTCCTTGGGTAATCCTCATCGCCTTCTTTGTAGACGATTCCAACATTTGCCGTATAGTCTTTCATCCAAGTGACAACATGCAATTTGCAGCAGCATCACTATCTGTTAATTTTGAAATGATCACAAACAAGTACATATACATTCAAAGTACACCGCCCCCATGCCAAATAATTAAATATCCTACAGCGCAGCATTGCCGGGGCGCCTCCGGCGCCTGGCAATACCGCAGTGCAGCTCATAGAGGCTGCATTGGGAGGGAGAGGTGTACGCTAATTGATTGATGAATTGTGTAATTAAAATCAATAAAAGATTATCACAAAATATTTTCTTAATCAATTGGCTAATAGCATAACTAAACCACTAGTGCTAAATCCGAAGATGTATCTTTTAGAAATTTAATTAAATAAGTCATTAATAAAAAATTAAATAATTAATTGTTTCATCAATAAATAATTAATCAATTAATCAATAAATAATTAATCGATTAAATGATTAATCAATAAATCAAAAACAAGTACACATACATTCAAAGTACACCGCCCCATGCCAAATAATTATATATGCTGCAGCGCGGCATTGCCGGGGCGCCTCCGGCGCCCGGCAATACCGCAGTGCAGCTCATTGAGGCTCCATTGGGAGGGAGAGGTGTACACTAATTGATTGATTAATTGTATAATTAAAATCAATAAAAAATTATCACAAAATATTTTCATAATCAATTGGCCAATCGCATAACTAAACCACTAGTGCTTCATCCGAAGATGTATCTTTTAGAAATTTAATTAAATAAGTCATTTATAAAAAATTAAATAATTAATTGATTAATCAATAAATAATTAATCAATTAATCAATAAATAATTAAGTCAAGGCTTTCATCCGCAGCTCAATGGAATACTGCTCTCCCCTCTGGGCTGGTGCTCATGCCTCACACCTAGCTCGCCTTCACGCTGTTGAAACCAAAGCATTCAGAATCATTGGAATCTCCCGCGATGAAGCTAACTCCAAGGGCCTCTCACTCACTCACCGCGGGCAGGTTGGTGGTCTTTCCGTCTTCTACCGACTCCTCTCTGGCCTTGCCCCCCCAGCTCTCTCTGGGCTCTGTCCCGCAAATATTCCTACAGGTTGCACAAGATCTGCCTGCAACCCTCTTTTGGTTAAACTGCCAAAATCAAGACTCTCTGCTCACCTTCACTCCTTCATTCCTCTTTTCTCCCACCTCTGGAACAAACTCCCTCACTCTCTTCAATCCCACTCCACCCTCCAAGTCTTTAAAACAGCTGTTCACCACCATCTCTTATCTTCCCCCATCCAAAACCTTGATCTTTTCTACCCCCGCTAATTTCACCGCAATTCCACTTTTTGAAATACCAACTTTTGTCCTGGAAGTCCTTGGTGTCCTTGTGCTTTATACTTCTCCCTCCCCCCCCCCCCCTTCCCACGCCTCCTCCCCCCGGGCCCTCTCCCTTCCACACATCTCCCTGCTCTCGGATGTTGTGTGTGTGTGCTTCCCCTTTTCTCCCCATCTTGTCTTCCGCTCCCTCTTTTTGTGTATTTTGTTTGTCTGGTCGATTTGTTTGTGAAGTTAATGTTAGCTCTTTCACGAGCTTCGATTCAGTATACAAAAAAAAAAGAAAAAAAAAGAAAAAGAAAAAGTGATTAAATGATTAATCAATAAATCAAATATATCCTTGATAGCCACATCACTTGGTCACTGTCATGTCCAAATATTAACTTCCCAGCTCAAAAGGTGCCTGAGATATTGGCCAAATGAGAAAGAAAAGAAATGAATGATTAATAATGAAAATAAATAAATAATAATCATGAAAAAATTAAATTATTAATCAATTCGGTCACAGAACACATAAACCACCACCATTTCATCAGAATCTGTAACTGAAAAAAAAAAATATTTTTTTCGTAGTTAATCGAATAATTAAATAATTACTCGATGAATTGATTAATTGATTAATCAATAAATCAAAAATATCCTTGATAGCCACATCACTTGGTCACTCATGTCCAAATATTAGCTTCTGAGCTCAAAAGGTGCCTGAGATATTGGCCAAATGAGAAAGAAAATAAAGAAATGATTAATAATGAAAAAAATTAAATAACTCCTCAATTTATTGATTAATCAAAAAACAAAAAATACCGTTTTTGACAAAGGACTTGCTCACTACTGTCCCAAAATTTCAGCTTCCTAGCTCAAAGGATGGCTGAGATATCGCCCGGACAACCAATAAAACAAACAAGAAAGCAAGAAAACAAACAAACAACCACAGTGAAAACTGAGTACTCCCTTTCAGCGTGCGTCACTGCCGAGCCCCCTTCGGTGCCCAGCAATGACGATTTGCAATGCCTGGAGATGGCATAGGAAAGGAGCGGTGTACAACAAGTACAGATACATTCAAAGTACACCGCCCCATGCCAAATAATTAAATATGCTGCAGCGCGGCATTGCCGGGGCGCCTCCGGCGCCCGGCAATACCGCAGTGCAGCTCATTGAGGCTGCATTGGGAGGGAGAGGTGTACACTAATTGATTGATTAATTGTATAATTAAAATCAATAAAAGATTATCACAAAATATTTTCATAATCAATTGGCTAATCGCATAACTAAACCACTAGTGCTTCATCCGAAGATGTATCTTTTAGAAATGTAATTAAATAAGTCATTTATAAAAAATTAAATAATTAATTGATTACTCAATAAATAATTAATCGATTAATCAATAAATAATTAATAGATGAAATGATTAATCAGTAAATCAAAAATATCCTTGATAGCCACATCACTTGGTCATTCATGTCCAAATATTAGCTTCCCAGCTCAAAAGGTGCCTGAGATATTGGTCAAATGAGAAAGAAAATAAATAAATGATTAATAATGAAAATAAATAAATAATAATCATAAAAAAATTAAATTATTAATCAATTTGGGCAGAGAACACATAAACTACCACTATTTCATCAGAATCTGTAACTTAAAAAAAAAATGTTTTTTTGTCATTAATCGAATAATTAAATAATTAATCGATTAATTGATTAATTAATAAATCAAAAATATCCTTTGCAGCCAAATCACCTGGTCATTGGCATGTCCAAATATCAGCTTCCTAACTCAAAAGGTGCCTGAGTTAATGGTCAGAAGAGAAAGGAAATTTGATTAATTAAATAAGTATTTAATTAATCGCTAATAATTAAATAACTCCTCAATTTATTGATTAATCAAAAAAAAAAAATACCGTTTTTGACAAAGGACTTGCTCACTCTTGTGCCGAAATTTCAGCTTCCTAGCTCAAAGGATGGCTGAGATATCGTCCGGACAACCAAGAAAGAAAACAAGAAAGAAAACAAACAAGAAAACAAACAAGTACACATACATTCAAAGTACACCGCCCCCATGCCAAATAATGAAATATCCTACAGCGCGGCATTGCCGGGGCGCCTCTGGCGCCCAGCAATACCGCAGTGCACCTCATAGAGGCTGCATTGGGAGGAAGAGGTGTTCGCTAATTGATTGATTAATTGTATAATTAAAATCAATAAAAGATTATCACAAAATATTTTCTTAATCAATTGGCTAATAGCATAACTAAACCAGTAGTGCTTCATCCGAAGACCTATCTTTTAGAAATTTTATTAAATGTCATTAATAAAAAATTAAATAATTAATTGATTAATCAATAAATAATTAATCAATTAATCAATAAATAATTAAGCAATTAAATGATTAATCAATAAATCTAAAATATCCTTGATAGCCACATCACTTGGTCACTCATGTCCAAATATTAGCTTCCCAGCTCAAAAGGTGCCTGAGATATTGGCCAAATGAGAAAGAAAATAAATAAATGATTAATAATGAAAATAAATAAATAATAATCATAAAAAATTAAATTATTAATCAATTTGGTCAGAGAACACATAAACTACCACTATTTCATCAGAATCTGTAACTTAAAAAAAAAAAAATTTTTGGTCATTAATCGAATAATTAAATAATTAATCGATTAATTGATTAATTAATAAATCAAAAATAGCATTTGCAGCCAAATCACCTGGTAATTGGCGTGTCCAAATATCAGCTTCCTAACTCAAAAGGTGCCTGAGTTAATGGTCAGAAGAGAAAGGAAATTTGATTAATTAAATAAGTACTTAATTAATCGCTAATAATTCAATAACTCCTCAATTAATTGATTAATCAAAAAACCAAAAATACCGTTTTTGACAAAGGACTTGCTCACTATTGTGCCGAAATTTCAGCTTCTTAGCTTGAAGGATGGCTGAGATATCGCCCGGACAACCAAGAAAACAAACAAACAAACAAACAAACAAACAAACAAGAAACCAGAGTGAAAACTGAGTACTCTCTTTCAGCGTGCGTCACTGCCGAGCCCCCTTTGGTGCCCGGCAATGACGATTTGCAATGCCGGGAGATGGCATAGGAAAGGAGCGGTGTACAACAAGCAAACAAACAAACAAACAAGAAACCAGAGTGAAAACTGAGTACTCTCTTTCAGCGTGCGTCACTGCCGAGCCCCCTTTGGTGCCCGGCAATGACGATTTGCAATGCCTGGAGATGGCATAGGAAAGGAGCGGTGTACAATAGATGAAATGATTAATCAATAAATCAAAAATATCCTTGATAGCCACATCACTTGGTCACTCATGTCCAAATATTAGCTTCCCAGCTCAAAAGGTGCCTGAGATATTGGCCAAATGAGAAAGAAAATAAATAAATGATTAATAATGAAAATAAATAAATAATAATCATAAAAAAATTAAATTATTAATCAATTTGGTCAGAGAACACATAAACTACCACTATTTCATCAGAATCTGTAACTTAAAAAAAAAAAATTTTTTTGTCATTAATCGAATAATTAAATAATTAATCGATTAATTGATTAATTAATAAATCAAAAATATCCTTTGCAGCCAAATCACCTGGTCATTGGCATGTCCAAATATCAGCTTCCTAACTCAAAAGGTGCCTGAGTTAATAATGGTCAGAAGATAAATGAAATTTAATTAATTAAATAAGTACTTAATTAAACGCTAATAATTAAATAACTCCTCAATTAATTGATTATTCAAAAAACAAAAAATACCGTATTTGACAAAGGACTTGCTCACTACTGTGCCGAAATTTCAGCTTCCTAGCTCAAAGGATGGCTGAGATATCGTCCGGACAACCAAGAAAGAAAACAAACAAACAAGAAAACAAACAAACAAGAAAGAAACCAGAGTGAAAACTGAGTACTCTCTTTCAGCGTGCGTCACTGCCGAGCCCCCTTTGGTGCCCGGCAATGACGATTTGCAATGCCTGGAGATGGCATAGGAAAGGAGCGGTGTACAACAAGTACACATACATTCAAAGTACACCGCCCCATGCCAAATAATTCAATATGCTGCAGCGCGGCATTGCCGGGGCGCCTCAGGCGCCCGGCAATGCCGCAGTGCAGCTCATTGAGGCTGCATTGGGAGGGAGAGGTGTACACTAATTGATTGATTAATTGTTTAATTAAAATCAATAAAAGATTATCACAAAATATTTTCATAATCAATTGGCTAATCGCATAACTAAACCAGTAGTGCTTCATCCAAAGATGTATCTTTTAGAAATTTAATTAAATAAGTCATTTATAAAAAATTAAATAATTAATTGATTACTCAATAAATAATTAATCGATTAATCAATAAATACTTAATAGATGAAATGATTAATCAATAAATAAAAAATATCCTTGATAGCCACATCACTTGGTCACTCATGTCCAAATATTAGCTTCCCAGCTCAAAAGGTGCCTGAGATATTGGCCAAATGAGAAAGAAAATAAATAAATGATTAATAATGAAAATAAATAAATAATAATCATAAAAAAATTAAATTATTAACCAATTTGGTCAGAGAACACATAAACTACCACTATTTCATCAGAATCTGTAACTTAAAAAAAAATTTTTTTTTGTCATTAATCGAATAATTAAATAATTAATCGATTAATTGATTAATTAATAAATCAAAAATATCCTTTGCAGCCAAATCACCTGGTCATTGGCATGTCCAAATATCAGCTTCCTAACTCAAAAGGTGCCTGAGTTAATAATGGTCAGAAGAGAAATGAAATTTAATTAATTAAATAAGTACTTAATTAAACGCTAATAATTAAATAACTCCTCAATTAATTGATTATTCAAAAAACAAAAAATACCGTATTTGACAAAGGACTTGCTCACTACTGTGCCGAAATTTCAGCTTCCTAGCTCAAAGGATGGCTGAGATATCGTCCGGACAACCAAGAAAGAAAACAAGAAACCAGAGTGAAAACTGAGTACTCTCTTTCAGCGTGCGTCACTGCCGAGCCCCCTTTGGTGCCCGGCAATGACGATTTGCAATGCCTGGAGATGGCATAGGAAAGGAGCGGTGTACAACAAGTACACATACATTCAAAGTACACCGCCCCATGCCAAATAATTAAATATGCTGCAGCGCGGCATTGCCGGGGCGCCTCCGGCGCCCGGCAATACCGCAGTGCAGCTCATTAAGGCTGCATTGGGAGGGAGAGGTGTACACTAATTGATTGATTAATTGTATAATTAAAATCAATAAAAGATTATCACAAAATATTTTCATAATCAATTGGCTAATCGCATAACTAAACCACTAGTGCTTCATCCGAAGATGTATCTTTTAGAAATTTAATTAAATAAGTCATTTATAAAAAATTAAATAATTAATTGATTACTCAATAAATAATTAATCGATTAATCAATAAATAATTAATAGATGAAATGATTAATCAATAAATCAAAAATATCCTTGATAGCCACATCACTTGGTCACTTATGTCCAAATATTAGCTTCCCAGCTCAAAAGGTGCCTGAGATATTGGCCAAATGAGAAAGAAAATAAATAAATGATTAATAATGAAAATAAATAAATAATAATCATAAAAAAATTAAATTGGTAATCAATTTGGTCAGAGAACACATAAACTACCACTATTTCATCAGAATGTGTAACTTAAAAAAAAAATTTTTTTGGGTCATTAATCGAATAATTAAATAATTAATCGATTAATTGATTAATTAATAAATCAAAAATATCCTTTGCAGCCAAATCACCTGGTCATTGGCATGTCCAAATATCAGCTTCCTAACTCAAAAGGTGCCTGAGTTAATAATGGTCAGAAGAGAAATGAAATTTAATTAATTAAATAAGTACTTAATTAAACGCTAATAATTAAATAACTCCTCAATTAATTGATTATTCAAAAAACAAAAAATACCGTATTTGACAAAGGACTTGCTCACGACTGTGCCGAAATTTCAGCTTCCTAGCTCAAAGGATGGCTGAGATATCGTCCGGACAACCAAGAAAGAAAACAAGTACACATACATTCAAAGTACACCGCCCCATGCCAAATAATTAAATATGCTGCAGCGCGGCATTGCCGGGGCGCCTCCGGCGCCCGGCAATACCGCAGTGCAGCTCATTGAGGCTGCATTGGGAGGGAGAGGTGTACACTAATTGATTGATTAATTGTATAATTAAAATCAATAAAAGATTATCACAAAATATTTTCATAATCAATTGGCTAATCGCATAACTAAACCAGTAGTGCTTCATCCGAAGATGTATCTTTTAGAAATTTAATTAAATAAGTCATTTATAAAAAATTAAATAATTAATTGATTACTCAATAAATAATTAATCGATTAATCAATAAATACTTAATAGATGAAATGATTAATCAATAAATCAAAAATATCCTTGATAGCCACATCACTTGGTCACTCATGTCCAAATATTAGCTTCCCAGCTCAAAAGGTGCCTGAGATATTGGCCAAATGAGAAAGAAAATAAATAAATGATTAATAATGAAAATAAATAAATAATAATCATAAAAAAATTAAATTATTAATCAATTTGGTCAGAGAACACATAAACTACCACTATTTCATCAGAATCTGTAACTTAAAAAAAAAAAATTTTTTTGTCATTAATCGAATAATTAAATAATTAATCGATTAATTGATTAATTAATAAATCAAAAATATCCTTTGCAGCCAAATCACCTGGTCATTGGCATGTCCAAATATCAGCTTCCTAACTCAAAAGGTGCCTGAGTTAATAATGGTCAGAAGATAAATGAAATTTAATTAATTAAATAAGTACTTAATTAAACGCTAATAATTAAATAACTCCTCAATTAATTGATTATTCAAAAAACAAAAAATACCGTATTTGACAAAGGACTTGCTCACTACTGTGCCGAAATTTCAGCTTCCTAGCTCAAAGGATGGCTGAGATATCGTCCGGACAACCAAGAAAGAAAACAAACAAACAAGAAAACAAACAAGTACACATACATTCAAAGTACACCGCCCCATGCCAAATAATTAAATATGCTGCAGCGCGGCATTGCCGGGGCGCCTCCGGCGCCCGGCAATACCGCAGTGCAGCTCATTGAGGCTGCATTGGGAGGGAGAGGTGTACACTAATTGATTGATTAATTGTATAATTAAAATCAATAAAAGATTATCACAAAATATTTTCATAATCAATTGGCTAATCGCATAACTAAACCAGTAGTGCTTCATCCGAAGATGTATCTTTTAGAAATTTAATTAAATAAGTCATTTATAAAAAATTAAATAATTAATTGATTACTCAATAAATAATTAATCGATTAATCAATAAATACTTAATAGATGAAATGATTAATCAATAAATCAAAAATATCCTTGATAGCCACATCACTTGGTCACTCATGTCCAAATATTAGCTTCCCAGCTCAAAACGTGCCTGAGATATTGGCCAAATGAGAAAGAAAATAAATAAATGATTAATAATGAAAATAAATAAATAATAATCATAAAAAAATTAAATTATTAATCAATTTGGTCAGAGAACACATAAACTACCACTATTTCATCAGAATCTGTAACTTTAAAAAAAAAAATTTTTTTGTCATTAATCGAATAATTAAATAATTAATCGATTAATTGATTAATTAATAAATCAAAAATATCCTTTGCAGCCAAATCACCTGGTCATTGGCATGTCCAAATATCAGCTTCCTAACTCAAAAGGTGCCTGAGTTAATAATGGTCAGAAGAGAAATGAAATTTAATTAATTAAATAAGTACTTAATTAAACGCTAATAATTAAATAACTCCTCAATTAATTGATTATTCAAAAAACAAAAAATACCGTATTTGACAAAGGACTTGCTCACTACTGTGCCGAAATTTAAGCTTCCTAGCTCAAAGGATGGCTGAGATATCGTCCGGACAACCAATAAAACAAACAAACAAGAAACCAGAGTGAAAACTGAGTACTCTCTTTCAGCGTGCGTCACTGCCGAGCCCCCTTTGGTGCCCGGCAATGACGATTTGCAATGCCTGGAGATGGCATAGGAAAGGAGCGGTGTACAACAAACAAACAAGAAACCAGAGTGAAAACTGAGTACTCTCTTTCAGCGTGCGTCACTGCCGAGCCCCCTTTGGTGCCCGGCAATGACGATTTGCAATGCCTGGAGATGGCATAGGAAAGGAGCGGTGTACAATAATCATAAAAAAATTAAATTATTAATCAATTTGGTCAGAGAACACATAAACTACCACTATTTCATCAGAATCTGTAACTTAAAAAAAAAAATTTTTTTTGTCATTAATCGAATAATTAAATAATTAATCGATTAATTGATTAATTAATAAATCAAAAATATCCTTTGCAGCCAAATCACCTGGTCATTGGCATGTCCAAATATCAGCTTCCTAACTCAAAAGGTGCCTGAGTTAATAATGGTCAGAAGATAAATGAAATTTAATTAATTAAATAAGTACTTAATTAAACGCTAATAATTAAATAACTCCTCAATTAATTGATTATTCAAAAAACAAAAAATACCGTATTTGACAAAGGACTTGCTCACTACTGTGCCGAAATTTCAGCTTCCTAGCTCAAAGGATGGCTGAGATATCGTCCGGACAACCAAGAAAGAAAGAAAACAAGAAATCAACCAGAGTGAAAACTGAGTACTCTCTTTCAGCGTGCGTCACTGCCGAGCCCCCTTCGGTGCCCAGCAATGACGATTTGCAATGCCTGGAGATGGCATAGGAAAGGTGCGGTGTACAACAAACAAGAAACCAGAGTGAAAACTGAGTACTCTCTTTCAGCGTGCGTCACTGCCGAGCCCCCTTTGGTGCCCGGCAATGACGATTTGCAATGCCTGGAGATGGCATAGGAAAGGAGCGGTGTACAACAAGTACACATACATTCAAAGTACACCGCCCCATGCCAAATAATTAAATATGCTGCAGCGCGGCATTGCCGGGGCGCCTCCGGCGCCCGGCAATACCGCAGTGCAGCTCATTAAGGCTGCATTGGGAGGGAGAGGTGTACACTAATTGATTGATTAATTGTATAATTAAAATCAATAAAAGATTATCACAAAATATTTTCATAATCAATTGGCTAATCGCATAACTAAACCACTAGTGCTTCATCCGAAGATGTATCTTTTAGAAATTTAATTAAATAAGTCATTTATAAAAAATTAAATAATTAATTGATTACTCAATAAATAATTAATCGATTAATCAATAAATAATTAATAGATGAAATGATTAATCAATAAATCAAAAATATCCTTGATAGCCACATCACTTGGTCACTTATGTCCAAATATTAGCTTCCCAGCTCAAAAGGTGCCTGAGATATTGGCCAAATGAGAAAGAAAATAAATAAATGATTAATAATGAAAATAAATAAATAATAATCATAAAAAAATTAAATTGGTAATCAATTTGGTCAGAGAACACATAAACTACCACTATTTCATCAGAATGTGTAACTTAAAAAAAAAATTTTTTTGGGTCATTAATCGAATAATTAAATAATTAATCGATTAATTGATTAATTAATAAATCAAAAATATCCTTTGCAGCCAAATCACCTGGTCATTGGCATGTCCAAATATCAGCTTCCTAACTCAAAAGGTGCCTGAGTTAATAATGGTCAGAAGAGAAATGAAATTTAATTAATTAAATAAGTACTTAATTAAACGCTAATAATTAAATAACTCCTCAATTAATTGATTATTCAAAAAACAAAAAATACCGTATTTGACAAAGGACTTGCTCACGACTGTGCCGAAATTTCAGCTTCCTAGCTCAAAGGATGGCTGAGATATCGTCCGGACAACCAAGAAAGAAAACAAGTACACATACATTCAAAGTACACCGCCCCATGCCAAATAATTAAATATGCTGCAGCGCGGCATTGCCGGGGCGCCTCCGGCGCCCGGCAATACCGCAGTGCAGCTCATTGAGGCTGCATTGGGAGGGAGAGGTGTACACTAATTGATTGATTAATTGTATAATTAAAATCAATAAAAGATTATCACAAAATATTTTCATAATCAATTGGCTAATCGCATAACTAAACCAGTAGTGCTTCATCCGAAGATGTATCTTTTAGAAATTTAATTAAATAAGTCATTTATAAAAAATTAAATAATTAATTGATTACTCAATAAATAATTAATCGATTAATCAATAAATACTTAATAGATGAAATGATTAATCAATAAATCAAAAATATCCTTGATAGCCACATCACTTGGTCACTCATGTCCAAATATTAGCTTCCCAGCTCAAAAGGTGCCTGAGATATTGGCCAAATGAGAAAGAAAATAAATAAATGATTAATAATGAAAATAAATAAATAATAATCATAAAAAAATTAAATTATTAATCAATTTGGTCAGAGAACACATAAACTACCACTATTTCATCAGAATCTGTAACTTTAAAAAAAAAAAATTTTTTGTCATTAATCGAATAATTAAATAATTAATCGATTAATTGATTAATTAATAAATCAAAAATATCCTTTGCAGCCAAATCACCTGGTCATTGGCATGTCCAAATATCAGCTTCCTAACTCAAAAGGTGCCTGAGTTAATAATGGTCAGAAGATAAATGAAATT
Source organism: Myxine glutinosa (assembly GCF_964187855.1). Classification (NCBI taxonomy): domain Eukaryota; kingdom Metazoa; phylum Chordata; class Myxini; order Myxiniformes; family Myxinidae; genus Myxine; species Myxine glutinosa. Next base: position 21,715,461 of record NC_136266.1, read on the forward strand.
TAATTAATTAAATAAGTACTTAATTAAACGCTAATAATTAAATAACTCCTCAATTAATTGATTATTCAAAAAACAAAAAATACCGTATTTGACAAAGGACTTGCTCACTACTGTGCCGAAATTTCAGCTTCCTAGCTCAAAGGATGGCTGAGATATCGTCCGGACAACCAAGAAAGAAAACAAACAAACAAGAAAACAAACAAGTACACATACATTCAAAGTACACCGCCCCATGCCAAATAATTAAATATGCTGCAGCGCGGCATTGCCGGGGCGCCTCCGGCGCCCGGCAATACCGCAGTGCAGCTCATTGAGGCTGCATTGGGAGGGAGAGGTGTACACTAATTGATTGATTAATTGTATAATTAAAATCAATAAAAGATTATCACAAAATATTTTCATAATCAATTGGCTAATCGCATAACTAAACCAGTAGTGCTTCATCCGAAGATGTATCTTTTAGAAATTTAATTAAATAAGTCATTTATAAAAAATTAAATAATTAATTGATTACTCAATAAATAATTAATCGATTAATCAATAAATACTTAATAGATGAAATGATTAATCAATAAATCAAAAATATCCTTGATAGCCACATCACTTGGTCACTCATGTCCAAATATTAGCTTCCCAGCTCAAAACGTGCCTGAGATATTGGCCAAATGAGAAAGAAAATAAATAAATGATTAATAATGAAAATAAATAAATAATAATCATAAAAAAATTAAATTATTAATCAATTTGGTCAGAGAACACATAAACTACCACTATTTCATCAGAATCTGTAACTTTAAAAAAAAAAATTTTTTTGTCATTAATCGAATAATTAAATAATTAATCGATTAATTGATTAATTAATAAATCAAAAATATCCTTTGCAGCCAAATCACCTGGTCATTGGCATGTCCAAATATCAGCTTCCTAACTCAAAAGGTGCCTGAGTTAATAATGGTCAGAAGAGAAATGAAATTTAATTAATTAAATAAGTACTTAATTAAACGCTAATAATTAAATAACTCCTCAATTAATTGATTATTCAAAAAACAAAAAATACCGTATTTGACAAAGGACTTGCTCACTACTGTGCCGAAATTTAAGCTTCCTAGCTCAAAGGATGGCTGAGATATCGTCCGGACAACCAATAAAACAAACAAACAAGAAACCAGAGTGAAAACTGAGTACTCTCTTTCAGCGTGCGTCACTGCCGAGCCCCCTTTGGTGCCCGGCAATGACGATTTGCAATGCCTGGAGATGGCATAGGAAAGGAGCGGTGTACAACAAACAAACAAGAAACCAGAGTGAAAACTGAGTACTCTCTTTCAGCGTGCGTCACTGCCGAGCCCCCTTTGGTGCCCGGCAATGACGATTTGCAATGCCTGGAGATGGCATAGGAAAGGAGCGGTGTACAATAATCATAAAAAAATTAAATTATTAATCAATTTGGTCAGAGAACACATAAACTACCACTATTTCATCAGAATCTGTAACTTAAAAAAAAAAAATTTTTTTGTCATTAATCGAATAATTAAATAATTAATCGATTAATTGATTAATTAATAAATCAAAAATATCCTTTGCAGCCAAATCACCTGGTCATTGGCATGTCCAAATATCAGCTTCCTAACTCAAAAGGTGCCTGAGTTAATAATGGTCAGAAGATAAATGAAATTTAATTAATTAAATAAGTACTTAATTAAACGCTAATAATTAAATAACTCCTCAATTAATTGATTATTCAAAAAACAAAAAATACCGTATTTGACAAAGGACTTGCTCACTACTGTGCCGAAATTTCAGCTTCCTAGCTCAAAGGATGGCTGAGATATCGTCCGGACAACCAAGAAAGAAAGAAAACAAGAAATCAACCAGAGTGAAAACTGAGTACTCTCTTTCAGCGTGCGTCACTGCCGAGCCCCCTTCGGTGCCCAGCAATGACGATTTGCAATGCCTGGAGATGGCATAGGAAAGGTGCGGTGTACAACAAACAAGAAACCAGAGTGAAAACTGAGTACTCTCTTTCAGCGTGCGTCACTGCCGAGCCCCCTTTGGTGCCCGGCAATGACGATTTGCAATGCCTGGAGATGGCATAGGAAAGGAGCGGTGTACAACAAGAAACCAGAGTGAAAACTGAGTACTCTCTTTCAGCGTGCGTCACTGCTGAGCCCCCTTTGGTGCCCGGCAATGACGATTTGCAATGCCTGGAGATGGCATAGGAAAGGAGCGGTGTACAACAAGTACACATACATTCAAAGTACACCGCCCCATGGCAAATAATTAAATATGCTGCAGCGCGGCATTGCCGGGGCGCCTCTGGCGCCCGGCAATACCGCCGTGCAGCTCATTGAGGCTGCATTGGGAGGGAGAGGTGTACACTAATTGATTGATTAATTGTATAATAAAAATAAATCTAAGATTATCACAAAATATTTTCATAATCAATTGGCTAATCGCATAACTAAACCACTAGTGCTTCATCCGAAGATGTATCTTTTAGAAACTTAATTAAATAAGTCATTTATAAAAAATTAAATAATTAATTGATTACTCAATAAATAATTAATCGATTAATCAATAAATAATGAATAGATGAAATGATTAATCAATAAATCAAAAATATCCTTGATAGCCACATCACTTGGTCACTCATGTCCAAATATTAGCTTCCCAGCTCAAAAGGTGCCTGAGATATTGGCCAAATGAGAAAGAAAATAAATAAATGATTAATAATGAAAATAAATAAATAATAATCATTAAAAAATTAAATTATTAATCAATTTGGTCAGAGAACACATAAACTACCACTATTTCATCAGAATCTGTAACTTAAAAAAAAAATTTTTTTTGTCATTAATCGAATAATTAAATAATTAATCGATTAATTGATTAATTAATAAATCAAAAATATCCTTTGCAGCCAAATCACCTGGTCATTGGCATGTCCAAATATCAGCTTCCTAACTCAAAAGGTGCCTGAGTTAATGGTCAGAAGAGAAAGGAAATTTGATTAATTAAATAAGTACTTAATTAATCGCTAATAATTAAATAACTCCTCAATTTATTGATTAATCAAAAAAAAAAATTCCGTTTTTGACAGAGGACTTGCTCACTCTTGTGCCGAAATTTCAGCTTCCTAGCTCAAAGGATGGCTGAGATATCGTCCGGACAACCAAGAAAGCAAACAAGAAAGAAAACAAACAAGAAAACAAACAAACAAGAAAGAAACCAGAGTGAAAACTGAGTACTCTCTTTCAGCGTGCGTCACTGCCGAGCCCCCTTTGGTGCCCGGCAATGACGATTTGCAATGCCTGGAGATGGCATAGGAAAGGAGCGGTGTACAACAACAAAACAAGAAACCAGAGTGAAAACTGAGTACTCTCTTTCAGCGTGCGTCACTGCCGAGCCCCCTTTGGTGCCCGGCAATGACGATTTGCAATGCCTGGAGATGGCATAGGAAAGGAGCGGTGTACAACAAGTACACATACATTCAAAGTACACCGCCCCATGCCAAATAATTAAATATGCTGCAGCGCGGCATTGCCGGGGCGCCTCCGGCGCCCGGCAATACCGCAGTGCAGCTCATTGAGGCTGCATTGGGAGGGAGAGGTGTACACTAATTGATTGATTAATTGTATAATTAAAATCAATAAAAGATTATCACAAAATATTTTCATAATCAATTGGCTAATCGCATAACTAAACCAGTAGTGCTTCATCCGAAGATGTATCTTTTAGAAATTTAATTAAATAAGTCATTTATAAAAAATTAAATAATTAATTGATTACTCAATAAATAATTAATCGATTAATCAATAAATTCTTAATAGATGAAATGATTAATCAATAAATCAAAAATATCCTTGATAGCCACATCACTTGGTCACTCATGTCCAAATATTAGCTTCCCAGCTCAAAAGGTGCCTGAGATATTGGCCAAATGAGAAAGAAAATAAATAAATGATTAATAATGAAAATAAATAAATAATAATCATAAAAAAATTAAATTATTAATCAATTTGGTCAGAGAACACATAAACTACCACTATTTCATCAGAATCTGTAACTTAAAAAAAAAAAATTTTTTTGTCATTAATCGAATAATTAAATAATTAATCGATTAATTGATTCATTAATAAATCAAAAATATCCTTTGCAGCCAAATCACCTGGTCATTGGCATGTCCAAATATCAGCTTCCTAACTCAAAAGGTGCCTGAGTTAATAATGGTCAGAAGATAAATGAAATTTAATTAATTAAATAAGTACTTAATTAAACGCTAATAATTAAATAACTCCTCAATTAATTGATTATTCAAAAAACAAAAAATACCGTATTTGACAAAGGACTTGCTCACTACTGTGCCGAAATTTCAGCTTCCTAGCTCAAAGGATGGCTGAGATATCGTCCGGACAACCAAGAAAGAAAACAAGAAACCAGAGTGAAAACTGAGTACTCTCTTTCAGCGTGCGTCACTGCCGAGCCCCCTTTGGTGCCCGGCAATGACGATTTGCAATGCCTGGAGATGGCATAGGAAAGGAGCGGTGTACAATATCCTTGATGGCCACATCACTTGGTCACTCATGTCCAAATATTAGCTTCCGAGCTCAAAAGGTGCCTGAGATATTGGCCAAATGAGAAAGAAAATAAATAAATGATTAATAATGAAAATAAATAACTAATAATCATTAAAAAATTAAATTATTAATCAATTCGGTCAGAGAACAGATGAACCACCACCATTTCATCAGAATCTGTAACTTTAAAAAAAAAAATTTAGTCATTAATCGAATAATTAAATAATTAATCGATTAATTGATTAATTGATTAATTAATAAATCAAAAATAGCCTTTGCAGCCAAATCACCTGGTCATTGGCATGTCCAAATATCAGCTTCCTAACTCAAAAGGTGCCTGAGATAATGGTCAGAAGAGAAAGGAAATTTGATTAATTAAATAAGTACTTAATTAATCGCCAATAAGTAAATAACTCCTCAATTAATTGATTAATCAAAAAACAAAAAATATCGTTTTTGACAAAGGACTTGCTCACTACTGTGCCGAAATTTCAGCTTCCTCGCTCAAAGGATGGCTGAGATATCGTCCGGACAAACAAACAAGAAAACAAACAAGTACACATACATTCAAAGTACACCGCCCCATGCCAAATAATTAAATATGCTGCAGCGCGGCATTGCCGGGGCGCCTCTGGCGCCCGGCAATACCGCAGTGCAGCTCATTGAGGCTGCATTGGGAGGGAGAGGTGTACACTAATTGATTGATTAATTGTATAATTAAAATCAATAAAAGATTATCACAAAATATTTTCATAATCAATTGGCTAATCGCATAACTAAACCACTAGTGCTTCACCTGAAGATGTATCTTTTAGAAATTTAATTAAATAAGTCATTTATAAAAAATTAAATAATTCATTGATTACTCAATAAATAATTAATCGATTAATCAATAAATACTTAATAGATGAAATGATTAATCAATAAATCAAAAATATCCTTGATAGCCACATCACTTGGTCACTCATGTCCAAATATTAGCTTCCCAGCTCAAAAGGTGCCTGAGATATTGGCCAAATGAGAAAGAAAATAAATAAATGATTAATAATGAAAATAAATAAATAATAATCATAAAAAAATTAAATTATTAATCAATTTGGTCAGAGAACACATAAACTACCACTATTTCATCAGAATCTGTAACTTTAAAAAAAAATTTTTTTTTGTCATTAATCGAATAATTAAATAATTTATCGATTAATTGATTAATTAATAAATCAAAAATATCCTTTGCAGCCAAATCACCTGGTCATTGGCATGTCCAAATATCAGCTTCCTAACTCAAAAGGTGCCTGAGTTAATAATGGTCAGAAGAGAAATGAAATTTAATTAATTAAATAAGTACTTAATTAAACGCTAATAATTAAATAACTCCTCAATTAATTGATTATTCAAAAAACAAAAAATACCGTATTTGACAAAGGACTTGCTCACTACTGTGCCGAAATTTCAGCTTCCTAGCTCAAAGGATGGCTGAGATATCGCCCGGACAACCAAGAAAGAAAACAAACAAACAACCAGAGTGAAAACTGAGTACTCTCTTTCAGCGTGCGTCACTGCCGAGCCCCCTTTGGTGCCCGGCAATGACGATTTGCCATGCCTGGAGATGGCATAGGAAAGGAGCGGTGTACAACAAGTACACATACATTCAAAGTACACCGCCCCATGCCAAATAATTAAATATGCTGCAGCGCGGCATTGCCGGGGCGCCTCCGGCGCCCGGCAATACCGCAGTGCAGCTCATTAAGGCTGCATTGGGAGGGAGAGGTGTACACTAATTGATTGATTAATTGTATAATTAAAATCAATAAAAGATTATCACAAAATATTTTCATAATCAATTGGCTAATCGCATAACTAAACCACTAGTGCTTCATCCGAAGATGTATCTTTTAGAAATTTAATTAAATAAGTCATTTATAAAAAATTAAATAATTAATTGATTACTCAATAAATAATTAATCGATTAATCAATAAATAATTAATAGATGAAATGATTAATCAATAAATCAAAAATATCCTTGATAGCCACATCACTTGGTCACTTATGTCCAAATATTAGCTTCCCAGCTCAAAAGGTGCCTGAGATATTGGCCAAATGAGAAAGAAAATAAATAAATGATTAATAATGAAAATAAATAAATAATAATCATAAAAAAATTAAATTGGTAATCAATTTGGTCAGAGAACACATAAACTACCACTATTTCATCAGAATCTGTAACTTAAAAAAAAAATTTTTTTGGGTCATTAATCGAATAATTAAATAATTAATCGATTAATTGATTAATTAATAAATCAAAAATATCCTTTGCAGCCAAATCACCTGGTCATTGGCATGTCCAAATATCAGCTTCCTAACTCAAAAGGTGCCTGAGTTAATAATGGTCAGAAGAGAAATGAAATTTAATTAATTAAATAAGTACTTAATTAAACGCTAATAATTAAATAACTCCTCAATTAATTGATTATTCAAAAAACAAAAAATACCGTATTTGACAAAGGACTTGCTCACGACTGTGCCGAAATTTCAGCTTCCTAGCTCAAAGGATGGCTGAGATATCGTCTGGACAACCAAGAAAGAAAACAAACAAGTACACATACATTCAAAGTACACCGCCCCATGCCAAATAATTAAATATGCTGCAGCGCGGCATTGCCGGGGCGCCTCCGGCGCCCGGCAATACCGCAGTGCAGCTCATTGAGGCTGCATTGGGAGGGAGAGGTGTACACTAATTGATTGATTAATTGTATAATTAAAATCAATAAAAGATTATCACAAAATATTTTCATAATCAATTGGCTAATCGCATAACTAAACCAGTAGTGCTTCATCCGAAGATGTATCTTTTAGAAATTTAATTAAATAAGTCATTTATAAAAAATTAAATAATTAATTGATTACTCAATAAATAATTAATCGATTAATCAATAAACAAGTACAAATACATTCAAAGTACACCGCCCCATGCCAAATAATTAAATATGCTGCAGCGCGGCATTGCCGGGGCGCCTCCGGCGCCCGGCAATACCGCAGTGCAGCTCATTAAGGCTGCATTGGGAGGGAGAGGAGTACAATAATTGATTGATTAATTGTGAAATTTAAATATATAAATGATCATAAAATATTTTCATAATCAATTGGCTAATAGCATACCTAAAGCACTAGTGCTTCATCCGAAGATGTATCTTTTAGAAATTTAATTAAATAAGTCATTTATAAAAAATTAAATAATTAATTGATTACTCAATAAATAATTAATCGATTAATCAATAAATAATTAATAGATGAAATGATTAATCAATAAATCAAAAATATCCTTGATAGCCACATCACTTGGTCACTCATGTCCAAATATTAGCTTCCCAGCTCAAAAGGTGCCTGAGATATTGGCCAAATGAGAAAGAAAATAAATAAATGATTAATAATGAAAATAAATAAATAATAATCATAAAAAAATTAAATTATTAATCAATTTGGTCAGAGAACACATAAACTACCACTATTTCATCAGAATCTGTAACTTAAAAAAAAAAGATTTTTTTGTCATTAATCGAATAATTAAATAATTAATCGATTAATTGATTAATTAATAAATCAAAAATATCCTTTGCAGCCAAATCACCTGGTCATTGGCATGTCCAAATATCAGCTTCCTAACTCAAAAGGTGCCTGAGTTAATAATGGTCAGAAGATAAATGAAATTTAATTAATTAAATAAGTACTTAATTAAACGCTAATAATTAAATAACTCCTCAATTAATTGATTATTCAAAAAACAAAAAATACCGTATTTGACAAAGGACTTGCTCACTACTGTGCCGAAATTTCAGCTTCCTAGCTCAAAGGATGGCTGAGATATCGTCCGGACAACCAAGAAAGAAAACAAGAAACCAGAGTGAAAACTGAGTACTCTCTTTCAGCGTGCGTCACTGCCGAGCCCCCTTTGGTGCCCGGCAATGACGATTTGCAATGCCTGGAGATGGCATAGGAAAGGAGCGGTGTACAACAAACAAACAAGAAACCAGAGTGAAAACTGAGTACTCTCTTTCAGCGTGCGTCACTGCCGAGCCCCCTTCGGTGCCCAGCAATGACGATTTGCAATGCCTGGAGATGGCATAGGAAAGGAGCGGTGTACAACAAACAAACAACCAGAGTGAAAACTGAGTACTCCCTTTCAGCGTGCGTCACTGCCGAGCCCCCTTCGGTGTCCGGCAATGACGATTTGCAATGCCTGGAGATGGCATAGGAAAGGAGCGGTGTACAACAAACAACCAGAGTGAAAAATGAGAACTCCCTTTCAGCGTGCGTCACTGCCGAGCCCCCTTCGGTGCCCGGCAATGACGATTTGCAATGCCTGGAGATGGCATAGGAAAGGAGCGATGTACAACTCGTCCATCTATCTATAATTCCAGTAATCTCTGTCTGTCTGTCTGTACGTTTGTTTGTTTGTCTGTGACCGCTGTTTCTCGACAACCACGGGTCCGATATACTTTTAACTTGCCAGGTATATTGCTGGGGACCCGAGGATGTGCCTTTTCAAGGTTTCATATTAATCGGACAATTACTTACCGAGCTATGTCCAAAAAACGATTCAACCAATCAGAGAGCAGCGAACGATCGCGTGTGCCGAACGTGGCGGGCACACTCTGCCTCGGATGGCACATTTGAGAGCGTATTCATTTATTTCACGTTTGCAAACTATGTTGGCGTTAAACTATGTTTTACAACTAATAAAAACGAATTTGCGATTCATTCGCTTTCCTGCGCGTTTGTGCACGCGATGGCGATTTCTTTACCAAACTCCGGAAGCCGTTCGCTTTGGACCAAACCATTGCATGTAAATAGAGGGGGGGGATTGTCACCACTCGCAAGCCGTTCGCTTTGGACCAAACCATTTCATGTAAATAGAGGGGGGGGATATAATTTTAGATATATATATAGTACGGGCATGCCCTAGTATCTATAAATCCAAGAAAGTCTTAAGTTATTACTTAATGTTTCTGTAGTGGCCACCAACTGAGGGTCTCCTGCAGCAAAGGTCTGGACGAATTGCATATCATTAATATTCTTGACCTCAACAATAGATTTGACCTATCCTAGTCAGACCATATTATACCCCTGGCCTCCAACGCCATGTGATTAATTAATAGGAATTCCTGCCGGTTGTGGGCTTCCTTGCTGGCTTTCAGCTCTTAAAGATGTACAATATCCCCTTTTCCAATGCAATGACATGGTTTTCCACTGGGGGATAGCGCTCTTGCATCCCACGGTGTACACCTTTGAATGCATTGGAAGCTTGAGCCGTGGCATCTCATTCATCTCCTGGAAGCAAGGCATCTCCATCATTGGCGTCTCCTGAAAGCAAACAGATGCACATGGCGTGTTCCTTTCCATTGGTAGACAAATGTGCACATTATCTCTTTTTTACTGTCTTTCCTATCATTTTCCCACCCTCTACTACATCCTTCAGCGTCGCACGTCCTTGCACATTTATAGAATAACCCACGGTTTGCTCATCTGCCTTGGTCCAAACATTCCACTCAACTGTACTCCTTTGTTCCCACAGTTTTTTTTGCATGTGGAACCAACTCTCTATATTTGTTTAAACTATTTAAGTCTACCTTAAACTGAATACTTTCTGTTTGTTTGCATAAATGTGGTAAATTCAACACAAAACATGAATAGCAGTAGGAGTAGGAGAAAAAAGTATGGTGAAAGTGCATTAATGTCTCTTGATGCCTTTGTCCTGCATGTGATCTCCGGACAAGCTTTGATGAGCACTCTTTAAAAAAAAAATTAAAAAGAGCTGTTTCAACATCTTGCAGTTTGTTAAACATTTAATGATGTTCAGGGAAACTTTGACAGAAGGAGGCTGAGGTAAAGCATTTACCTTTGAGCTGTTTAGTCTGGTCTTGATTACCGACCCAACCCAGATTGATGCTTTACAGGCAGGGTGTTGCATCACCAAGTGCACCTTTCCTCAGATAGATGTTAACTTGGTATCTTGTCTGCTCGAATTCAAAGAGAACACAGTGTATTTGGCAAAGAGCAGGCAAGTTATCGTTGGCACCGTGTACTAGTAGAATAAATAGTCATTGTAAAAAAAATAGCAGAAGTAATAGTCGAAGAAGAAATAGAAGTAGTAGTAGTAGTGGTAGTAGTAGTAGTAGTAATAGTGGTAGTAGTAGTAGTAATAGAAGAAGAAATGGTAGTAGTAATAGGAGAAGAAATGGTAGTAGTAGTAGTAGTAGTAATAGAAGGAGAAATGGTAGTAGTAATAGGAGAAGCAGAAATGGTGGTAGTAATAGGAGAAGAAGAAATGGTAGTAGTAGTAGTGGAAGAAGAAATGGTAGTAGTAGTAGTAGTAGTAGTAGTAGTAGTAGTAGTAGTAGTAGAAGAAGAAATGGTAGTAGTAGTACTAGTAGAAGAGGAAATGGTAGTAGTAATAGGAGAAGAAGAAATGGTAGTAGTAATAGGAGAAGGAGAAATGGTAGTAGTAGTACTAGTAGTAGCAGAAATGGTAGTAGTAGTAGTAGTAGTAGTAGAAGTGGAAATGGTAGTAGAAATAGGAGAAGAAGAAATGGTAGTAGTAATAGGAGAAGAAGAAATGGTAGTAGTAGTAGTAGTAGTAGTAGTAGTAGTAGTAGTAGAAGAGGAAATGGTAGTAGTAATAGGAGAAGAAGAAATGGTAGTAGTAATAGAAGAAGAAACGGTAGTAGTAGTAGAAGAAATGGTGGTAGTAGTAGAAGAAGAAATGGTAGTAGTAGTAGTAGAAGAAGAAATGGTAGTAGTAGTAAGTAGAAGAAGAAGAAGAAATGGTAGTAGTAGTAGTAGTAGTAGTAGTAGTAGTAGAAGAAGAAGAAGAAATGGTAGTAGTAGTAGTAGAAGAAGAAATGGTAGTAGTAGTAGTAGAAGAAGAAATGGTAGTAGTAATAGGAGAAGAAGAAATGGTAGTAGTAATAGGAGAAGAAGAAATGGTAGTAGTAGAGGAAATGGTAGTAGTAGTAGTAGTAGTAGTAGTAATGGTAGTAGTAGTAGTAGTAGTAGTAGTAGAGGAAATGGTAGTAGTAGTAGAAGAAATGGTAGTAGTAGTAGAAGAAATGGTAGTAGTAGTAGTAGTATAAATGGTAGTAGTAGTAGTAGTAGAAGAAGAAATGGTAGTAGTAATAGGAGAAGTAGAAATGGTAGTAGTAATAGAAGAAGAAACGGTAGTAGTAGTAGTAGAGGATTAAATGGTGGTAGTAGTAGTAGTAGAAGAAATGGTAGTAGTAGTAGTAGACGAAATGGTAGTAGTAGTAGTAGAAGAAATGGTAGTAGTAGTAGTAGTAGAAGAAATGGTAGTAGTAGTAGTAGTAGTAGTAGAAGAAGAAATGGTAGTAGTAGTAGTAGTAGAAGAAGAAATGGTAGTAGTAGTAGTAGTAGTAGAAGAAATGGTAGTAGTAGTAGTAGTAGAAGAAGAAATGGTGGTAGTAGTAGTAGTAGTAGTAGAAGAAGAAATGGTGGTAGTAGTAGTAGTAGTAGAAGAAGTAATAGTAGTAGTAGTAGTAGTAGTAGTAGAAGAAATGGTAGTAGTAGTAGTAGAAGAAATGGTAGTAGTAGTAGTAGTAGTAGTAGTAGAAGAAATGGTAGTAGTAGTAGTAGTAGAAGAAGAAATGGTAGTAGTAGTAGTAGTAGAAGAAGAAATGGTAGTAGTAGTAGTAGAGGAAATGGTAGTAGTAGTAGTAGTAGAGAAATGGTAGTAGTAGTAGTAGTAGAGAAATGGTAGTAGTAGTAGTAGTAGTAGTAGTAGAAGTAGAAATGGTAGTAGTAGTAGTAGTACTAGTAATAGAAGCAGAAATGGTAGTAGTAGTAGTAGTAGTAGTAGAAGAAGAAATGGTAGTAGTAGTAGTAGTAGAAGAAGAAATGGTAGTAGTAGTAGTAGTAGAAGAAGAAATGGTAGTAGTAGAAGAAGAAATGGTAGTAGTAATAGGAGAAGAAATGGGAGTAGTAGTAGTAGTAGTAGAAATGGTAGTAGTAGTAGTAGTAATAGAAATGGTAGTAGTAGTAGTAGTAATAGAAGAAGAAATGGTAGTAGTAGTAGTAGCAGAAGAAATGGTAGTTGTAGTAGTGGAAGAAGAAATGGTAGTAGTAGTAGTGGAAGAAGAAATGGTAGTAGTAGTAGTAGTGCTTTTGTTGGAAAGGTTACAGAGATTTGCGTTCAGAGCTCATGCAAGCTCAGGCAAACATATGTTCCCAGTTTAATGTCGCTCAATTCCTCATCTCTGCAAGTCCATGGTTTGAACTACAGTAGACAAGGTAGAGCATTTTGAAGAGAAAGCACTACCAAGACAGATAAGGGGAAGGTAAAAGAACGCCAAAGAACACCAAAAAAAAGAACGCCAAAGAACACCAAAAAGAATGCCAAATAACACATTTATACAAATAAGAGCAAAATATCTTGTGGGGAGACCGTACAAAGTGCATCATTTATAGTCCAGGTTTCCTTAAACTTTTGAACAGTGTTACTATATTCTGCCGCCTTGTACTCCGAAATAATGCGTGAGCGTATTAAGCCCTTCAGACATACAGAACTGTGTTCCACCACATCTTTCTCAATTTTTGCCTTCCTGGTTTTATATATTGCCATTTTTGCACAGGCTAAAATAAAGTTAACAAGGAGATCTCGTGACTTGCTTAGTTTCTTTACCGGGTGCCCGATGATAAAAAGTGTTGGAGAGAAGTGAAGCCAGAAGCGCAAGAGAAGATTTTTCATCAGTAAGAACACTGGTTCAAGACGGTGGCATTGAAGGTATATGTGAAATATAGTTTCCCTTTCACCACAAAAGCAGCAATCCTCTGAGACGTTAGTGAAGTGCCGCATCATAGATCCAGAGCTCAGTGCACCATGTAGCAACCTCCAACTTAAGTCTGCCATCATTCTTGGCGTTGGGTAGAGATAGAGTGAATCCCAACGTGGATGAACAGTCGAAGGAAGTGGAAGAATCTCACGCCAGGGAGTATCCAGTCGGGTTGCAAGAGCTATATAATGGAGCGAGTGGATCACTAGCAGGTATATATTTTTCCTTGATAGCCCACAGAATGACATTTCCACTGTGCCAGGGGTCTTACTCATATTGTTTGCAGGTATTGGCTGAGAGAGCTCGCAACATCGTGGTCGGATTTTAAAATCCATGGAGTTACCGATGGACATCTGTCCAGATCCATCACCCTCTTTGGGATTCTCTAGATATTCCAGACAATCGGGAGGCAAGGAGCTTTTGACCTCTTCAAGTATCCTGGAGGGGATCCTGATTGTCCTCAGGCCCATTTTTGCTGCGAGTTCCTTGGGTAAAAGCGTTCTCTTACCATCGTTCAGAAGGTCTCCCACTGTGGATATGCTACCAGCTAAGAGGCTCCTTCTTACTGAAAAGGAAGCCAGAGTTGGGCCCTGTAGAAGAGGGTTGAGAATGAGCGGTTCTTCTAACAGGTCCTTGCCTGGATAAGGAACTGTTCTTTGTACGTCGACTACATTCCAAGCCTTCAGCATTTCTTGATAAAAAGGAGGCAATGTAGCACTAGACAGGCTCCGAGATGTAATGATGAAAAGATTCCTTTTGTACCCAAGATTGAGCACTTTGCTGAAGAAGTATGATGCCAGTGAGCACCATTGCGGTGCAGGGTTCACATGTAGGTAACGTTGTATGGTCTTCAGCCTGGATGCGTGGTAGTGGCTTCGAAGGCAGGGGAAAGACTGTCCACCTTCTGAAAAAGGCAAGCTCAGAATGCCCAGGGAAACCCAGTGTTTACCATTCCAAAAGTAGTCCAGTAGCTTCCTCTGCATCTTAACCAGAAACTCCTCTGGAGTGCTTATGCAAGAGAGCCTGAATACTAACTTCGGAATTATAAACTGTTTAATAAGGAGTGTTTTTCCCCTCAGAGACAGGACTTTTAGTAGTCCACTCCAGTCTCTCAACTTTGCTTCGATCTTGTCCCCTAAAGTGTTCCAGTTAATGAGTGGTGAGGACCCATGGGAAGTGGATAAGTGCACCCCCAAATATTTGAGCTCATTGCGACTCCAGGTCAATTTCTGAAAAAGTGTTGGTAACTCCTTTACCTGCATTTGTCCAATTAGAAGCCCCGAGCTTTTCCTCCAATTGATTGTAGCAGACGATGCTGCTGAATAGACCTGCTGACAATCATAAACTATTTGCATATCCCTTGCATTACTGGCAAACACAAGAACATCATCTGCATATGCAGAAAGTTTGAGGTTGACCGTGTTGTGTGGCACCACAATGCCAGTTAGCCTTCTTCTCATCAAACAAAGGAAGGGTTCGATACATAGGGAATATAATTGGCCGGACAGGGGGACATCCTTGTCTTATTCCTCTCTCAAATGGAAAGGGCGCGAGCAAGAAACCGTTGACTTTGACTAGGCATTCTGCCGACATGTACAACGTCTGAATCATGCCTACAAATCTCCTCCCCAACCCAAATGTTAGCAAGGTTTCAAACAGATACTCATGGTTCATCTGGTCAAAGGCTTTCTCCTGATCCAAGGAAAGAAATCCGACTTGAGTCCGAGTCATGTCCGCATACTGTATCAGGTCTCTGACAAGGGATATGTTGTCATGTATTGTCCTGCCTGGAATGGCATAAGATTGGTCCGGGCTGACTAATTTTGTCAGGACTGGTCCGAGACGGAGTGACAACATTTTAGCCATGACCTTATAATCCACACACAGCAGAGACGCAGGGCGGTAATTCTTCAAGTCTCTCAAGTCACCCTCCTTGGGAATCAAGACCAGCATCGCTCGACGCCAAGAAAGGGGCATTATACCTGTATGACATGCTTCCTGAGCTACGCTTAGGTAATCAGGTCCAACCAAGTCCCATACTTTTGTATAGAATTCACATGATAAGCCATCCATGCCAGGGGCTTTATCTCTTGATAGGCTGTGCAGGGCGGTTTTCAATTCTTCCAGAGATAATGGAGTCTCCAGCTGCTCCCGGTCTTCTACAGAGGCTTCAGGAAGACTACTCCACAAAGTGCCACCTGCACCTGCATCTGTGCTCTTACCCGAATACAGCTGAGCGTAAAAGGCTCTAATTCGTTTTTGAACACCCTCAGAGCCATTGAGCAAGAGACCATCTTCTGCGAGAACACTCGCTATAGCCCTGAATTGACCTTTGCGTTTTTCCACCCCTTTGAGATAATTCAGGACATATTCATCCTCGGAAATAAACTGCAAACGAGAGCGCACATATGCCCCTCGTGCCTTCACACGACTACATGCTTTAAGGGTGCTCTTTTTTTCTTGGTATGCCTGCAGTTCCGTAGAGGTAAGTGTGGCCAGGTGCTTCTCAAGGTGCAGCAGTTCCTCTTCCAGTCTTTTGATCCCGAACCCAAGTGTTTTGCTCGATCCATACGAGTATTCCTGACACAGCAATTTCAATCGTACCTTGCCTACATCCCACCAGAATCCAAGTGAGCAAAAATCTCCTTTTTTATTCCTCCAGGCTTGCCAAAAATTCAAAAAGATTGACAAAAAGGCTTCATCCTGACTTAAAGCATTGTTCAGGTGCCACAAGCCAGGGCCTCGCCTTGTTTCCGCCAGGGAAAACTTAATCCAGGCCAAGTTGTGATCTGTGAAATGGGCAACTTTTATGCCGGAGTCACTGACACTCTTACACCAACGGTGAGACACATAAATTCTATCGAGCCGGGATTGTGATATATGACCACCTCTGATACTCGTATACGTGAATGTGCTGTCTGTGGGGTGTTGTATGTGCCAAGTATCCCTCAAGTTTAACAGTGTTATGGTTTGTTGTAATATTCTTACAGAGGGATTATGCGGCTCCTGACCTATTCGATCAAGGGAGGGGTTTAGAGTGCAATTAAAGTCTCCTCCAAGAATTACACACTCTTCACCAGGCAAGGTGAGCATGAATCTCTGCAACCGGTTGAAGAAAATCCCCCTTGCAACTCCTACACAAGGTGCATAAATGTTGACGAAATTGACAACAAATTCTTCAAACTTTGCTTTTATATGTAGCAACCGCCCCACACTGGCTTCCTTTACGACAAGTATTTCAGGTTTCCTCTTTGGTGAAAAGAGGGTAGCCACTCCACAAGATGTGTCCGTTAGGTGACTGAAAAAGGCCAAGCCTTCCCATTGGTTTTCCCATCGGGATGTAGCCTCTGGGGTCGTGTGGGTTTCCTGCAAAAAGGTTACTTCAAGTTTTTCCTTCACACAGAATGACAATACCTGGTGCACACGGAATGCATCCTTACAGCCATTGACATTCAATGATCCTATTCGTAAGTTTGATGTCATTATTGTATTGAGAGTTTTGTTTCTGTGAAATTCATCCTCCTAAACGAATTTATATTCAGGCCCGTAACTCAACAACTTTGCTAGAAACTTCCTGACTCGGGCTTGTTCGGCCGAGCCTGAAGTCCTTGTTTTATGTCCCTCTCTCCTTAGTGCATACAAGGAATGCACTAGCAAGTCATAATCTTTCCACCGTTTCAGCGCATTTTCCACTTTCTTCCTGCTATGCAAGCTTTGTTCCAGGAACTCGAGTATCTCCTGGCTGGGAATGCAGGAATGGCGTCCTGCCGGTAGGTCTGTCTCTAAACCAGTCAGTGACCCTTGATAGTCTTCACCATCACCAATACTTTCCTCATCATCGCTGTCTGGAGGTTCAAGATCCTTCTCCTTTGGTGTACTTGTACAATGTGTCAAGTCTTCTGCCATGTCGTCTCTCAAGGCTGACTTGGCATAATCTTCTGGCGCAGAGGAACGCTCCTTTCGCTCTGATGCGGCGGACGTTGCTACACCTGTGGGAATGGATGCCTCCTCCTCAGTTGGTATAGGAGATCCAACCTTTTGGGGTCGTAAAATAGAGATGTGCTCAACTATTCCCCTTTCTGCGCCAACAGTGAGTGAAGTGACATCACCTGAGATGTCGGTCAGTGCCAGCAACTTTATTGATGCTTGTGTGTCTGGTTCCCTCTCTCTGTCTGTCCCACCGATGAATGCTACTTCAGAATCCTTTGAAACTTCGGTGTTAATCCTTCGGTTCAGAACTGCTCTTGTAGATGTTTCAATCCCTGGTTTATTTTGAAGCTTCGTTGCAGTTGTTATTATTGGATGCATTTTCTCAGGAGCCAACATCACAGTATCGTTTGGCCCTGTCAAGTCAGATACCTCTAGGTTGTTTGTCTTTACCGTGCTGGGTTTACTACCTGACGGTCTCCCTTCCTGTTCATTCTTCAAACTGTCTTTGGGTGGATCTGAGAGAGAAGACTCTCCATATCCTGTCGTTTGATGAATAGTTTCCTCTTCTTCTTCTTCTTCCATTTCTTCAGATTGGGTTACCACTCTTTTCTCCTTCAGAATACTAGGCTTTACAAATCCCTTTGACACATTACTTCCAGTGTCATCCTCAATTGTACCAGGGTGTTCCGTGGTCCCATCCTCTGCGGGTTCTGATTTCCTCTTCTGTGCTCTCTTTGCCTTCCCTGCTCCCACTGCCTGCCATTGATTTATGGCAGCAGAAGAGTTGGGATGAGAAGCTGGTATAGAACTTTCTTGAGGGTCCACTGCCCTCGAGCACAAAGGAGCAACCGCCTCTCTTAGGTTACCTTCAGTGACGCTGGGATCCTCTCGAGGCTGATCTGGACGTTGAGGAGCTGCAACCTCTTTAATGATGGTGGGGCAGTCTGCTCTCCTGTGATCCTTCGCTTTACATACAAAACAACGGGGTTCGTTTGTCATATAAAACACCCTGTAATTCTTTCCGTCAAAAGGAATAACAAACGACCCCTCACATTCAGCATCCTTTCCCAATTCAATGGATACTTGTCTTTTAAAAGACCAGACATGTTGTAGGGAGGGCTCATGACAGCCCAAAGACACAGGCTTGATGGGTGATCTCAACACTCCCAGTCGTTCCAGGAAAGGCACCACGACATTGTCAGGCACGTAAGGAGGTATATTAGATATAATTATCCTTGTACCAAGACTTGAGAGCGGCTCGACTTGTACAAAGAGTCCTCCCACACTAATCCCTTTCTCAATGGCTTTGTTTGCTGCAGCCTCTGAGTTTAGAAAGAACACAGCTTGTCCATACATTTTCGAGGCTGCAACTATCGTTGCTGGATCAACCACACTAGCGAGTGCGTTCACATAGGCCTCTATTTGGGTGATTTGTCCCAACTCGCATTTCACCCCGTGCTTCCTTGTTAACGCCTTAAACGGGTGGGCAGGGCGGTTCCCACCTGCACCAGAGGTAGTAGCGGCCATTTTTGCCCACGTACCATCCAGAGGCATGATTGCTATTAACGGTATATTTCCCGTCAAATGAAAATGGGGAAAAAAAAAAATCAATGAGCTCGTTCGCGAGCCTCTGCTTATTTTAGCACGTCCGGACCGGTATGCTAATGATTTGCTCAAAAGGATAATCAAACGCGCGTTGAGCAAATAACTTATCGGCTTAATCGCCAAAACTATGCAAATTTAGCACAGAAAGTCAAGGGTCATTAAGCAAAAACAATGAAGTCAAACAGTTTGTGATACGCCACAAATCGGGCACGGCAAATCTAGTCCCACACGGGTGCGGCCGCACGCCGCGGCTAGGCCCGAACACAAAGGGCTAATAACTCAAACGGGACGTCAAAGTAAAGTAACAAAATGAACCAACTCGGTTCAAATAACCCAAATAAACCAAAAATACAAACGAAAACGGAGGAGGATGAGGAGGAAATGTCGAAAATAGCACGGCTCGAGGAGCAGCAAAATGGCGTGGCGTGGCGTAGTAGTAGTAGTAGTAGTAGTAGTAGTAGTAGTAGTAGTAGTAGTAGTAGTAGTAGAAGTAGAAATGGTAGTAGTTGTAGTAGTAGTAGTAGAAGAAGAAATGGTAGTAGTTGTAGTAGTAGTTGTAGTTGTAGTAGTAGAAGAAGAAATGGTAGTAGTAGTAGTAGTAGAAGAAGAAATGGTAGTAGTAATAGGAGAAGAAGAAATGGTAGTAGTAATAGGAGAAGGGCAATGGTAGTAGTAGTAAGTAGAAGAAGAGAAGAAGAAATGGTAGTAGTAGTAGTAGTAGTAGTAGTAGTAGAAGAAGAAATGGTAGTAGTAGTAGTAGTAGAAGAAGAAATGGTAGTAGTAGTAGTAGTAGTAGAAGAAGAAATGGTAGTAGTAATAGGAGAAGAAGAAATGGTAGTAGTAATAGGAGAAGAAGAAATGGTAGTAGTAATAGGAGAAGAAGAAATGGTAGTAGTAATAGGAGAAGAAGAAATGGTAGTAGTAATAGGAGAAGAAGAAATGGTAGTAGTAATAGGAGAAGAAGAAATGGTAGTAGTAATAGGAGAAGAAGAAATGGTAGTAGTAATAGGAGAAGAAGAAATGGTAGTAGTAATAGGAGAAGAAGAAATGGTAGTAGTAATAGGAGAAGAAATGGTAGTAGTAGTAGTAGTAGTAGAGGAAGAAATGGTAGTAGTAGTAAGTAGAAGAAGAGAGAGAAGAAATGGTAGTAGTAGTAGTAGTAGTAGTAGAAGAAGAAATGGTAGTAGTAGTAGTAGTAGAAGAAGAAATGGTAGTAGTAATAGGAGCAGAAGAAATGGTAGTAGTAATAGGAGAAGAAGAAATGGTAGTAGTAATAGGAGAAGAAGAAATGGTAGTAGTAATAGGAGAAGAAGAAATGGTAGTAGTAATAGGAGAAGAAGAAATGGTAGTAGTAATAGGAGAAGAAGAAATGGTAGTAGTAATAGGAGAAGAAGCAATGGTAGTAGTAATAGGAGAAGAAACAATGGTAGTAGTAATAGGAGAAGAAGAAATGGTAGTAGTAATAGGAGAAGAAGAAATGGTAGTAGTAATAGGAGAAGAAGCGATGGTAGTAGTAATAGGAGAAGAAGAAATGGTAGTAGTAATAGGAGAAGAAGAAATGGTAGTAGTAATAGGAGAAGAAATGGTAGTAGTAGTAGTAGTAGTAGTAGTAGTAGAAGGGAAAAGGTAGTAGTAGTAAGTAGAAGAAGAAGAAGAAGAAATGGTAGTAGTAGTAGTAGTAGTAGAAGAAATGGTAGTAGTAGTAGTAGTAGAAGAAGAAATGGTAGTAGTAATAGGAGAAGAAGAAATGGTAGTAGTAATAGGAGAAGAAGAAATGGTAGTAGTAATAGGAGAAGAAGAAATGGTAGTAGTAATAGGAGAAGAAATGGTAGTAGTAGTAGTAATAGAAGAAGAAATGGTAGTAGTAATAGGAGAAGAAGAAATGGTAGTAGTAATAGGAGAAGAAGAAATGGTAGTAGTAATAGAAGAAGAAACGGTAGTAGTAATAGAAGAAGAAACGGTAGTAGTAGTAGTAGTAGAAGAAATGGTAGTAGTAATAGTAGTAGAAGAAGAAATGGTAGTAGTAGTAGTAGTAGTAGTAGAGAAATGGTAGTAGTAGTAGTAGTAGTAGTAGAAGAAATGGTAGTAGTAGTAGTAGAAGAAATGGTAGTAGTAGTAGAAATGGTGGTAGTAGTAGTAGAAGAAATGGTAGTAGTAGTATAAGAAATGGTAGTAGTAGAGGTAATGGTAGTAGTAGTAGTAGTAGTAGAAGTAATGGTAGTAGTAGAAGTAGTAGAAGAAGAAGTGGTAGTAGTAGTAGTAGTAGAAGTAATGGTAGTAGTAGTAGTAGAAGAAGAAATGGTAGTAGTAGTAGTAGAAGAAATGGTAGTAGTAGTAGTAGTAGTAGTAGTAGTAGTAGAAGAAGAAATGGTAGTAGTAGTAGAAATGGTAGTAGTAGTAGTATAATAAATGGTAGTAGTAGTAGTAGAAGAAGAAATGGTAGTAGTAATAGGAGAAGAAATGGGAGTAGTAGTAATAGAAGAAGAAATGGTGGTAGTAGTAGTAGTAGTAGTAGCAGAAATGGTAGTAGTAGTAGAAGAAGAAGAAATGGTAGTAGTAATAGAAGAAGAAATGGTAGTAGTAATAGGAGAAGAAGAAATGGTAGTAGTAATAGGAGAAGAAGAAATGGTAGTAGTAATAGAAGAAGAAACGGTAGTAGTAATAGAAGAAGAAACGGTAGTAGTAGTAGTAGTAGTAGTAGTAGTAGTAGAAGAAATGGTAGTAGTAATAGTAGTAGAAGAAGAAATGGTAGTAGTAGTAGTAGTAGTAGAGAAATGGTAGTAGTAGTAGTAGTAGTAGTAGAAGAAATGGTAGTAGTAGTAGTAGAAGAAATGGTAGTAGTAGTAGAAATGGTGGTAGTAGTAGTAGAAGAAATGGTAGTAGTAGTATAAGAAATGGTAGTAGTAGAGGTAATGGTAGTAGTAGTAGTAGTAGTAGAAGTAATGGTAGTAGTAGAAGTAGTAGAAGAAGAAGTGGTAGTAGTAGTAGTAGTAGAAGAAATGGTAGTAGTAGTAGTAGAAGAAGAAATGGTAGTAGTAGTAGTAGTAGTAGTAGTAGTAGTAGTAGAAGAAATGGTAGTAGTAGTAGTAGTAGAAGAAATGGTAGTAGTAGTAGAAATGGTAGTAGTAGTAGTATAATAAATGGTAGTAGTAGTAGTAGAAGAAGAAATGGTAGTAGTAATAGGAGAAGAAATGGGAGTAGTAGTAATAGAAGAAGAAATGGTAGTAGTAATAGGAGAAGAAATGGTAGTAGTAGTAGAAGAAGAAGAAATGGTAGTAGTAATAGGAGAAGAAATGGGAGTAGTGGTAGTAGTAGTAGTAGTAGTAGTAGTAGGAGGAGAAGAAATGGTAGTAGTAGTAATATAGTAGTAGTAGAAGAAGAATGGATGGTAATAATGGTTGTCGAAGAAGAAATACTAATAGTTTAATTTTTATATGTGGGAAAATTACATGCCCAGACCAGGAATCAAACCCAGGTCCTCTGGAAAACCGTGCCAGTGCTCTGCCATCTGAGCCATCTGGGCGACCCTGACCGAGCATGCAATTTTCCCACACATATGATTGCCACTCTCTTTCCGTCAATGCTTCCGGGGCACTCGCTGCCGACCATAGGAGCACCAACGGCCTGAACACGTGAGGGTCTTCCTCCAATGGGGGACGAACCCATGTCCTCTATTATAAACACCAATGGGGGCATCGTGATGCAATTAAATTAATGAACAGGATTATAAATAGTTACATTTATATATGTGGGAAAATGCCCTGCAAGTGCCCCAGGTCAAAATCCCATCACTGGTTCACAAGTTATTATGGTAACAAGATTTTCACCCAATGACCTGTGACCTTGATCTTTGACCTGTGGACCCAAAATCGAATCAGTTCATCATTACATCATTATACATAACTGTACCAAGTTTGACATCGAACCATTCAGCCAGTCTCGAGTTATTGCGGAAACGAAAAGCTAGCACAGATGGACGGACAACTGGACGGACAACCCAAAAATATAATGCCTCTGGTGACTTCGTCGACGGAGGCATAAAAAAAAAAACTTTTCAAATCACAATCTCGTGAGATTCCATCATCTTGCGATTTTTCAGTAAAAATAGCCGTTCAGTGAGCTGAATGATAAAAAAAAACATGACGTAATTAATAATGGAAACAAGAATGACCGCACTGTGGTCACACTCTGCGACACAAAATATATATTTTTCGCCTCCTCTGTCCACTCAACTCTCTCATCATTGCTGTTGAACAAAAATCGACTCCCAATGAGAAACACAACAGCTACAACAACAACCATGTGTAGCTCTTGTGGAGCTGCGACATGTCACAGGTAAAAACAATATACAACTGTAACTCCTCAGACCCTTATAATGATGTAGGTTTTATGTATGGTCCCTGGTTCAGTAGTTTAAGAGAAAAATGTTTGGATAGACAGACGGAGAAACAAAAAACAAACAGAATAAACTTATTATTATATAGGACTAGCAGAAGTACCTGGCGTTGCCGGGCGGGGGAGGCGGAGGGGAGGAGGGGAGGGGATGGAGGGAAGGAGAGGGGGAGGGAGGGGGAAGGGGGGGAGGCAGGAGAGGAAGGGAGTTCATTTATATGCTGGTGGGTGAATGTGGCATTCATACCGTTTCTGCGTTAAGTGTGACGCCGAACAGGAAGAAGAAGAAGCCGTACTACCAACTTCGTACACTTCCTTTTTTAGTTTTTTGGAATGAATTTACTACTATAATTCAGCTTTTACTCATGGCCGTAGACGATTGACTACTATAATTCAGCTCAGCTTTTAATTGAGAAATGGGCCCAGCCCGGCCCAGGCGGCCTCGACGGGCCTCGCCACCCTGCCTATAACCTTCCCGGGGCCTGTCCCGACATTTTTGGTTCTTTTTGAATTAATTTACTACCATAATTCAGTTTTTACTCGCGGCCGTAGAAGATTGACCACTATAATTCAGCTCAGCTTTTAATTGCGAAATGGGCCCGGCCGAGGTGGGCCTCGACCGGTCTCGCCACCTAGCCTAAAACCTTCTCGGGGCCCTTCCCGACATTTTTTGTATTGGAGGTTTCCTCCTATCTTTCACCGTTCAGGAGATTAGCTTGCGCAGACAAACAAACAAAAACTTTCTTTTATATATATAATAATAAATAATAATAATAATATCGAAGAAGAAGATAGGTAAATAGAAGAAGATAGATAGAAGATAGAAGATAGATAGACAGAAGATAGATGTCAAGAAGAAGAAGAGAAGCTACAACAACTACAAGATGCTACAAGATGCTACAACTACAAGATGCTACAAGATGCTACAACTACAAGACTACAAGAAGCTACAAGATGTAGATCAGATTGGCAGTGTCCATATGTTTATACCTCTCCCACCCCCCCCCCCTTCACATGCCTCCCCCCCTTCACATGCCTCCCCCCCTTCACATGCCTCCCCCCCAAAGCCCTCTCCCTCCCACAGATCTCTCGATGTCTCCATGTCTCTCGGTCCCTGCTCTCAAATGTTGTGTTTGTGTCCTTCCCCCTCTCTCCCCATCTTGTCTACCGCTCCCGATGTTATTTGTTTTATGTGTCTGTTTGTCTTTCTGTGTGATTAATGTTCGCTCTTTCACGAGCCTCGATCTTGTATACAAAAAAAAAAAAAAAAAAAAAGAAGAGGAAGAAAAAAAGAATAAGAAACTAATATTAGTCAAGTACACTAACTTGGCATCCTAGTCCTACTATTAACACAGTCAATTGTCCTTTCCTGTCCAGGTGCGAAAACTGGGGGGGATTCCTCTGCTTGTGGATTTGATGGACCACCGTGCAAGTGAGGTTCAGCGCTGTGCATGTGGTGCACTTCGAAACCTCGTCTACGGTCGTGTCAACGATGCCAACAAACTGGCCATCAAGGGATGCGCCGGAGTGCCAGCCCTGGCTCGCCTTCTACGGAAAAGCGGGGACGCTGAAACACGTGAACTTGTCACAGGTCAGGTCTCATAACTATTTCTCGAATACATATTAGTTTTGGAATTCCTCATCAATCTATCATGTTTTATTTCAAAACTTTATCCACTTTGTCCCTCCACCTTACATGATTATTTCATTGCTCATTTATATTTTTAATGACATGCAAGAGTCGTCAAATGAAAAAAAAAATTTTTTTAGTTTGCTATTTTTAATATGAAACAGGTAAAGCCGAGAAATAAACAAAACCCATTAGAATTACCCTTTATAATTACTCTTCATAATTACCCTTTTATAACCCTCTAGAATTATCCTTTAGAACTCTCTAGAATTACACTTTGGAAATACCCTTTAGAACTCTCTAGAATTACCCTTTATAATTACTCTTCATAATTACCCTTTTATAACCCTCTAGAAATACCCTTTAGAACTCTCTAGAATTACCCTTTATAATTACTCTTCATAATTACCCTTTTATAACCCTCTAGAAATACCCTTTAGAACTCTCTAGAATTACCCTTTATAATTACTCTTCATAATTACCCTTTTATAACCCTCTAGAAATACCCTTTAGAACTCTCTAGAATTACACTTTGGAAATACCCTTTAGAACCCATTATAATTACACTTTAGAATTACTCTTTTTTTTGTTATGTAGAAGGCTCCAGGCACAGACTATGTCGTCCTCAACGAGGCCAGGCCAAATAAAAGAGCTGCATTGATAGAGAAAAGTAAAGAAGGAGAGAATCGTCTAAGAGTTTTTGAGAAAGCAGAGAATCTGCTTTTTGAAAAGGCGAAGATCATAAGTGTTAGGAAAGACATGTGAAGGTGAAGAGTTCCAGAGTTTGGCAGTGGAGGGGAAGAAACAAACATCATAACGGCCCACCCTTGAGTTGCCAATGGCCACACAATAATCATGAGATGTCGTGGCTTGTCGAGTAATCCGTGGTCTCGCTAATGGTGGAGGCACACAAGCAGCAAGTTCTTGGGAGCAAAAACCGAAGTAATATCTGTAAAAAAAGAAAGAGAGCCAACTTTGTGACGTAATTTGAGCGGGTCAAGTTTTGAGATCAGATTGGGAGAGTTGATAAGTCAAATTACTTTTAATTCAATTCTGTCCAGCAAGTATGTGGCGCTAGAACCTCCCCAGATGTGAGAGCAGTACTCTATACAAGGACGAATCAATCCTTGATATTGTTGAAGCATCGGTTGAGAGGAGAAGAATCTTCGACATCTGAACAGGACTCCCAGTTTCTTCGAGGAAGATTTAGCTATTTGTGTAATGTGTGGATTCCAGGATAGATTTGAAGTTAGGGTAATACCTCGTAGGTTTATTGTATCACATGGTTTAATTGTGGAACTTTCAAAGGAGATTGGAGAGATGAGAGGAGTTTTGGAGAGAGATATGGGAAGAAATTGAGTTTTAGAAGCATTAAACTTAACCTGGTTACATTTGCCCCACTGGGAAATCTTGTCCAAATCTGAATTTAAAGAGGTGTCTGTGATGAAACGAGATGTAGATCAATTGAGGGACGATGGGGCAGATGGGGAAAACATGGAGGAATGCAATGTTGAGTCATCAGTATATGAGTGCATTTGGTTATTTGTAGAAGAAAGAAGGTCATTGATAAAAAGAAGGAAGAGTGTTGGAGACAGAACAGAACCCTGAGGAACACCGCTGTTGATAGGGAAGGAGGGAGATGTTGAGCCATGGACAATTACAGAGATAGAGCGGTCAGAGAGAAAGCTCGATATGAGAGAGCAGAGTGAAGGAGGAAAGCCGAAAGTGGGAAGCTTGGATATCAGACCCTGATGCCAAACTCTGTCAAAGCTTTTGAGATATCAAGGCCTACAACAAAGGATTCCCCAAAATCTCTCAGAGAAGAGGCCCAGACATTCGTAATGTAAGAAAGGATATCACCGGTAGATCTTGCCTTGCGAAAGCCATATTGATGGTCAGATAGAAGACTGTGGGATTCAAGATGCTTGAGGAAATGGTTATTGAGAAGACATTCAAAGACTTTGGAAATAGTAGAAGTTAGAGCAATAGGACGGTAGTTGGAAGGGTTTGAACGATCACCCTTCTTTAAAATAGGCTGCACTAAGGCATGTTTCCAGGAAAGAAGAAAAGTTTGGGTTTTTAAACAAAAACGAAACAAACGAGCAAGCCCGGGTGCAAGTTCTGAAGCACACTCCTTCAAGACACAAGGAGGAATGCCATCTTGTCCGTATGCCTTGCTTGTGTCCAGAGAGAGGAGTACTTTTTTGACTGCATGGAAAGAGATTATAGGGAGGGGCATAGGATTGGTAAGGGGTGAATCAGAGGGAGATGGAATGTTGGAGTCATCCAGAGTGGAATTAGAGGAGAAATGAGAACCAAAAAGAGTTGCTTTGTCAGTCGAAGAAACAGCTATAGTACCATCAGAACGGAACAGTGAAGGAAAGGTAGAGCGACAGAAGTTGTTGGAGATACTTTTGGCTAATGACCAGAAAGATCTATTAGTGGAAGAAGATGAGAGGTTGTCACATTTCTTTTGGATAAAGGAATGTTTCACCTCACGAATAACATGTTTGCAATGGTTTCTAGCAGATATGAAGGCTGAATGTGAGTCAGAGGAAGAAGAGTTTTTCCATGTCCGATATGCCGCATCTCCTGCACGAATGGCAGCAGAGCAGGAATTATTGAACCAAGAGTTGGTAGCAGAGGTAAACCTGAAAGAGACGGGGATATAAGCCTCCATTCCTGCAACAATAACCTCAGCTATACGTTCAGCAGAGATAGAGGCATCGGCCGAGGAGAGGCAGTAGTCTTTCCAGGGAAAGTCAGAAAAGAAGTTTTGTAAACCAGTCCAGTCAGCGCTATTGAAATGCCAATACTGGCGTTTAGTCGGAACAGTTGCCGAAGGAGTGGTGGTACGTAAAGTGACGTTCACACGATTGTGGTCAGAAGAACCAATTGGAGGTGAGATTGTGTAGTTGTAACACAACGGATTAGAGGTAAAGAACAAATCCGAAGTATTGGACGAGTGGTCATGAAGATATGGAATATGGGTAGGGTGGGTGATAATTTGTTCCAAATCATTGAGAATGGAAAATGTAAGAGCTTCAACTCCCCCAACATCCGTGTGGGATGATTTCAACCACTCCCTGTGGTGTACATTGAAGTCTCCTAAATAGAGGAATTCTGCTTGAGAGTGTTCGGATGTCATGGTCTCATGGCAGGAATTAAGATAGTCAAAGAAAGCTGTGAAGTTTGTAGAGTCGGGAGAGCAGTAAGTGAAACAGAGAAAAACAGTGATGGTCGGGAGACAAATCTTAATCCAGATGACATCAAAGTTTGGAGATTTGAGGTCCACAAGGCGTACAGCAGGCGTGTTGATGTTGGAGTAGACACACACTCCTCCTTTGAAGCAGAATCGTGAGTGAAGGTTGTAGTTTGAAATGTCAAAGGAGTTAAGAAGAACGTCGTGTGACAATTGGGTCTCTGAGAGAAGCAATATGTTGGGGGAGTAACTTGCAAGATTATATTCAACAGAGGAAAGATTTGAAGAAAGACCACAAATGTTGGTGAAATGAATTGAAAAAGTGTCACGTTCATTCAACAGGCAAGGGTCTTGGGAGGGACCGATACTACTACTGCCTGAGCCCCCCCCCCCCCCCCCCTCTCGTTGGTAGCAGAGACAGACAGGTCACCGGAGATTCTTCGCACCCCATAATGCCGGGAACAAGGGGCCATTAACTTTTCAGACTTTTTAATATTTAGTTGGGCAATGTGAGGAAATAAGAGGAAAGAGAAGTAAAGAGAGAATGTAAAGGTGAGGAGTGAAAATGAGTAAGAAAAGTGTATGATGTTTGATTGCAAGAGAGAGAGATTAAAGCTAGCCTGGTAGCTATAGTTTGAGTGACACAGAAAGAAAATTCAGCAATCCTGACATGGAGAGTGTAAGATGGTTCCGGGCACCACTTTAACGCTCCTAAGTCCGAACGGTAGTACCACTCTGAACGGATGCTGCCTTCAACCTACTACCTAAGGAACCGGTCCAACCGGATGAGTGTTTTTTTGGAGACACCATCTCCGAAAGCCATGGTCCCATAGAGCCTGCGTTGGTATACGATGGTCTACGATGGTAGCATCGTGGAGCATCGTGGAGCCGATCCTGCATCGACGTACGATTTTGTGGCCATCGTAGGTTGGAAAATCATCTTTTGAAATGTTCAAAAGATGGTCTATGATGGTCCACGATCCTACAATCGTAGACCATCGTATGACAACGTACGACAATCCTGCGAGGACGCAGGATCATCCTGCGTCTTGGTGCGTCCTCGTAGCTACTTTGGGGGTAGCTACTTTGGGGGTATATAAACCCCAGCCATCACTTCATCATCATCAGTTCATGCCGACTAGTTCAGAGTGATCGTGGGCCATCGTAGGCTTGGGCCATCGTAGCCCATCGTATACCAATGCAGGCTCTATGGGACCGTGGCTTTACTGGATGGCCGTTGGCTCCCAGAGGGAGCTCATCCGGCCTTTGACAGGTATTGTTTTTATCCTTTTATAACCCTCTAAATTTATAATTACTCCCGCCAGGGAGTAATGCATCCGATCGTGTCCGTGTGTGTGTGTTCGTGTGTTTGTGAATATCTGGAAAAGATATCTGGAAGATATCTGGAAAAGTTTTGAACGGGTTTGGATGAAAGTTGGTGGGATGATTGCCCTTGGGCTAAGGAAGAATTGATTAGTTTTTGGTGAAGCTCAGGATATTATTCCGGATCCAGGAATTTTTGAAGGATTGTTTACCATTGGAAGATAGGGCTCATTTTTTTTTAACATTATCTTCTATATATTCTATATTTAACATTGTGATATGAAAATAGTTTTCATATTTGTTGTAAATGTAGTTTAAACTCGTGGTTATACGTCAGAGCGGTGTATTTTGTTAGCAGCGTCGTCTTCAAGGTTCTTTTTTTTCTTTCTAATAAAGATATTCTGTCATTTTAAAACCACCAAAGTGTGTATTCGGTCTCCCCGTTTCATAAAATGTATCGTTTGATACGTATAATGCTTTAAAACTGTTTTTTTATTTTTTTGTTTTTTTTACCTCAGAAGAGATCAACATTTACCTCAGCGAATGTCAATCGCGGTGTCAGTATTTGATGAACTTATAAAGACTTAGGTGACTTATAAGTGTGACCAGCATGTGCATGGGATTCTTCCCAGAAGAACGAGTGGTCGCATTAGCCTGTACGACTTAAAATGAGCGAGTTTTGTTTTCACGTTTGGGCCAGTTTTACATGTTGTATTTGGAATGAAACGAACGTTTTTCAAGGCTTACAATTTTATTTTGAAGTCACACATGCCTCAAAATACACTCACATATAGAATTGAGCGCTGAATCCGAAAATGTAAGTGAAATTGCCTTGTTTTTTTTAACATTATCTTCTATATATTCTAAATATATATCTGTGCAGTGTCTGTCTTGTGTTGTCACTGAACTACTCCCTCAAACTTTTGTGAAATCGTACTATTTCAACTTGACCCACGGCGGGAGTATGCGCTCTACTGAGTGGCGTTCTAGTTATCCTTTTATAACCCTCTAGAATTACAATTTAGAACCCTCCAGAATTACCCTTTGGAATTACCCTTTGGAAATACCCTTTAGAAATACCCTTTACAAACCATTAGAATTACCCTTTCGAATTAGCCTTCAGAATTACCCTTTAGAATTACCCTTTGGAAATACCCATTAGAATTACCCTTTGGAAATACCCTTTAGAAATACCCTTTAGAAACCATTAGAATTGCTCTTAAGAACTCATAAGAAGTACGTACCCTTTAGAATGACCCTTTGGAATTGCCCTATAGAAATACCCTTTAGAATTACCCTTTGAAACTACCCTTAAGAATTACCCGATGGAAATACTCTTTAGAAATACCCTTTGTAACCCATAAGAATTACCCTTTAGAATTACCCTTTATAACCCTTTAGAATTGCCCTTTGGAAGCCATTAAAATTACCATTTAGAACTCTTTATAATTACCTTTTAGAACCCTCTAGAACCCTTTCGAATTACTCTTTATAATTACCCTTTAGAACCCTCTATAATTACCCCTTGGAACCTAGAATTACACTTTCGTAACCTTTAGAATTTAACACGGTGGGTTAGAAAGGTTTTTCGTCTTAATTTTTGACGGACATAAGGACATAGCTAAAGTGGCTTCACAGCTTAAAAAATGCGAGTCTATAAATTCAGACGATGTGAGCTGTGTAGTAATTTAATAATCGCTTATAATTTCAATGAATATACTCATGCAAATTTAAATTGCATTTGTTGTGACTGCTGGATGATGATCTGCTTACCCATATTCCTTTTTTCTTCTCACACAGCGAACTTTAGAAATTGTCTTTGCACCATCGTACTCTATACCAGGTCAAAATACTTGAAAACATTTTTTAATACTTAATCTACACTGCAAGCATAAACAGTGCCGACAGAAAGTCTATGCCGCCTTTTCAAAATTTTCACCTTTTATTGCCTTATAGCCTGGAATTAAAATGCATTCAATCGGAATTTTTCAACCTTTATTTACACATCGTAACCCACAACTTCCAAGCGAAAAACAAATTCTACAAATTTCAGAAAATTGATTAAAAATGCAAAAATAGAATATCTTGATAAGTGTTTTTGGTTGGATAAGTGATAAGATAAGGGAGTGTAGACTTTATATAGGCACTGTATATATATAT
This sequence comes from Myxine glutinosa, assembly GCF_964187855.1. Lineage (NCBI taxonomy): Eukaryota > Metazoa > Chordata > Myxini > Myxiniformes > Myxinidae > Myxine > Myxine glutinosa. The sequence goes on from NC_136266.1 coordinate 21,747,118, forward strand.
GTATATGTTGTTGGTGAAATTGTTGACCACAATGTATATATATATTGAAGGAGCTGTGCTCCAACTCGAATCGAAAGAATGGACGCGACAAAAAGCTGGAATTCGTCCGAGTTTCTTTATTGTATCAAATCAACTCGGGTTTTTTTTTGTTTGTTTGTTTTTGTTGTTTTTTTGTATACTGAATCGAGGCTCGTGAAAGAGCTAACATTTATTTCACAAACAAATCAACCAGACAAACAAAATATACAAAAAGAGGGAGCGGAAGACAAGATGGGGAGAGAAGGGGAAGCACACAACCACAACATTTGAGAGCAGGGAGAAGTGTGGGAGGGAGAGGGCTTGGGGGCAGGAGGCGTGGGAAGGGGAGGGGGAGGGGGGGGGGGGGGAGAGGTATAAAACACAAGGGGACCGAAATTAGCGGGGGTAGAAAAGATCAAGGTTTTGGATGGGGGAGGATAAGAGATGGTGGTGAACAGCTGTTTTAAAGACCTGGAGGGTGGAGTGGGATTGAAGAGAGTGAGGGAGTTTGTTCCAGATGCGGGAGAAAAGAGGAATGAAGGAGTGAAGGTGAGCAGAAAGTCTTGATTTTGGCAGTTTAACCATAAGAGGGATGCAGGCAGATCTTGTGCGACCTGTAGGAATATTTGGGGGACAGAGCCCAGAGAGGGCTGGGGGGGCAAGGCCAGAGAGGAGTCGGTAGAAGACGGAAAGACCACCAACCTGCCTGCGGTGAGTGAGTGAAAGGCCCTTGGAGTTAGCTTCATCGCGGGAGATTCCAATGATTCTGAACGCTTTGGTTTCAACAGCATGAAGACGGGCTAGGTGTGAGGCAGGAGCACCAGACCAGAGGGGAGAGCAGTATTCCATAGAGCTGCGGATGAAAGCCTTGTATGTGGTGAGGAGCTTAGGTGTGCCAAGGAAGGACCGCACGACGGAGGATGCCCAGTCGGCGACTGGCTTTGGAGGCCAGATTTGAAATGTGGTTTTCCCAGGAAAGGTCATGGCAAATAGTGAGACCCAAAAGCTTGAGTGACAGAACTTCTTGGAGAGGATTATTCAGAAAGTGGATGGGAGGGTTTTCCAGTCGGTCTTTTCGGAGAGACATCGTAAGAGTGTGAGATTTATCAGGATTGAAAGACATGTTCCATTTGTTTGCCCAGTCTGTGATTTTGTCCAGGTCTGCAGAGAGTGAGGAGGCTGCAGACTGCCGATCTGAGGGATGAGGAATGGAGCGAGAGAGAGTAGAGTCGTCAGCAAAGAGATAGAGAGGATTTTCAAGAGAGTCAGAGAGATCATTGATGAAGACCAGAAAAAGCACAGGGCCCAGAACACTACCTTGGGGAACTCCAGCCTGAACAGGAAGAGGAGATGAGAGAAACCCATTCAGGGCCACACATTGACTACGACCAGAGAGGAAGTCCGCCAGCCATGCGTGGAGATTTCCATGGATACCAAAGGAGGAGAGTTTGGTGAGTAGAGCAGGGTGCCAGACCGTATCGAAGGCACGTTAAAGGTCAAGGGAGACGGCTCTAATTTCCTGTTTGGCGTTGAGGACCTCCATCCATTGTTGAGAAAGCAGAAGCAGCATGTCCAGAGTAGAGTGACCAGGTCTGAAACCAAACTGATGATCAGAGATCAAGCCATTGGAGAAGAGGAAAGATTTCATATCTGAAGCAATGATGGATTCCATGACTTTGCTGATAATTGGGAGAAGGCTGATTGGTCTGTAGTTGCTGGGATCTGTTTTTGCACCTTTTTTGTGCAAAGCGGTGATGTTGGCTGATTTCCAAGCAGATGGCAGATGACCTTGAGCAAAAGAGAGGGTAAAGAGAACAGAAAGAGGGAGTGAAAGAGCGGAAGCACATGATTTTAGGACCTGTGGGCTGATGCCGTCATGACCAGTTGCAGAATCAGAGTCGAGGGTTGACAGAAACTTTTCCACCTTGTCAGGAGGAAAGGACACAGAGTCCAGGAGCAGCTGGGTACGACTGGGTACGGTGGGTACAGAGAGGGATGGGTTTGGGACACAAGATTTACAGGCAAACACAGAGTTGAGGCATTCAGCTTTTTCACGTGCGGAGTCAGCCGTTAAGCCGTTTGAGGTGAGGGAGGGGATGGAGGGGGAACAAACAGGGTTCCCCTGGGTTCAGGTTCAGGAAACAGGGTTCAGGGTACTCTGAAAAGCCCGTTTATCGGGCAGCATTATATACAAGCACTCGAATATCTCATGCCGGAGCGTTTGCCCTTAAAAGGCGCGACTGGGCGTGTCCGGGAGACCTGGGCGAGTCTGGACATGCCCGGGAACGGCGAGACTGGGTGTCGCCGGATGGGCCGGGCGTGCCTGGACATGCCCGGGAACGGCGAGACTGGGTGTCGCCGGACGGGCCGGGCGAGCCCGGGAAAGGCGAGTCCGGGCATGCCCGGGAAAGGCGAGACTGAGCGTCTCCGGGCGGTCTGGGCGAGCCCGGCACAGCGATCGCTTCGTGGTTGCGTCCTCGGCAGGTGTAAGGCGATTGTGTATGTTCAGCGGCAACCGCTACACACGCCCCCCCAGAAACGACTTGCACCGGCAGGGTCAATTTAAGGGGGGGTCCTGATGACCCGGCCGAAGCGACCCCTGGAGGGTCGTGGGGGGGGGGTCCGGTGTGGGGGTGGGTGGTCGAGCAGGAGGCACCGTGGACGGGGGGTGGCCTCGCCGCGGAGGAAGGGCCAACCGAGGTGGTTGGTCGATGTCCACGTGCGCCGGCTTGAGGCGGTCCACCGAAATCCGTTCCGACCTGCCGCCGACGTCGATGACGAAGGACTTGTCGTCCCGTCGCAGGACCCAGAAGGGTCCGTCATACGGCGGCCTGAGTGGCCCCCAGTGTGCGTCATGACGCACAAAAACGTACTCCGCTGTGCGAAGCGCTGGGGGGACGTAGGCCTGGGGGTCACCGTGGTGGGACGTTGGCACGGGGGCAAACCATCGGGCGGTCTCCTGGAGGTCCAAGCGCTGGCGAGCTGCGGACCAGGGACTGGTAGCGTCGGGCACGAATTCGCCCAGGACGCGTAGCGGCTGGCCGTAGACCAGCTCGGCGGTGGACGCCCGGAGGTCCTCCTTGGGGGCCGTGCGGAGGCCCAAAAGGACCCACGGTAGCCGGTCGGTCCAGCCGCCGTCCTGAAGGCCGGCCACGAGCGCGGCCTTCATGGAACGGTGGAACCGCTCGCACAACCCGTTGGCTTGGGGATGGTAGGCCGTGGTACGGTGGAGCCTGACCCCCAGGTTGCGGGCAACCTCGCCCCACAGCTCGGAGGTGAACTGCGGCCCGCGGTCCGAAGAGATGTCCGCCGGTGCGCCGAAACGGGCGACCCAGGTGGCGATGAAAGCCTGCGCCATGTCGGCGGTGGTGGTGGAGACGAGGGGAACGGCCTCCGGCCACCTGGTGGTCCTGTCCACCATGGTGAGCAGGTTTGTGAAACCCCGTAATGGGGGGAGGGGGCCCACCAGGTCCACGTTGACGTGGTCGAAACGCCGTTTGGGCACGGTGAAAGGTGCCAGCGGGGCCTGGGTGTGTTGGTGGACCTTGGCCTGTTGGCAGGCCGTGCAGGTGCTGGTCCAATCGCGGACATCCTGTCGAAGGCCGTGCCAGACGAATCGCGCCGACACCAGCTTCTGGGAAGCTTTGCGGCCCGGGTGGGAAAGGCCGTGGAGGGACGCGAAGATGCGGCTTTGCCAAGTAACGGGCACGATGGGGCGAGGCTGGCCTTGGGAGACGTCGCAGAGCAGGACAGTGTCCGCGAAGGGGACGTCGGCCAGGCGGAGGCCCGTGTCCGCCGCCCGGAGGGCTTGCACCGTGGTGTCGGTGGTCTGGTCAGCCGCCATAAGCGCGAAGTCCACGCCGAGGTGGACCGCGTTCGCGCTGGCCCGAGAAAGACAGTCGGCCACGGCATTGTCTTTGCCAGCGACGTGCCGGATGTCCGTGGTAAACTCCGACACGGCGGAGAGGTGGCGCTGCTGGCGGGCCGACCACGGCTCCGTGACTTTGGCCATTGCGTAAACCAACGGCTTGTGGTCGACGAAAGCCGTGAAGGGTCGGCCCTCCAGGAGGTGGCGGAAATGGCGAACGGCCAGGTGTAGACCGAGGAGCTCGCGGTCAAACGTGCTATATTTGAGCTTGTTCGGCCGGAGTTGCCGGCTGAAAAAAGCGAGTGGCTGACAAACCCCGTTCACCCATTGCTCATGTACGGTGCCCACCGCGTAGTCGGAGGCATCCGTGGTGAGGGCGAGGGCCCGCTTTGAGCTTCTAAATGCCGCGTCCATGGCTGCGGACCAGACGACGTCGTGTTTGGCCGGCTTGCCCCGGAGGGCTTCGTAGAGGGGCCGCATGAGCTGAGCAGTGCGGGGCACGAAGCGGTGATCGAAATTCACAATTCCGAGGAATTCCTGCAGGGCCTTGATGGAGCGGGGACGCGGAAACGCGGTGATGGCCTCAACCTTGGTAGGCAGCGGCACGGCCCCGTTCTTGGTGATGTGGTGGCCCAAAAAATCAACTGCCGTCGTGCCGAAGTGGCATTTGGCCGGGTTGACGATTAGGCCGTGCTCGCTGAGGCGCCCGAACAGTGTTCGGAGGTGGAGGAGGTGCTCGGCCCGGGACGCGCTGGCGACGAGGATGTCGTCCAGGTAGACGAAGAGGAACGGCAGGTCGTGCAGCACGCCGTCCATCAAGCGCTGGAACGCCTGAGCCGCGTTCTTGAGGCCAAATGGCATTCGAAGGAATTCGAATAAGCCGAACGGCGTGATGACGGCCGTTTTTGGGACGTCGGCCGGCCTGACAGGTACCTGGTGGTATCCCCGTATCAAATCGATCTTCGAAAAAATGACCCGTCCTGCCAAACGGGCGGAGAAGTCTTGAATGTGCGGGATCGGATACCTGTCGAGGATGGTAACGTCGTTAAGGCGGCGGTAGTCGCCACATGGGCGCCAGCCGCCCCCCGGCTTTGGTACGATGTGTAGTGGTGAAGCCCACGCGCTATCGGAGCGCCGCACGATGCCGAGGTGTTCCAAAGCGTCGAACTCGGCTTTGGCCACGGCGAGCTTGGCTGGGTCGAGGCGGCGGGCTCTGGCGTAGACCGGCGGGCCCGTGGTTGGTATGTGGTGCTCGATACCATGTCGTACCGCGACGGCCGAAAACGTCGGCCGCGTGAGGGCCGGGAACTCCGCAAGCAGGCGAGCAAACTCGCTCACCGCCGGGAGGGCGCATGCTAGCTCGGTCGGCGTGGAGCTGCTCAACGTGCATGCCAGGGAGCTGAAGGTCTCGGCGTTGACGAGGCGACGCCGTTTGACGTCAACCAGCAGCCCGTGTGCGCAGAGGAAGTCGGCGCCCAGCAGAGCCATGGGCATGCTTGCAGTCACAAAAGTCCAATGAAAGCGCTGGCTGCCGAAGCAGACGGTGACATTGCGCGGGCCGAAGGTGCGGATGGCCGATCCGTTGGCCGCCACCAAGGAGGGGCCGCAAACCACGGACTGCCTGTCCTGATCGGAGGTGGGTATGACGCTCAGTTGGGCGCCGGTGTCACACAGGAAGCGCCGTCCGGACGCTTTGTCCCTGATAAAAAGTAAGTTGCCCGTGTGGCCGGCGCTCATGGCTGGTAATGAACGCCGGCCCGGCCGTTTCCCGACTTGCCGAAAGTGCACGGGGGTCGGCATGTCCGGGCCTTTTGTCCGATCCTGGCATGGTAGTAACACCACGCCTGGTCAGGTGTAGGCCCCGGTCGTCGTGATGGATGCGGACGGCACGCCGTAGCGGCCGCCAATCGCGCCGGCAGTTCGGCCGCCGACCGTGCCGGGTGCCATGGGCATTGCTTCGGACGGCGGCGGGCTCCAGGTCGCTGCCCCGATGCGTTGGCCTGCCGAGGAGATCTTGTCAGCTTCCCTGGCGAGGGCGCGGGGATCCGTGATCTGCGTGCTTGCCAGCGCGAGGCGTACCTGGCTAGGCAGCTGACGGAGGAACAGCTCTTGAAAAAGAAAATCCGGGGCGTGCTCCCCGAGCAACGAGAGCATGTAATCCATTCGCTCGGACGGGCGCGTGTCGCCGAGCTTGGGCAGGTAGAGCAGGTGCCGTGCGCGTTCCGTCGATGAGAGGGCGAAAGCGTCGAGGAGGAGCTTCTTGATCGTGCTGTACTTGTCATCGGCTGGCGGGTGCTGGAGGAGGCTGAAGGCGCGGGCCGCGGTGGCTGAGTCGAGTGCTGCTACCACATGATGGAAGCGGGTGTCGTCGGCGGTGATGCCTCGCAGGGCGAACTGGGAGTCCGCCTGGGCAAACCAACCCGCCGCGTGAGCCTCCCAGAAGGTATGCAGTTTGAGGGCAACTGCCGTGTCCATGTCGGTAGGTCACCAATGAAGGAGCTGTGCTCCAACTCGAATCGAAAGAATGGACGTGACAAAAAGCTGGAATTCGTCCGAGTTTCTTTATTGCATCAAATCAACTCGGGTACTCTGAAAAGCCCGTTTATCGGGCAGCATTATATACAAGCACTCGAATATCTCATGCCGGAGCGTTTGCCCTTAAAAGGCGCGACTGGGCGTGTCCGGGAGACCTGGGCGAGTCTGGACATGCCCGGGAACGGCGAGACTGGGTGTCGCCGGACGGGCCGGGCGTGCCTGGACATGCCCGGGAACGGCGAGACTGGGTGTCGCCGGACGGGCCGGGCGAGCCCGGGAAAGGCGAGTCCGGGCATGCCCCGGAAAGGCGAGACTGAGCGTCTCCGGGCGGTCTGGGCGAGCCCGGCACAGCGATCGCGCCGTGGTTGCGTCCTCGGCAGGTGTAAGGCGATTGTGTATGTTCAGCGGCAACCGCTACAATATATATATTTATATATATATTATACTTAACCCTGAAATTATGTAGCTAAGGAATGAAATCAAACAAAATATTTACACGATATAGGTACATTACCTTCACAAAGTATTCACACCTCTTGACCTTTTCCAAAAAAAAGATTCTGTTGCAGCCTCAATTTAAAATGGATTAAATTGAGATTTTTCTTCGTCACTGATCTTCACATCATACCACATCAATGTTAGGCCGAGAAAAATATATTTCCGGGTTCTGGTTAGCGCGCGCATCGATTTTGACCCTGCGCATCAACAATTTTTTTTCTAATTTTGTATCGACGTTCGCGCACGGTTCTCCCCTACAAGACTGCGTTTAGTTTGTCCAAATCCAATCAGCCGTTCCAAAGATATGAGTAGTTTTGTGTGCCCTGACGTCATAAATCCAATCGGGAAGTTGCATGTGACGACATCGTCTTAGTCACGTGACCGCTTGGGTGGCAAAACATTGCTTCTGCCACCATACGTAATGGCGGCAATTTGAAACTCGTTTCACATATAAATTGCCCCCTACCCGATGGTAAAGAGTTGTTGTGCTGTCGGATGTACAGCCCGATTTCATAAGGGATCGGGCTTGTCATTCTACCGTTTTCCGGACGACACAACGCTAAAACGAATTAATGGCTGCCTTGAATGCAGCTCTCAGGTGAGAATATGGCTCATGAGGTTGTTACCTTCGCTCGCGAAGCGAAAAGCAGGATTAGGCATTTGGTTACGTACATGTGGAGTGCGTATGGCGTACGTGTGGCGTACTTGTGGTGTACGTGTGGAGTGTGTGTGGCATACGTGTGGTGTACTTGTGGAGTGTGTGTGGTGTACTTGTGGGTCCACACGGGTCCACAGGCAGATGACACAGCCTCAGTTTCTTGCAATACCGCTAAAACGCCTCAACGGGCAAGCTACGGGCGTAAACTGACAGGTCCGTCTGATCAAACGACAGCTTTCCCGCCATGTTGTTTATGCCACCCAAGATGGCGGCCGGAACCGGTTGCCATGGACGACGCTCACTCGATGCAAGGCCTCTGTCGGCTGGATATTGTCATTTGTTGAAACGAAGACGTTCTTTGTCGGGTTCGTGTGAAGCAAACAGAAGGCCGAAAGAGCTGCGGGTGGTCTCGTTAGTTAGGCCTGGATCCTATCTCGTCTGTCATGAAGTTGTAAGTGTCTGTGATAATATGGTGGACTGGGAGAAGAGATCGTGGGAGACCATCGGCCTGTTAGACCACTTGCGCATGTGCAGTGTTGACGCGATCGTCGCATTGGAATGTTTGACGGTATGGCGAGGCGATCTCGAGAACGAAATGGCAGTCTATAATATGCTTGAAGAACTTAATGATTTTCAGAATAAATACATTTTAAAATAACTTTAGCTTGTGTTCATTATTTACCAAAAAAAAGGCCTACAAGTCCCATTGGCTGTCTTTAATTTCTCTCTGGACGGCGCCACAGCAGATGAGGAGGACCGCAAGGCATGAGGACACAAAAAAAACCTCTATATGTGCAATCCCTGCTTTTCAAAAAAGAAAAAAAAAACCGCATTGCCACATCATTTCTGGAACTTTGGTCTGACCAGAGACCAGCAATATATTTTTTTTGGCCTTAAAGTGGAATTTTTTTTTACACATTTTTATTAAATAATTAAAAATGAAAAGCTTGAATGTCTTGTCAATAAGTATTGTTGCGTCACCGGCGATTAAGACCGCCTGATGATGGATAACCAAATTAGCTTTAACTCCTGAGGCGAGCAGCCACATATACACTACATGCCCAAAAGTATACAGACACCCCATCTAATTAGTGGATTCGGCTATTTCAGCCACACCAATTACTGACAGGTATATATAATTAATCAAGCACACAGCCATGCAATCTCCATAGACAAGGAGTCGAGACGAGGAGTCGAGAAACATGACGACATTTTCGACCCATGTTGGACTGAGACGCTGCAAACCTTTAAATGTTGGTGTCACAAGTGCAGCTGAAATTTTTCAAAACCACATTGCTGAGATTTTAGCCGACGTCCCGGGAGCCCTCAACACCAGCGATGATATATTGATTTATGGCAAGACTCAGACCGAGCATAACGACACACTGAAAAGAGTGTTTGCTCGCCTCAGAGAATGACACCTCACACTAAACAAAGCAAAATGTGAATTCAACAAGGACACAATATTATTATATGGTTGCATTTTCGGTAAAAATGGCATCTCGCCTGATCCAAAGAAGGTGGAAGCCATCCACAAAGCATCAAGGCCCGCCAATGTAAAATAGGTACGAAGCTTTCTAGGCCTGACCAACTACATCTCAACTTTCATTCCAAATTACGCCAACATCATGAAGCCACTGAGAGATCTGACACACAACAGCGTACCATGGGAGTGGACGTCTGAACAGGAGATGGTCGACTACCAGTTGAACTTCAGTTGTAAAAGAACTTCAGTTGTGTCTGACTAGTTCTATGGTCATGGCCTACTACAGGCCTGACTTGGAAACGGAAGTTGTGGTGGATACTGGACCCTATGGAATTGGGGCAGTCCTAGCCCAACGAGATGAGAAGGACATTCATCACATTGACACCGATGCCAATCGTGCGCTCACCGACATTGAATCTCACTATTCGCAGACAACGTGAAGCACTAGTGGTAGTGTGGGCGTGTGAACACTTCAATCTCTATCTTTATGGCCATAACTTTATAGTCATCTCTGATCACAAGCCTCTGGAAGGCATCTACAATGCTCCCACTTCCAGAACCTCTGCCCGCATCGAACGGTGGAACCTACGGCTTCAGGCATATAATTACACACTTCGTTACCAGCCAGGTAGCAATAACCCGGCTGATTACCTGAGTCGCCACCCAGGTGCGACAGCTGATGCTAAGACATCTCATGAGTCAAGAGTGGCTGATGAGTATGTTAACTTTGTCCTCCACCATACGGTGCCAAAGTCACTGACTCTTCATGAAATTGAGACTGCAATAGGAGCTGACCCCACTCTACAAGCAGTGATCAGTACAGTGTATCTCAACCAGTGGCACCCACCTCAAGACAGCTCAGTGGTTAGCTCAGCATTTCAAATACTAAAGGCTGTAAGAGATGAACTATCCATCAGTGACGAGCACAACGTTCTGCTAAGCGGTACCCAAATCATCATCCCAAAGTCACTCCAGCAGCGAGTCGTCGATATTGCCCATGAAGGTCACCAGGGCATGAGTAAGACAAAGAGGCTAATCCGCGAGAAAGTGTGGTTCCCACATATCGACCGCCTAGTTGAGACTACGGTGAAATCCTGTCATGCCTGTCTGGCAACAACTCCAGAACATTCTTCAGAACCCCTCCGATTGACTGAACTGCCGGTTTGTCCTTGGTCTGAAGTGAGCATTGCTTTTGCAGGACCTTTTCCATCGGGAGAATATCTCCTGGTGGTCGTTGACTCTTACTCCCGGTTCCTCGAGGTAGACATTCTGACCTCCACCAGTGCAAAGGCAGTGATCCCAAGACTTTTGTATACAAGTTTGAGGCTTGTGTAAGAGCTAACATTAATGACAAAAACACAAAGCCAACATCTAACATCTGTAAGAGCTAACATCTAGCCTCTTCATGACTTGACCTGATCTTCGCCCACTATGGTGTTACTGATATTGTAAAATCAGACAATGGTCCCCCATTCAACAGTGCCAACTTCATACAATTTGCTGCATACCTTGGTTTTAAGCACCGATCTGTCACTCTCCTATGGCCACAAGCCAACGGTGGTGTCGGAAGGTGTATGCCTATGCTTAAAAAGACCATCCATGCAGCACAAATTGAAGGAAAGTTGTGGAGACAAGAACTTTTCAAATTCCTACGAAACTACAGAGCCACACACCATCTGCAGCACAGGCGTCAGCCCTGCTGAAGCTCTTTTTGGCAGGAAAATGAAGATAAGACTTCCGGAAATTGGCAGTGAAAGACGAACCTCACCACTGGACGACGAGATCCGAAGACATGACACCGACATGAAATTAAAGGTGAAAACCTATGGCCTATGCTGACGCGTGACATCATGCAACATATCCAAACATTCAGGTGGGTGACACTGTCCTCGTCTGACAGAAAAGGGAGAGCAAATTCACTCCGCTCTATGACCCATCACCTCTGGAGGTTACAGCAAAGAAAGACTCTATGCTGACTGCAAGGGCAGGAGACGAGCAGGTCACCAGGAACTCGTGTTTCTTCAAGAGAGTCCCAAAGATGTCTTTCCAGGAGATCTCCCAGCAAAGCCCTGATTTGAATGGGAAGGGGAGAGGAGGAAAAGAACCCCAAGAACCTGAAGAAGACACTTCAGCAGACTATCTCGAGTCAGAACAACAATCCCATAGAGCCTGAAAGAAGCCCCAAGACCTGAAAGACTATGACACCAAATAGTTTTCATGTTCAATATAACTGTTACGTGGTCCTCCCGGTAACTACCTGGTCTTGGTGACCCCCGGACCGTGGGAGGGACCCCGCCAGAAAGATATATGGTTTATACGCTTTCGTAACGCAATCAATATGAATTCCGGTCAAGAAGAAACCCCACACCAAGGATCCGGAATAATCAATAATATATTCACTGAGCAATCAACAACCATCAACAATGCACAATCAATATTACAACCAGGTGAACTCATCTACACAAACTCTAAGATGGCCATCTTAATCTTATACATTCCTCACGTGAGCCCCACTCCTGACTCCCTCCGTGGTCAATGTCTCTCCTCTCCGCACACGGGCGGTTGAACGAGCCCCGGGCGGACGTGCTCTAAACGTGCCGTCTCGGACTGGGGCCGCGGCTGCAGCGCACCTCCTTGCCAAGCCACGGGGCAAACCCAGCGCGGCGTCCAACGTGCGCGAGGCCCCAAGTGCGACCCTTACGCGTCCTTGTAGATGGGCAAAAACCCAGCGCGGCTTCCGACGCGAGCGAGGCCCAACGTGCGGACCCGTACGCGTCTTTGTAGACGGGGCAAAACCCAGCGCGGCTTCCGACGCGAGCGAGGCCCAACGTGCGGACCCGTACGCGTCTTTGTAGACGGGGCAAACTGTCCCGGACGCTTGGTTTCGTGCACGAACTCACGGTGACTGGACGTGTCAAAAGGTATTTACCGCCCAGGTAACTCCTCTCGCCAGACGTTTCGCAACGGCGCGTTTTCCGCGCAGCGTAAGGTCGATTCCACCTTCTCGTCGTCGCGGGGCGAGGAAGAAAAAGCACCGTCCTTTTCTCTCCTCGTGTCTTTTCTTCTTCCGTTTCCGGCCACTTCCGTTTCCGGCCACTGGTTCCGAAGGGCTCCTGACCCTCCAACCACAACAACTACACCACAACTTAATATACTACACACGGATAAGCAAAGACCTGAATGGTAATTCACATACATTCACATAAATATGTAACACTCCCCCCCTTCAAGAAAGAAAGTTTGAACCCAGCGAAAACTTTCTTTGCCGGCCAATTTGGAGAAACAAACCAGATAACTCAACCCCCCCCACATTATCCGTTCCCCCCGGGCACAGTTATCACTTAAAAATAAAGCAACCAAAATTTCACCCCAACCCCTCCAGATTACTCCCTCTGGACTAAGTACCAACAACGACCTTGTCCCTGCCAAATCAAACTCCATCTCAGGACCCTCTGACTTGGCCCGTCCGTATCTTGGGAATGAAGGTTAAGGGTTGATCAAAGATCCAAAGTTACGCAACTCGATAGCACCTTTTCCGGGAGGCCAAGCCGAGTATTCACTACATGGATGCCTTTAGGAACGCGGAGTTCACGGTTAGTCCGTGCAGGAAAGTTCTCTACATGGGCGCCTTGAGGAACGTGGAGTTCACGGTTAGCCCGTGCATGAAAGTTCACTACCTGGACGCCTTTAGGAACGGCGTTCACGGTTAATTCGTGTAGGAATCTTGGCTCGGCGGCTCCGCCGCCTTCAGTGCTTCAACTTCTCAGAACTTCCCTAATAATTAGGGTGGGACCACTGGTCCCTGTAGTCCCATGAATAGCGGTCTCCTTCTCGGCCACCACCAAAACTACCGCCCAGTTGTCCTCTCCTGTAGACCTCTCGACGCCTACGAAATGCCTTCCCTACTGTTATGGTCCGACCCTCCAAATCCTTGCCATTCCAATTCTTCTCTGCCTCTCTGGCGTCTTTTGTGCTGGCAAACGTGACAAAGCCGAACCCTCTTGACTGTTGCGTTGCCCAGTCTCTTACCAACCGCACTTCCACCAGCGGCCCATATCTGTTGAAGACAGAGGTCAGAACTTCTTCCTCTGTGTTGAAGTTCAGTCCCCCTACAAATAACTTGGCACTTTTGTCGCCATCCCGAGCTGGTGTGGCGTTATTTTCCCTGCTGGGCTCTTTACCAACCCTCAGGTTACCATAAACTTGACCCCCGGCCAAATCATTCCCAATAACCACAGATACACCCTCTACAGGAAGCGTGGCTTGTAAACCGACGGTGACCGGTCCTGACACCAAATCGGACTCCAAATGGATGACATGAAGGGGAGCACTAACACCGCCCCCGATCCCCTGTAAACGAACACTATCCCCCGTTGCCGTCTCCTCGGACCATGGCAAAATGCCTTCAAGCATTAAAGATTGATGTGCCCCTGTGTCCCTCAATATCCTAACCGGTTTCCGGTTAGTCGAGGCTCCATCCCGTGACACAAACCCCTCTGAAATAAAGGGTTGGTAACCCTTTTGATGGCGATTTCTCACAATGGCCATTGCGTTTGGAGTCGTAGTCGTCGGACTCCGCTCTGGGTCTTCGCTTTTCATGCGGTAACAACTGGACATCAAGTGTCCAGGTTTCTTGCAAAAAGCGCAAGTAGGCCCGGAGGAAAAACTCGTGGTCTGCCTCGGGCCCCCCGAACTATAAGTTTGTCTTGGGCCCTCATCCCTCCGATTTCGAACCGGTGGGGTATCATAGTTGTCCCCATAATCCTCTCGAGGCCGCCGCCATGTATGGTCGTTCTCCGCACCTGCTGTTCCCCACCTCCCCTGCGGAGATCTAGGCGAGGAGTTAGGTTCGTGGACCCCTATTCGGTGGGTTAAGGCATAATCATCTGCCATGGTGGCTGCGTCCCACAACTTTGGTACCTTCTTTTCCTGCAGGTACACTTTGATGTCCTCGTGGACACACTGCTGGAATTCCTCCACCAGGATCAAGTCCCGCAATTTCTCGAAGTCTTTCCCGACTCCTTTTGACTCACACCACCGATCAAACATGTTTTCTTTCACTCTGGCAAACTCCACATGGGTCTCACTCTCCCTCTTCCTGGCATTCCTGAATTTTTGCCTGTAAGCTTCCGGAACCAACTCATAGGCTTTGAGGATGTGCTTCTTCAGTACCTCATAATCTGCACATTGGTCCATTGGTAGCGCCGAATAAATTTCCTGAGCTTTCCCCACCAGCACACTTTGCACGAGTATGGTCCATGCCTCCTCCGGCCAGTTTAATTGTCGAGCCACTTTCTCAAAGTGTGGAAAAAATTTCGCGACTTCTTTTTCACTGAACGGTGGAACCAGCCTCACATGTCTGCCCACATCCCAGGTTTTCTGGTTAGGTGTCGACCCCGTCAGCAAGGGTGGTGCCTCTCCCCGTTCTCTCATTAACTCCAGCTCCTTGAATTTGATTTCTTGCTGAAGCTGCATGTCACGTTCCTTTAATTCCCTTTCCGCTTTTCTCTCCTCTGCTTCGAGGTCCCTTGCAGCTCTCCTTTCCTCTGCTTGTTCCTTTTCTCTTCTTTCCTGGAGTTCTCTTTCCACTCTCCTTTCCTCTGCTTGTTTCTCTTCTCTCCTCTCCTCTGCTTTCCTTTCTTCTTCTGCTCTTTCCTTTTCTGCTTTCCTTTCTTCTTCTGCTCTTTCCTTTTCTGCTTTCCTTTCTTCTTCTGCTCTTTCCTTTTCTGCTTTCCTTTCTTCTTCTGCTCTTTCCTTTTCTGCTTTCCTTTCTTCTTCTTTGATCCGTTCCTGGCTCCGTAATTGCAACTCCAGTTTCCGGAGCTCCACGTCTTCTGGTTCTTCGGGTAGCCACTCCCAGGCTAACTCGTCCCATGTTCCTAATCCCACCATAGATTGTATCACCGTGGCCTGCAACTCTGCCTTCCTCAAATTAGTTCGGACCTCCAAGTTAAAATGTTTGGCCAATTTCAAGAGATCCGACTTTAGCAACGCTCGGAACTGTGCCTCACTCGGGGTTACCCCAAAGTTCTGTGCCACAAACGCCATGGTGCCTATCGTTAACACCTGTTAACCTTCACCCCAAGACTTTCCCCAATTTCTCAAAAAAAAATATTACCAATTAATAATTAATTAATAAATTTTAATTACCAAAAATATTATTATTTTATTATTTTATACACTTTTAGATCCCGGACGTAGACCCAATTGCGAAACCGCAAATCGTAATTTGGACGAGCCCCCAATTCTGTTACGTGGTCCTCCCGGTAACTACCTGGTCTTGGTGACCCCCGGACCGTGGGAGGGACCCCGCCAGAAAGATATATGGTTTATACGCTTTCGTAACGCAATCAATATGAATTCCGGTCAAGAAGAAACCCCACACCAAGGATCCGGAATAATCAATAATATATTCACTGAGCAATCAACAACCATCAACAATGCACAATCAATATTACAACCAGGTGAACTCATCTACACAAACTCTAAGATGGCCATCTTAATCTTATACATTCCTCACGTGAGCCCCACTCCTGACTCCCTCCGTGGTCAATGTCTCTCCTCTCCGCACACGGGCGGTTGAACGAGCCCCGGGCGGACGTGCTCTAAACGTGCCGTCTCGGACTGGGGCCGCGGCTGCAGCGCACCTCCTTGCCAAGCCACGGGGCAAACCCAGCGCGGCGTCCAACGTGCGCGAGGCCCCAAGTGCGACCCTTACGCGTCCTTGTAGATGGGCAAAAACCCAGCGCGGCTTCCGACGCGAGCGAGGCCCAACGTGCGGACCCGTACGCGTCTTTGTAGACGGGGCAAAACCCAGCGCGGCTTCCGACGCGAGCGAGGCCCAACGTGCGGACCCGTACGCGTCTTTGTAGACGGGGCAAACTGTCCCGGACGCTTGGTTTCGTGCACGAACTCACGGTGACTGGACGTGTCAAAAGGTATTTACCGCCCAGGTAACTCCTCTCGCCAGACGTTTCGCAACGGCGCGTTTTCCGCGCAGCGTAAGGTCGATTCCACCTTCTCGTCGTCGCGGGGCGAGGAAGAAAAAGCACCGTCCTTTTCTCTCCTCGTGTCTTTTCTTCTTCCGTTTCCGGCCACTTCCGTTTCCGGCCACTGGTTCCGAAGGGCTCCTGACCCTCCAACCACAACAACTACACCACAACTTAATATACTACACACGGATAAGCAAAGACCTGAATGGTAATTCACATACATTCACATAAATATGTAACAATAACAAACTGAAAAGCGAAATTGCCAGAGCGGAAGATCTCAAAGACAATGATCACTTTGGTTTCTTCTCTCTCACACCACTACATATCCTACTCACAAACAGATGAATAAGCAAACACGGATGAATACATAACATAGGAAGGTACAAGGACTTGACTGCTCATCTTGCGAGTATTGTCTGGTAAGGGACGATGGCCTACTGTAACTGTATCCAAGCCTGGGACCTCATCAAAAGTGAGCCAAAGCAAGCAATATTGCTGTTCATCCCACATACATCTAGAAAGAAGACAAGGCTAATAAGCATCTATGACTTGGAACATACTTGTCTTAAGCTGGAAAAAAACACAGGGCCTGGAGTAAATATGTCACTTCAAAGACATGCAACCTACTCTAAATATAAAAGGACCAGGAATCAACTTTGAAACACCGCACGTCGCTTGAGTAGAGATTTTGAGAGGAAAACTTTTCCATAATTTGAAAAAAAAAACAAAATGACTTTTGGCAGGATGCAAATAGCAAACTACGAGTGAGAAGAGAAGTTAGCAACCAAATCAAAGATGATGGCGCTGCCACTTCTTCTCATAGAGAAAAAGTGGAAGTTTTAAATGGGGCCTTCAGCAGGTTTTTCCACAGAGGAAAATCTGAACGTTATTCCTCACATAAATCTTCAGTGCAGTAGCCATAAGAATACTGACGTTGAAATAACCACAGAGCTCGTGCAGAAGCAACTCTCTTGGCTGAATGCTAATAAATCAGCTGGGCCAGATTGTGTACACTCCTGAGTTTTGAATGAAAACTTAGGCACCATCACCCCTCCCATAGCTATGGCCTTCCAGACGTCTCTTAATGAAGGAGTTGTACCACCCATGTGGAAGAAGGGAAACATAACTACCATTCACAAAAGGGGTACCCAGAAATCACTGGGGAACTACTGACTGATGAGATTGACATCTGTTGTGAGTGACGTTCTTGAGACAATCATGAGACCCCGTCATGGACTACATGATTAACTCGGAACGCTTCACTGATGCTCAACACTGCTTCGTAATGAGCTGCTCTTGTATCGCCCAGCTTCTCTGGGAGTTGTAAATCAGACTGGGCAAAAGTACGAAGTGGAATCCCACAAGGTAGAGCATGCTGGGGCCTACTCTTTTTCCTGTTGTTTGTAAATGATGTACCTTCCAGGATCACAAACAAAGTACAGATCTCCACCGATGATAATAAAATGTATGGCCTGGTAAATGACTAACGACTCTTCGTCCATTCAGGGTGTCCTGGACAAGATAGCAGAGTGGTCTCAGAGATGGCAACTTCATTCAATCCAGATAAATCTCAGACCCTTCATATTGGCAGAGATGCTGTCAATGGGTGTAACACAATGAACGGAAATGGGCTTTAAAATGTCGTGAAAGAAAAAGAACCAGGCATCACAATCAACAATGGCCTAACATTTCATCATCAAATCTCCACTACAGTCACCAAAGTGAACCAGACACTTGGGTTAATAAAACATACATTCACAACGTTGGATGAAGTTATGTTGCCCCTGCTGTTCAAGTGTCTGTTCTGACCCATCTTGTGGTATGGCAGCTTGGCATGGCATCCCAGATATGTACCAGACAGCAATAAATTGGAGGAGGTACAGAGAAGGCCGACCACATTTGTCCCTACCATACGTTATCTCTCCTACCAAGAGAGTATGAGACATCTGAACAAGTATGAAGTTACAGATGGAGGTGAGGTGACATAAGACATGTTTTCTGGATCATAAAAGGACTAGACTGCATCAACCCACACAACTTCTTCACTCCTGCATTTATCAGCTCTACCAGAAGTCATCCCGTGAATGTGTTCCAAGTCCAGGTGTAGGTTCTGATGCAGTTTCTTCAGTCGAAGAGTCATTGAGGATTGGATCATCCTCCCAACTTCCCTGGTGAAATCCACATCTGCAACAAACTTTAAAAATAACTTGGACAAATCTTTACAAAGTGAAATCTTCACCCAGCACTGACTGCCAGCATGTGTTCCTTCATGGTTTAAAACCACCATGTACCGACCAACCTATAGTGTAGGCTGCTATGTCTTAAAAATGGCTGTCGTGTTTTTTTTTTGTTAAAAGCAAAATTCCACTTGATTCCTTGTCTTTGGGGTGTCACATGTTCGAAAAAATAGGTTGTTAATTTTTTTAAACGGATTAATGGTGTCAAATCCAAGATGGCCGCCAAAATATATAGATTCCATTAAAACTGGTATTCTGAACACAGTATGAGGTCCAAATTAATGATAAAATCTATCTATAATTCCAGTAATCTCTGTGTGTGTGTGTGTCTGTGTGTCTGTGTGTTTGTTTGTCTGTGACCGCTGTTTCTCGACAACCACGGGTCCGATATACTTGAAACTTGCCAGGTATATTGCTGGGGACCCGAGGATGTGCCTTTTCAAGGTTTCATATTAATCGGAGAAGTAGTTACCGAGCTATGGCGATTTCTTTACCAAACTCCGCAAGCCGTTCGCTTTGGACCAAACCATTTCATGTAAATAGAGGGGGGGATTGTCACCGTACTCGCAAGCCGTTCGCTTTGGACCAAACCATTTCATGTAAATAGAGGGGGGGGATTGTCACCGTACTCGCAAGCCGTTCGCTTTGGACCAAACCATTTCATGTAAATAGAGGGGGGGATTGTCACCGTACTCGCAAGCCGTTCGCTTTGGCTTTGCGAATGGACCAAACCATTTCATGTAAATAGAGGGGGGGGATATAATTTTAGATATATATATAGTACGGGCATGCCCTAGTACCCATAATTTCAATACCAAGGAGTTCAAAAACAATTAATTTCAATATGGCAGTCAAATTCAAATTCAATTTCAATATGGCAGAAGGAAGCGGCATTGACCAGGCTTGGGTCGAAGCTGGACTATATTCTCCAACAACCGTAACGCAAATCCCAAATGGAAAACATCCCTACAGGTCCCCAGAAGCACATACTGTAACATTGCTTGCTCTATACCATCTCTACTTTGACAGGTTCCTAACAAAAGCACCAGAAGAGAAAGTGTTCCTAAGTGAAGCGTCCATTGATTTGGAAAAAGCATATCAGAAAGATATCAGCATGAACACAGGCAACCGTCAAAACCTCAGAGATGCCATCAGAGAAACCATGACCATGTTCGAAACTAGAGATATCCTCACAAAGTTGGGACAGTTTGAAAGCGATCCAGCACCAATTCAACACTACATCCTCTTGTAACTACTTGTAACTTGTAACTACTTGAGGCAGTTTGAAACTATCCTTCAGTATATTAGAGCTACCAGACAACGGGACCTGCTGCTGCATATGGAAAGCACTGAAGCTCTTATTTCTTTGCTCACGACCACCTGAACTACGCACGTTTGCTCCCTTTGTACCTGTCAACAATGCAGCAAACAGAACAAGTTTTTCCAGATGTCTGGGCAGAACTCCTGAAAGGAAATTTCTGTGTGACGAAGGGGATTGCTGCATTCACTTCAATAGGTCCAGATCACGGAATTGAGCAGGAGAACCGCAAACTCAAGGTCATTGGAGGCATTACTGGAATAACCCAAATTGAGAGAGCTCTAGACCGTTTCTTCCTGATTGCACCTGACTTGTCTAATCTAGTAGAGGAGTTTCAAAGAGAATATGGCATGGAAGGTGCTGATACCAGAGACCAACACCACGAGATCACAGGGGGAAAGTCCACCCGAGTAATGAGAAATTCCGCTAGATTGACAGAGGTATTTGTTGTTCATGGAGACCCATTCGTAACCGATGAGAGTGACCTGTGTAACCTTCTTACCAAGAAAGTAATTGATGAAAAGGTAACAAAGGACATAGTAGACCACGATGCCATCGGATAACAGTTGTTCCAGACATTTGTTAAAGAACGCCTTACAGAAGGAAAACTTTCAGTGTGGGATCCAATGAAGAGAAAGAACATAGGCACTTTCAAAAGTGCCAACACAGTGAAGAAAGTGAAAGCAGGTGACAAACTCATTAAAGTCAAAGAAGAACGAGGACTCCTACAGAGGTTTATAGTAGCATCAAGAAGCTGTCCAGACCTTGATCTAAAGGACTGTATTGGGAAGTATGAATTTGGAATTGTTCCACGTGCCCTTTTCGCTTCGGATGGGTCACTTCTCCTAGCATATGACAAGGCTAAGGTCCTTCATCATCTTGAAGCGCTAGTTACCAAGGAGCAACCTAGCCCAACAGAAGCCACAAGCGATCCAGCTAATGCCATACCGAGTGTTTCTGGTGACCAAGTATTGAGTGAAAACTCCCAAACTGAAGTACCACCCCAAGCCGAGGCGCCTGAAGTACAAGAAGCGCAGCCTGAGCAAGAAGCTTCAACTGACATGTCCGACATGTCTGAGAAATTTAAAGTTGTAGTCATAGATGGCATGGCCCTCGTTAACTCCATCTCCAAGACAGACAAAATGAAAACATGCAGTGATTTTGCCATGTCATTTCTTGAAAAGCTTATCAGGATTGCAGCTAACTACGACGAAGTAAGACTGGTATTTGACAGATATGTCGAAAGTTCTCTGAAAGAGCAAATGAGAAAAAAGAGAACAAAGGGAAACTCGACCTACTATCACATCCAAGATAGTACACTGATCCAGAATATTTCCTTGAATGACTTCCTTTCAAGTGTCAAAACCAAGGCAGAACTTGTAGAGTATTTAGCTGCAAAGACTCTGGATCACAGCAACAGCTCTGCCAACAAATTGAAGAAGTTCATGGTAACTTTCGGCACTGAGACAAAAGGCAATGTAAGTGTGCCTGATGAATTGGTAAAACACGGTCATGAAGAAGCGGATACGTTACTCTTGCTCCATGCCCTAACAGTTAACGGCGATGTAGAACTTGTAATAGACTCTCCAGATACCGATGTCTTCTTGCTGATGATCCACATGTATCCACAGCTACCTGCTGAGACATATTTCCTTACCGGAAAAGGAAAACTGAATAGGAAAATTGCAGTCAAACCTATCTTTGAAAAGTTAGGAGTTAACCGCGCCTCAGCTATTCTCGGGTTTCATTCTTTCATAGGATCAGATATGTGTGGCAGGTTCGCCGGCAGGACAAAGGACTGGTGTATGAAGGTGTTCATGTCCTGCGATGATATGATACTGGATTCACTTGCTTCACTTGGAAAATCTGCTGCTACACCCTCTCCAAACGCAATTGACCAACTGGAAAGGTTCGTTTGCTTGTTGTACAGATCCAAAACACACACCAAAGTAAATGCACTACGATGGTTCTTGTACTCAAATCGACAGGCTGAGGGAGAGAGTCTGCCTCCAACCTCTGGATCATTGACACCACACATTCTGCGAGCACATTATATTGCAATGATATGGATGCAGGCATGCGAAAGTCAACCGTCCCTTCCTTCTCCCACTGACTACGGATGGAAGTCAGAGGAAAATAGATTTCTTCCGGTGATGTGTTTGAACCCTCCAGCACCAGAGGCCGTGACTAAGCTGGTAAAATGTGGCTGCAAATCAGGATGCAAAGGAAACTCCTGTAGTTGCCGCAGCAATAAACTCCCATGCACAGAGGTCTGTAGCTGTTTGAACTACGGCTGTAGCAACAATGAACAATCAGCTCAGAACATTGTGGGAGATGAACACGAGGACTTGTAAGGTAAAACGGATGATTGTGAGACAGGAATATTTAAATATGGTCAAACAGGAAATTACATTACGCTATCATTGTTATAGCAATGTGGACCTTTGTGTAAAACAGTGGTAGCCATATTGGATTTTCTCACTATTTCTCACTATGGCTGGCATCCACCGATTTAAACGAATCAGTAACATGTTTCCCCAACGGCCTAGCATTACTTATGTGGGCATTACCACCAAAATGGACCTATTTCATCATTCACAATTTGTGTTATCAAGAACATTAAGTTTTTGTACTGTGGTTATTTAAGAAGTGGCGGCCATCTTGGATTTTTCCACCATTTTGAATTTGACTGCCATATTGAAATTAATTGTTTTTGAACTCCTTGGTATTGAAATTATGGGTATTATCATTAATTTGGACCTCATACTGTGTTCAGAATACCAGTTTTAATGGAATTTATATATTTTGGCGGCCATCTTGGATTTGACACCCTTAATCCGTTTTAAAAAATTAACAACCTATTTTTTCGAACATGTGACACCCCAAAGACAAGGAATCAAGTGGAATTTTGCTTTTAACAAAAAAAAAAACACGAAATGACATAACAGCCTACACTACAAGGCAAACCAACCAATGTGGAGGTGTCGACTGCGATTATCCCATACATAGATGATCACGATGATGATGATGAGAGGGAGAAGGGGAGGAAATGAAATATAAAATTTTAAAAATAACCACCTTTAGAGGCCATTTTTCCCCGCAAAGCGGGCGTTGGCCTTTTTCGGGCACCGTGGTTGTTGTTTTTTTTGGTCCCCTTTTTGCAGCAATGTTTTACGGCCGGATGCCCTTCCTGCCGCCAACCCTGTTTGTCACCTTTTACGACAAACAGGGAATTACCAGTGAACTGGTACTCAATTAGCTGACCTCGGAAGGATGACAGGCTGAGTCAACCACCCTGGCGTTAATTCAGCGATCGACCGAGATCCTAAGCCGGTACCCTAGCCGCTAGCCCAACACCAGGGCTAAATGAAATGAGCAAGTAAAATGGTTGAGTTAGGAAAGGTTAATGGGGAAAATATAGTTTATGGGTCAAAATTGGGGATGAGAAGAGATGGTGGTGCACTGCCTACCTGTAGCCCGAGAGGAAAGTGAGATGGAGCATCCTCTAAAAGGCGATTCAATAGCCAAGAAAGGTGAGGAATAATATAGTTGAGTTGCGCACTCAAACTGGATTTTGGAAATGTATCCAGAAGGGGGGGTACTGGAAGATGCATGCATCGTAGAGTTTCTGATGAGGGTCGGAGGACTGAGAGAGCAGGAGCAATATTTGGAGACGGTAGAAAACAGAGAGACCACCTGTGATGTGAGACGGTATCATTAGTTCTCTCCTCTGCACATTCAAATATTTGCAGCCACATTGATACAAAAACCTCACAACCTCAAATGTAGCAGTTTGGGCGATCACCAGCTTCGCACGATGAACTGATTTTAATTAATCTTCAACCAGTCCCCTTATGGGCTGTGATTTGCTAGATATGAGGTGCACTTCCATGTAGGGAGTAGTAATTTATTGAAGAAACCTTGCAAGGGAATGTTGAGGGATTTTGTAAATCCAAATCGCTGCTTTATTTGAAAGCAATGGACTGCTGCAGTGAAAATCTTTTTCGTGCACATATATGAGAGGAACATACCTTGTGCTTCGGCCTCATCAGGGGAGAATTCGGCATCATCCCATTTTTTTCATGGCGTTATTCCACCACCTGTCAAACATTGCCGGGTGTTTAAAGAACAGGGGTGCAACTGGTTTAAAGGCAGACGGCGTAAAAGCGGAACAGGTAAACCAAAACAGATGGACACATTTCAGAGTGATAGTTGGGATTGGCAAGATATGGGAAAATGAGAAGAAGAAAAAAGTATGAAAACAGTGAAGGGGTCTGAATACTTTCTGAATGCACTGTATATAACACGATATCTGAAAAAGCCTCTCCTCAGTGAAAGACACATGAAAGCCCGCTTGGACTTTGCAAAAAAGCACCTAAAGGACTCTCAGACTGTGAGAAACAAGATTCTTTGGTCTGATGAAACCAAGATTGAACTGCTTGGCTTCCGTCTGGCCACTCTGCCATAAAGCCCAGATCGGTGGGGTGTTGCAGTGATGGTTGTCCTTCTGGAAGTTTCTCCCATCTCCACACAGGATCTCTGGAGCTCAGCCAGAGTGACCATCGGGTTCTTGGTCACCTCTCTTACCAAGGCCCTTCTCCCCCGATTGCTCAGTTTGGCCGGGCGGCCAGCTCTAGGAAGAGTCCTGGTTGTTCCAAACTTCTTCCATTTAAGAATTATGGAGGCCAATGTGCTCCTGGGAACCTTCAATGCAGCAGAGATTTTTTTGTAGGCTTCCACAGATCTGTGCCTCGACACAATCCTTCCCCCGAGTTCTGCAGGCAGTTCCTTCGACCTCATGGCTTGGTTTTTGCTCTGATATGCATTGTCAGCTGTGAGACCTTATATGGACAGGTGTGTGCCTTTTTGCAAATCATGTCCAATCAGTTGAATTTACCACAGGCGGACTCCAATCAAGGTGTAGAACCATCTCAAAGATGATCAAGAGAAATGGGAGGCACCTGAGCTAAATTTCAAGTGTCATAGCAAAGGGTCTGAATATTTATGTCAATGTGATATTTCAGTTTTTTCTTTTTAATAAATTTGCAAAACTTTCTAAAATCCTGTTTTCGCTTTGTCATTATGGGGTATTGAGTGTAGATTGATGAGGGAACAAATGAATTTAAACGATTTCAGCATAAGGCTGCAACATAACAAAATGTGAATAAAGTGAAGTGGTCTGAATACTTTATGAATGCAATGTATCAGTTTTAGCCCCATCACTCAATCGTGAAGAATCACTTAAAAATTAAATGTCTCATGTCCGAATCCATATTCAGATTTCACCAAAATCTAATCGATTCTTTCCGTGTGACAAACACAACCTCTCCACCAAGTTTCGTCCAAATCTGTCCATAACTTTTTGAGATATCCTGCTATATATCATTTTGGCCCTATCTCCCAATGATGAAGAATCACTAAAACAATTATAGTAGCCGAATCCGGATCTTCACCAAAATCTAATCATTTCACCCTTGTCACATGCCATACCTCTCTGCCAAATTTCGTCCGAATCCATCCACAACTTTTTGAGATATCATGTTCACAGACAAACAGACAAATGAAAAATCACTCATAGAGTGACACTTGGCAAAACAGAACAAGGTAGAATGGCACTCGGAGGAGCGTCATTTTTACCTCAAAAACAATTAGTGATTGAATCCAGTGGCCTGATATGCAAATCCTTTTCAAATTGCAAGTCAATCGGATGAAAATTGAGGATTTTAGAAATTCGAAAAAATTTGTCGACTTTTGGCCTATGTTGATCAAAAACCTTATGATTTATGTTGATCAAAAAAATAGTTGGTGGTTGAATTCAGTTAGCTGATATGAAAATTATATTCAAATGTCATGTCAATCGGATGGAAATTTCGGATTTTAGAAATTTGAAAAAAAGTGGTTGACCTTTGGCCTATGTAGACCTTTTGGCCTCATAAATATATAGGAATTTGTCAGACCACAAACTTCACCATTTGGTGAAGTTTCTTGAAGATCGGTTTAAAATTGTGACCTGTAGGCAAGTATAAGTGAGCGAACAGACAACCGCACAAACAAACAAATGAAAATTGAGGATTTTAGAAATTCGTTAAAAAAAGATGGTTGACCTTTGGTTGACCTTTTGGCCTATGCTGATCTCAAAAATATCTGGTGGTTGAATTCAGTTCCCTGATATGAAAATTTATTCAAATTTCAAATCAATCGGATGAAAATTGAGGATTTCAGAAATTTTTAATTCTTGTTGACCTTTGGCCTATGTTGCTCTTATGTCCTATGGTCATCTCAAAAATAGTTGGTGGTTGAATTCAGTTTGCTGATATGTAAATCCCATTCAAATTTCAAGTGAATCGGGTGAAAATTGAGGATTTTAGAAATTTGAAATTGTTGTTGACCTTTGGCCTGTGGTGATCTCAAAAATAGTTGGTGGTTGAATTGAGTTAGCTGATATGTAAATCCCATTCAAATTTGAAGTGAAGCAAATGAAAATTATGAATTTTAGAAATTTTAAATGGTTGTTGACGGTTGGCCTATGTTGACCTCAAAAATAGTTGGTGGTTGAATTCAGTTATCTGGTATGAAAATCCTATTCAAATTTCAAATCAATCGGATGAAAATTGAGGATTTTAGAAATTTGAAATTGTTGTTTACCTTTGGCCTATGTTGACCTTTTGGCCTATGCTGATATCAAAAATAGTTGGTTGTTGAATTCATTTCACTGATATGTAAACACTATTCACATTTCAAGTCAATCGGATGAAAATTGAGGATTTTAGAAATTTGAAATTGTTGTTTACCTTTGGCCTATGTTGACCTTTTGGCCTATGCTGATATCAAAAATAGTTGGTTGTTGAATTCAGTTCACCGATATGTAAATACTATTCACATTTCGAGTCAATCGGATGAAAATTGAGGATTTTAGAAATTTGAAATTGTTGTTTACCTTTGGCCTATGTTGACCTTTTGGCCTATGCTGATATCAAAAATAGTTGGTTGTTGAATTCAGTTCACCGATATGTAAATACTATTCACATTTCGAGTCAATCGGATGAAAATTGAGGATTTTAGAAATTTGAAATTGTTGTTTACCTTTGGCCTATGTTGACCTTTTGGCCTATGCTGATATCAAAAATAGTTGGTTGTTGAATTCAGTTCACCGATATGTAAATACTATTCACATTTCAAGTCAATCGGATGAAAATTGAGGATTTTAGAAATTTGAAATTGTTGTTTACCTTTG
Source organism: Myxine glutinosa (assembly GCF_964187855.1). NCBI lineage: Eukaryota > Metazoa > Chordata > Myxini > Myxiniformes > Myxinidae > Myxine > Myxine glutinosa. The sequence continues at coordinate 21,773,965 of NC_136266.1, forward strand.
GCCTATGTTGACCTTTTGGCCTATGCTGATATCAAAAATAGTTGGTTGTTGAATTCAGTTCACCGATATGTAAATACTATTCACATTTCAAGTCAATCGGATGAAAATTGAGGATTTTAGAAATTTGAAATTGTTGTTTACCTTTGGCCTATGTTGACCTTTTGGCCGATGCTGATATCAAAAATAGTTGGTTGTTGAATTCAGTTCACCGATATGTAAATACTATTCACATTTCAAGTCAATCGGATGAAAATTGAGGATTTTAGAAATTTGAAAAAAAGTGGTTGACCTTTGGCGTATGTTGACCTTTTGACCTCAAAAATATATAGGATTTTGTCGGACCACGAACTCTACCATTTGGTGAAGTTTCGTGAAGATCGGTTTAAAATTGTGACCTGTGGGCAAGTATAAGTGAGCGGACAGACAAACAAACACACAAACACACAAACCGGAGTGATCAGCATACTTGGGAAAAAAAAATTTTTTATTTTTTTTGCCAAATAACAAAGAGGGGTGAAAACATAATTTCCATCCACCTTCGGATGCGGAGGTATTTGACACAGCAGAACGTACAAGGTTGGAAGGGACTTGTTCGAGTACAATGGATGGATATAAATTATATCTACAGCGTTCAAACAAACAGCCTTGGCATGAGAAAGAGAGATTATGCGGATGGAGAGAAATGATCCAGGAAAGTCACCAAACATGTGAGACATACTGAATAACATGAACATGCAACAAAGGCAAGCTTACACATGTACTCTCAAGGACAACAACCATGAGCACAATAACGTTGAACACTATGAAAATAGCTGGACTAGTTGGACCGAAAAATCATCCATCTGGAAGCAACTGGGAGCACTCAGCTTTACAGGAGGGGAGCAGACCTCGTGTGCACAGCAAGAAACGGAGAAATGGTGAGGTGGAAGGGGTAAAGGGTTGGTGGGGGTGAGTTCGCAATTAATTGTTGGAGAATTGTGAGAAGCCGGAAGATTTTCATGGAAAGTTTTGAGAGCTTCAGTTTGGGGCATGCTTTGTTCTGAATGCTTTGATGCACCAATGGATCTCAAAGAAAATGAGCAAATGACGTGGTCGAGGAAAGGAATCCAGATAGTTCTTTTTCAAGACTTGATTCATTAGGTCTCTCTTCTGCACCTTCCTGGAACAAAGTTTTGCAGCCCCATTGATTCAAAAACCTCACCACCTCAAATGTCGCAATTTGGACCGAATTCAGCGGGAGCTTTTAAAATTAAGGGAATTTTTTGTGTTTTTAAATTAAACAACTGCTATTGTATGGACCAATTGTCATGTTTCTTCATTGTACCCATGAAGGATGATGATGAGATTTCAAGGAAAAATCAGTACAGATGAGAGGGCTTCAAAATGACTAAAAGAGAATCGAATGTGTGTTGAAGAAGCTTCCCCGGCTTTGGTTCTTCTCTGGCTAACGTGACTGAAGTGTGGCATTCCATTAAATTCTTTTCATCCTTTCATCCCTGTATAGTCTGGGCTTTGAAGTATGAGATGGGCACGTGTGTGTTTGTGCATCGCGCATATCTCCATGGTCTACTCCACGAGAGGTTACGCTTTATGGGGTTAAAACCGTTTTCATCACTAGGTGTTTGTAAAGATGTCGACGTCGTACGTGTTCCATGTCTTCGTTGTTCTCCAAGTTGCCTTTAAGTCCAAAAACCCTTTGTGCCGTTAAGTCAATTCAGATAAGACATAATAATAGTGGGACCATCCTCTTCTTGGGTTTGCTGCCATATTTTCCTTTCATTTATTACACCACTGCCATGTGACAAATGCCGGGGAGGAGATTGATCTTCCATTTTTGATGTAACAACAACAGAAATGCAAAACTTAACATGATTCTTTCGTGGCTGCCACTTTTCTTAAAATATTGCTTCCCAAGCTTATTAGATACCGCATTGCTACTATTTTCATGGACACATATTTATTGGTACAAAAATGTATTTTGTTCATTCAAGGAAACTTTGACAAGGAAGAGGCCATTTGGCTCATTGTGTCCATGCCATGGCTCTCAAATGTTGTGTTTGTGTCCTTCCCCCTCTCTCCCCATCTTGTCTACCGCTCCCTATGTTATATGTTTTATGTGTCGGTTTGTCTTTCTGTGTGATTAATGTTCGCTCTTTTACGAGCCTCGATCTTGTATAGAAAAAAAAAGAAGAAAAAAAAGGAAAAAAAAAGAGCTCCCACCTGAGGCAGGTAGTATTAATTAATACAGTATCTTGACAGGATGATGCAGAAGGAGTTCACTTGCTTTCAGCTGATTAGTCGGGGTTTGATTCCCAGCCTGACTATAAACTGCTAGATTGGTGCTTCTCAGGCAGAGTGTTGCGTTTAGGTGTACATACATACAGTGCCTAAATAAAGTCTACACCCCCTTTCAAAATTTTCACCTTTTGTTGCCTTATAGTTTTAGCCTGGAATTCAATTGCATTAAATCAGACTTTTTCCAGCTTTATTTACACATCGTAACCCACAACGTCCAAGTAAAAAATTCTACAAATTTCAGAAAATTAATTAAAAATACAAAACTAGAATGTCTTGGTTGGATAAGTGTCCACCTCCCTTATAATAGCAATTGTAAATTAGCTCAAGTGTAACCAATCACCTTCAAAATCACACACCAAGTTAATTGGCCCCCATCTGTGCGAAATTGTAGTGATTCTGATTATTTCAGAACAAAATCAGCTGTTCCTGTAGGTTTCCTCTCCTGGGTAGTGCATTTCACAGCAAAGACTCAACAATGAGCACCAATGAGCTTTCATAAGACCTCCGGGATAAAGTTGAGGAAAGGTACAGATCGAGGGATGGGTATAGAAATATTTAAAAGGCCTTGAATATCCCTTGTAACACAGTCAAGACAATCGATAAGAAGTGGAAGGCGTATGGTACCACCCAGATCCTGCCGAGATCAGGCCGTCTATCCAAACTGGATGATCAAGCGAGGAGACTGATCAGAGAGGCCACCAAGAGGCCAATGGCAACTTTGAAAGAGCTACAGGCCTTTATGACAAAGACTGGTCACCGTGTGCATGTAACAACAATAACCCAAGCATTCCACAAGTCTGGCCTCTACGGTAGGGTGGCAAGAAGAAATCCATTCTTCAAAAAAGCCCACCTTCAGTCCCGTTTGAGGTATGCAAAAAACCCTCAGAGATTCTGAAGTGATGTGCCAAAAAGTTTTGTGGTCTGACCAAGATGGAACTTTTTGGCCGAAATGCAAAACGTTATGTTTGGCACAAACCCAACAGCACATCACCCAAAGAACACCATCCCTACTATGAAGCATGGGGGTGGCAGCATCATGTTATTGGGATGTTTCTTATCAGCAGGGACCGGGACAATTGTCGGGATAGAAGAGAAAATTGATGGAGCAAAATACAGAAAAATCCTCGAGGAAAACCTGATGCCCTCTGCAAGAAAGCTGAAATTTGGACGGAAGTTCACCTTTCGGCATGACAACGACCCGAAGAACACAACCAAAGCTACACTGGAGTGGCAAAGGAACAAAAAGATAAATGTCCTTGAGTGGCCCAGTCAGAGTCCCGACCTAAATCCAATCGAAAAATCTGAGGCATGACTTGAGGATAGCTGTCCATCAACGCTCCCCAAATAACTTGACTGAGCTTGACCAGTTTTGTACAGAAGAATGGGCAAATATTGCCCAATAAAGGTGTGCAAAGTTGGTAGAGACCTATCCCAACAGAGTCACACCTGTAATTGCTGTCAAAGGTGCATCCACCAAGTATTAACTCAGGGGGGTGGACATTTAACCAACCAAGATAATCTAGTTTTGTATTTTTGATTAACTTTCTGAAATTTGTAGATTTTGTTTTTCTCCTGGAGGTTGTGGGTTACGATGTGTTAATAAAGAGGCAAAATAATGCAATTTAATTCCAGGCTACAAAGCAGCAAAAGGTGAAAAATTTGAAAGGGGGAGCAGACTTTATATCGGCACTTTGCTCTCGGGAACTTAGAAATTGTTTTCTAACCTTCCCCCGATCAATGCCTCCTCACAATTCTATCTTGGAGACTATGGACAGTTCCTGGGACTTCATTGCAGAGTTTCTGCTCTGACATTCACTGTCAACTGTGGGACCTTATAGAGAAAGGTGTGTTTCTTTCTTAATCATGTCCAGTCAATTGAATTGGCCACAGGTGGACTCCATCCAAGTTATAGAGAATTCTCAAGGATGATGAAAGGGAATTGGATGCACCTGAGCTCAATTTGGAGTCATAGCAAAGGGGTTGAATGTTTATATTTATAATTATTTTTTTAAATTTCCATGAATTTTTTTTTCTGCTTTCACATTATGGTGTATTATGTGTAGATCAGTGACAAAATATCTCAATTTAATCCATTTTAAATTCAGGCTGTAACAACAGAATGTGAAAAAAGTCAAAGGGTGTGAATACTTTCTGAAGGAGATATATATATATATATATATATATATATATATATATATATATATATATATATATATATATATATATATATTGTTACAGACGTGGCTTGGATGTTATTTACCGAGCGGTTTTATGGTATGACCACGTCTGCACAAGTTACCCGATTGTGCCCGAACGTTGACTAGTCGCGCGATGCTGGCTCAATAAGAAAAAGAAGACACCCGGCTGGATTACAATAACACAATACGACACCAATGTTTCAATTCTCAAGACCTCCGGAGGAGATTATATTCGTACGGAAAGGTCAGATTACAGGGGCTAGAGGTATAATCACAGAAAGACAGGCACTTAGACACACTCTTATATTAACCCCGGACAGACGACAGACAAACGGGACAACGGCTGACTCACACGGGGGTTGATGACAGGAAAGCGGGTATCGATGGCTCCAGGTCCTCCTGGGCTCGGGGCAGGGTACAGTACGGTCCGGTCCGGTCCAAAGATGCGGGGAGGTATCGTCGCGCTGGGGGGTGGCGGTGGCTTCTCTCTCCAAGCTGAGGCGCATCTGTCGTCACGTCCGGCGCGGGGCCGCGTATATCCGGCGGGGAGTGACACGCCCTCGGCTCGTTAGCTCCGCCCCAGATGGAATCGGCACGTTGCTTCTCATTGGGTGCGTGGGGGGGTTACTGGCTCCGCCCCTGACGAGGAGCTGACAGCCAGCCCCTTCGGGGTAACGCCGTGGAGCGCATGGTCATGGCGGGTAACCGAGCCGGTGTGAGGACGCACACTCCCCGCCCCTCTGTTGTTGTAGTCGTAGTTGTAGTTGTAATTGTTGTTGTAGTTGTTGTTATTGTTGTTGTTTGGGGAAGAAGATGGGAGGAGGTATGGGAAAGGTCCTAAACTCACTACTGATGCCATATAATCACATTCTGGTGCAACGAAGAGTCATAATTAATGGAAACGAGGCCTTAACTGACATAGATTAAGAATAACTAGGAAGATGTCCGAAAGTTGTCCACGTGTGGTGCGGTGGACCTGGGCACGACATTTAATGGGGGAATAAGGGGAAGGTCGGCTCTACTGATTGTTATTTACATGCAATGGGACTAGGGAATGGGGGATTGGGGAAAGTTGGGGAGTATTGGAGAAAATAGGGGAATATTTACAAGCGGATATGGAGGCCAAATTCCATATTCGCAACATTGCACCCTTCTCTACCCTCGGGGCGTCCCGACCCGATAAATTTTTACCTACTTTAGTGTGGCACGCAATGTAGTTCCCTCTACTATTAACTCTACCCTGAGTGCGACAGTTTTACAGATATTCACAAATGAGTAAATATGTCCCCCTGCGACGTTGCACCCTTCTCCTCACAGAAACACACCCACAGGATAACCGAATCCGGAAAGAATTCTCAAACTAAACATACAGCCGGTAGGGAGCATTATTTACAAGATTACGCTGATATCTACACTACGATCCAGGACCTGTTTTTGGAGGAACACATGCAGATGTTATGCATAGAGAGAGCGCGCTTGCCAGCATCGATACACCAACCCACGAGTGCTCTGTGGCCGACGGCCTTTAATAACGTGCAGAGCACCCTTTCCCAGCATCAAAAGCACCACCCCACCACCAATCGGTGCAGTCACCATTGTTCATTGGAATAAAAATAAATTCGACAACCCCTAACCCTGCAGGTGTCTCTTGCTCTTCGTGTGGCCTTCAGTGGTGTTAATTAACAGTGGTTCACCTTTATGGCATAGGTGCCACGTTGACCCATAGGTCCATCCCCGGGTGGTGCTTGGCCGCAAACGAACTGCGGTCCATTGTGGGTGGCCACAAACATTGCGGTCCATATGGTGTATCGATCCCGGCAGCAAACAGCGAAAGTGCAGGCCCACAACTGCGCAGCCAGCACCTCTCTCTCCTCTCTCTCTACCCCAAAGCCAGATCCTCGGAGGTGGGAGACAAAAGAAGAAACAAGTGAGTAAGGTGGTAAGGGCGCAAAAGTGCACGCAATGTAAGGTGATGCACACTGGGGGCACATGGGAACCAGGTGAGACAGGTACGTTCCTATCGTACGCCCCCCCCCCCCCCCCACCAGGTAACCTACATGGCCCCTCCCTTACCCCTTACTGTATCCACAAAACACAACACTACCCATAAACATCTACTTTACAAATCAACAAACATCCCTACTGTCTTCCCCGTTCCTCCCATAAACCAAATTCGTCTTCTCTCCCTCCTAACCAATCAAATTTGCCATTTTCAACTCTCATCAAAATTTGCCATCTTCAACTCAACATCAAAATTTGCCATTACCAATTCATCATCAGTCCCTCCTAGGGAGGGAGAGATGGAATCACCCCAATGTCTCATCCACGTCGTGATGCGTCTCACAAATCCTCACAGCAATCTCATTTCCTGCACAAAACAAAGAAAACACAGGTGTGGAGTCATCATCATCACCACAGGCAAGTGGCTGCGTATGGTGCGACAGGTTCTTCAATCCTAACTATTTCCTAAATGACTTTAACAACTTTACACTACCCGGGGTCTTTCTCCGGCCAAACCATTGGCCCTCTTACACTATGGGTTCTAAAAAACCAATTCCCATTGGCCAAACTGTGGTGCGCTTCAATTTGGGGTCTCACTCCCCCGATTCATCTCCCGGTGCCCTCGTACAATTTCTGGGCTGCGACGTGTACCTCTCCCAGTGGGTCTACCCACCTGCACACCTCCACCACTGCAGTTGCCTCCGAGCTTACCTGCTCCTTACCCTAACCTAACTACCAGGGGAAGGCCCTCTGGCTCTCTCCCCACTCCGTGCCCTCTCTGGCACTGGGCTGCCCGATCCACACCCGGGATCCTCAGGCACCCACTCACAACTACCGGCTCCCAGAGCCCACCTGCGGCCTCACCTGGCCGACATCCTCACAGTGGTGGAGTGCCCAACCAACTACACACACTAACAGGCTACACGCCCAGCCATTTCCACAACACTAATGCACCCATCCACAACACCATTCTGCCACCGCACCACAAATGCCAATATCCAACCACAATTTACCTGTACCCTCTACCTAACACTTACACTACCCGCCCCGGGTACTCGTGAAAGGGGTCCACTCCTCCCCCATCCACACCTTCGCACCATGCACACCACTCCGTACCACTCACTCCAACTCTCTCCACACACCTGTACCTGCACACCTGTGCTCTCACACCTGGTGCCACCTGCACCCTTCTCTCCCCAAGCGCATTCGCGCTGATCCACACACTCACTACTCATACACTGCTCCACACACCTGTCCAGTTGCACACCTGTGCAATCACACCTGTTCAATTCTCACAAACACGGCATCATCTCAGCTAACTACTCCCTTCTGAAACTTGCGCTTCCCAGTCGTCCCTTTAAACTATTGCGCTCCCTCGTCATTATCATCCATACTAATCTACCTGCGTCCCCACTACAGGTATCAGTCACTAACTAATCTTAACGTTACCTAATGTCATCTTCTAGATCCCTACACACAATATCCTAACCCACCCGGGCTAGTTTTCACTGCCATACACCCCATAATCTAGTGCTCCTTTGCCCCCTACCTGTGAGGGATGGTGGATTTGCCATCCCACCACATCGGGGGTCTCTCACTACCAATTTTGCACATCAAATTTCAACAAATTAAAAATTTGCCAATCACTGCCCATCATCTGCCAATCACTACTGCCAATCCTTTGCCAATCATCAAATTTTATTTTTCTCTAATTTTGGGGCCAAAACACTAACCTCATCACCCGTCTACTCACTAATGCCTCTCGGTGTGCCAATTCCTGCCCAAAGCCCGGCTTCGTAAAGCCAAGCCATGGATGCTGGTTGTTTTGTGCCGGCGGCTGGATGCGTCCGGCATTCGGGGCAGGGACGGGGGCTTACCCGGGCCGAGATCCCACGCACCACCTCGGCGTGGAGCCATCCAATGTCCCGATCTCGACCTGCCGGCGCGTCTCAACAAAACGGGGTCGCCATAACGACCCTTCCTATCCTGCTGCCCGCTCCGCCTAGTGGAGCACGGACGCGGCCGTTCAAAGCGAGGCCCAGCACGCACCGAGGGCCCGCTTCGGCTAAAAGTCGCTCTAACCTCTACTCCGTCTAACGTCGATGCTTCACCTGGACGCTTACACCCCGCAGCCCGTTCCTTGCTCACACATCCAGCCGTGCCCATGCTCCTCGTACCTTTCCTTACACACCCAGGTACACCCATTCCACTCACAGCCTTGGTCACACACCTGACCACCGAACACTTTGGCACACATTCGTTGGTCGCACACCTCACCAAAACACCGCTTCGCGCCCCCTCCTCGGTCACCTCCTCTGTGACAATCACAGGTGTGCTCTCCTTCGCACACCCAACCACGTGCCTCACCACCAACTCCAGCGTGCATTCCCACTCACGCTCTACCATTCCAGGTGTGCATCCTTCCATCCCAGGTGTGCATCCTCGCTCACCTGTCACAACTAACTCACTCTCCTTGTCACTCTCAATACTCTCACCACCACTCTTGACAACGCCCTCACCCTTACTCTTGACAGCACACTCTTTCCCCATGCACCTGTCCGTCACACACCTTTCTCGCGCACACTCTCCCGTTACACCCTCTGTAACACTCACCACAGGTGGACACTCTTCCTTACTTCTGACAGCGCACTCTTTCCTCATGCACCTGTCCGTCACACACCTTTCTCGCGCACACTCTCCCATTACACCCTCTGTAACACTCACCACAGGTGGACACTCTTCCTTACTTCTGACAGCGCACTCTTTCCTCATGCACCTGTCCGTCACACACCCTTCTCGCGCACACTCCTGCGCACACTCTCCCGTCACACCCTCTGTAACACTCACCACCCCGCGCTTCCATGTGCCCCCTCGCACACGCGCTACGACCGACTCACTCTCGCCAGCACCCTCACTCCTTGGCACACACTTTTTCCTCACACACCCCAGAGTCGGACTTTCTTGCACACCTCCTCTTTCGCACACCAGACCTGTCGCACACTTCACCAACGGCCTCTCACGAACACCCGGGTCTATCTCGACCCCCAAGCTTCTTAAATCCCCTGGCGCATCATACGCACGACCATATTGGTCACCACTTACACCGGGTCCTCTTCCTCTTCGCTTCTCCTCCATCACCTGCGAATCCCTCATCCGGTTAATGAGCACATCATCACGATCCAAACACAGACTTTGGACCAATTCTTTTATCTCCTCTTTTATCTCTTTCTTATCCCCTCTCCGTCGCTTCTTAATTTCGCTCATCCCTTCTTCCACTTCTTCTAATTTGTGCTTCACCTCTTTTATTCCCCGGTACGTCTCCTCAAGCTCATCCTCTAAGGCTACCTTGACCGTTTCCAGGTGCGTCCTCACCTGCCGGTCCTTCGTCTCCATTACCTCTATCACCTCGTCCAACCTCGTTGTCAGTCCCTCACGTACCATCTGACATTCCCTCTTCGTCGCTACCAAGTCATCCTTTAGTTCCTTCTGTGTCGCTTTCAACCCTCCTAATACCGCAGTGTTCCTTTGAACCTGCTCCACTAACTCCGTCTGTCCCACCGTCAGCTGCTCCACCTCCTGCGTCAGGTCCTCTATGCCCCCTTGTAACTTTACAGTCCCCTTTCTCACCTCCTTTTCCATGTGCTCCTCACAGTGCCTCACCTCCTCGCGCACTCCTCCGACCTCCTCACTCACTCCTCTTCTGATCTCCTCTCCCATCACTTGCATCTCCTGCCCAGATGCCACCCTCATCTGCTCCATTTCCTCCCTGTGAGCATCCAGTTTGGTTTCTACCCCCATTCTGACCCACTCTATCTGCTGCTCCATTTGTTTAACTTCCCTTTCCGCTTGGTCCCTCATGTCCCTCAATTTGCCTTCCATACTGTTTTCTAACCCCTCTAACCCATTTTTCACTCCCTCTATCTGATTCTCCTGGGCAGCCATTCTATTTTCTACCCCCTCTAACCCCTTTTGCATCCCTTCCATTTGATTCTCTTGAGCGGCCATTCTGTTTTCTACCCCCGTTAACCCATGTTTCACCTCTTTTATCCCGTTGTCTAACCCCTCAAAATTATTGTCTAACTTCCCAAATTTCTTGTCTAACTTCTCAAAATTATTGTCTAACCCCTCACTGGTACCCCTCGCTTCGTCCCTCATTACCCCCATTTGCTCACTCTGAGCATCCATCCGGTTCCCCATTACCCCCATTTGGTTTCCCAAGTCATTCCTCAGGTCTTCACTTGTCTGGACCATGAGCGCCTTTATTTGTTCCATAAATAGGCCCCAATCCATCGGCGGCGCTGCTACGGTCGCGGGCGCGGTGACCAGCGAGGCGCCATTTTGTGCGTTTGCTACCCCCGCTGTTTCGCTCTCCTCACGTGTCTCAATTTGGTCCTGGACCGACCCTGCTTCACTCTCCCCTACCGGACCCCAGCCGTCTTGATCCGCCATAGCGCGACTTTCAAAATTCGGGTTTTGTAAAACAAAACAAATTTCGGCCGCTCCAAATTTTGACCAAATTTTTTTTTTTTTCCTCTATTCGTTTTTTTTTTTTTCAAAATTTGGTCGGGCCTCGAATCTCACTCCCGACACCAATTGTTACAGACGTGGCTTGGATGTTATTTACCGAGCGGTTTTATGGTATGACCACGTCTGCACAAGTTACCCGATTGTGCCCGAACGTTGACTAGTCGCGCGATGCTGGCTCAATAAGAAAAAGAAGACACCCGGCTGGATTACAATAACACAATACGACACCAATGTTTCAATTCTCAAGACCTCCGGAGGAGATTATATTCGTACGGAAAGGTCAGATTACAGGGGCTAGAGGTATAATCACAGAAAGACAGGCACTTAGACACACTCTTATATTAACCCCGGACAGACGACAGACAAACGGGACAACGGCTGACTCACACGGGGGTTGATGACAGGAAAGCGGGTATCGATGGCTCCAGGTCCTCCTGGGCTCGGGGCAGGGTACAGTACGGTCCGGTCCGGTCCAAAGATGCGGGGAGGTATCGTCGCGCTGGGGGTGGCGGTGGCTTCTCTCTCCAAGCTGAGGCGCATCTGTCGTCACGTCCGGCGCGGGGCCGCGTATATCCGGCGGGGAGTGACACGCCCTCGGCTCGTTAGCTCCGCCCCAGATGGAATCGGCACGTTGCTTCTCATTGGGTGCGTGGGGGGGTTACTGGCTCCGCCCCTGACGAGGAGCTGACAGCCAGCCCCTTCGGGGTAACGCCGTGGAGCGCATGGTCATGGCGGGTAACCGAGCCGGTGTGAGGACGCACACTCCCCGCCCCTCTGTTGTTGTAGTCGTAGTTGTAGTTGTAATTGTTGTTGTAGTTGTTGTTATTGTTGTTGTTTGGGGAAGAAGATGGGAGGAGGTATGGGAAAGGTCCTAAACTCACTACTGATGCCATATAATCACATTCTGGTGCAACGAAGAGTCATAATTAATGGAAACGAGGCCTTAACTGACATAGATTAAGAATAACTAGGAAGATGTCCGAAAGTTGTCTACGTGTGGTGCGGTGGACCTGGGCACGACATTTAATGGGGGAATAAGGGGAAGGTCGGCTCTACTGATTGTTATTTACATGCAATGGGACTAGGGAATGGGGGATTGGGGAAAGTTGGGGAGTATTGGAGAAAATAGGGGAATATTTACAAGCGGATATGGAGGCCAAATTCCATATTCGCAACAATATATATATATATATATATATATATATATATAGTATATATATATATATACATACATACATACATACACACACACACACACACACACACACACACACACACACACACACACACACAGTCACGTGAGAAAGTAAGTACACCCCATGTAAAGTTTTGACTTTTTCAACATATTTCAACATACAGCTATTTGATCTTCATTTCAACAATATTGAGAGATAAAGGTGATATAATATAACAAATATCATGAAACATTTACATTTTGTAGTCCATTGTATAATTTAAATAAACATAAATGCAAATTTCACATGTGGAAAAAGTAAGTACACCCTTGGCTCTAATAGGTGGTATTGCCCCTTTGGCAGAAACAACCTCAAGTAGGCGTTTCTTATAACTGTCTACCAGTCTTTGACATCTTATGGGAGAAATTTCTGCCCACTCTTCCATGCAGAAATCTTTCAGCTGTGCGATGTTTGAGGGGTTTCTTGCATGCACGACAACAAAAACAACAACAACAACAACAACATGCATTTTAAGGCCATTTTCCCTGCTAGAGCGGGGGTTAGCCTTGCGGTCCCAATGACAATCTTCTCCATCTTGCCCTATTTTCTGCATCTCTCCTTGTTTAACCCCCTTGCCCGCATTTCTTCTTCCACCATCTTTAGCCAAGTCTTTCTCGGTCTTCCCCGTCTTCTACTTCCTTCGACATTCATTTCCATCACTCTTCTCAACCAGTCACTTTCATCCTTCCTCAACACATGACCAAACCATCTCAACCTGTTCCTCTTCACAGCATCAATCACAGGCTCTATTCCCATCATTTTTCGCAATTCATCATTTGTCTTCCTCTCTCTCAACAATACTCCGCACATCCATCGAACCATTCGCATTTCCACCCTTTCCTACCTTCGTTGCTGCTCTACGTTCATTACCCATGTCTCGCTCCCATAAATCATAACACTTCTCACACATGCAGCATACACCTTTCCCTTCAGCTTCAACGACACTCCCCTCCTCATCAGCACGCCACTCAGTTCCCGAAACTTCTTCCATGCACATCTCACTCTAGCAACCGTTGCCGAGTCTGATCCACCTTCTCCATTCAGCATGTCTCCGAGGTAGCAAAATGTTTTCACACCTTACAGCTTCACGCCGTCTCCAAGATCCAACTCAACTTTTCCTCCATGTGCAGCTCACTCTGTGCACACCTTACATTTGAATGTAGCTGCCACACTGGTTAATGACCCGCTCAGACCACTACATTTTTGATGAACCCACTCAGCGCACATTGTACATTGAATGGAGTTCACTCCGACACCCTTCCTGCACACAGCACAGGGCCACTTCCCAGTTCTTTCCACCTCACCACTTGCCATCACCTTCGTCTTTCCGTTATTCATCTTCAGACCTTTTGTCTCCATACATTCCTTCCACTTGTTCATCTTTTCCTTCAGTCCATCCATAATTTCCGCAATCAACACCAGATCATCTGCATACAAGAACTCCCACGGTAAACCCTCCTTTACATTCTGAGCCAGCACCTCCATCACAGCTACAAATAGTAATGGACTTAGTACCGACCCCTGATGCACTCCCACCTTCACCTCAAACTCACCACTGTTCCCGTCCTTCGTCCTTACCGATATTTCCGATATTCATGCGCGCTCTTTTGTACATTGCCATCACGACTCTGATCAACCATTCCTCCACTGCGAACTTCCTCATTGCCCATGTCAATACTTTGCGTGGAACCCTATCGAATGCTTTCTCCAGATCAACAAACCCAAGAAACAACTTCTTCCTCCTCTCCATGTACTTCTCCTGCAGCTGCCTCACAATGAAAAGCACGTCTGTCGTTCCTCTTCCTGGCATAAATCCAAACTGCATTTCGTCGATCTTCACTTTTTTCCTGAATCCTCCTCTCCAACACCCTTTCCAATACCTTCATTCCATGCTCCAATAACTTTATCGCTCGGTACGAGCCACAGTCCAGAGGGTCACCTTTCCCCTTGTATAAAGGGACGAGGGTACTCAGTTCCCAATCCACTGGAATGCGGCCTTCTTTCACCGCCAGATTACAGATCTCTGTCATTCTCTTCACACCCCAACTTCCTGCTGCCTTCAACATATCTCCCACAAATCCTGTCGGCCCTCCCACTTTTCTACTCTTCATTGCTTTTATCGCTTCCTCAACTTCCTTCTCAGTTATCTTCTCTGCCGGTCCTAAAACTGGGTTACTCTCTATGTTGCCATCCCATTCATTCTCTGTATTCAACAGCATTTCCATGTATCTTTTCCATCTTCCTTTAGTTCCATCTGGGTCCACAACGATTTGCCCCACTTCATCCTTCAAGCAACTCACCCCCATCACATCACACCTCTCTTTCGCTATCTGCTTTGCAATCCTGAATACTGCTCTCTGACCCTCTTCCGAATCCAAGCGTTCTCCGAACATCTTCCTACATGCCTCCTGTGCCTTTGCTACCTCTTTCTTTGCAGCCTTCTTGGCTGCCTTATAACTTTCATGCTCTGCTGTTTCTGCTCCCGTACCCTTCGCCTTCTGCCACTCCTTGAACTTCTTCCTCTTCTCGTCAATCCTGTTTCCAACTTCATCATCCCACCACCATGTTTCCGAGTGCCTCGGTGGTCCTTTTGTCCATCCACATACCTCACCAACGGCTCCCAACAGACTAGCTTTCATTGACATCCAACCACTTTCAAGCTCAACCACATCATGCTCTACCCTACTCAGCCTCTCTTTTAATGCCTCCCTTACTGTCACCTCTTTCAACCTCCACACCTTCATTCTCGGTTGGTACTTCACCCGCCGAGCTCTCCTCGCACCTTTCACCCTTATGTCGCCGACAACCAAGTGGTGCTGTGAAACAGCCTCCTCCCCCGGAATCACCTTTGTGCCCCGGAGGTGCCCCCTATCTCGCCTACGCACCATCAGGTAGTCAACGGTTGTCGTCGACCCACCTGACGTGTATGTAACAAACTTATTATCCTCTTTCTGGAACTGAGTATTACAAATCAACAAATCAGCTCCATCAGCAAACTTCAAAATCCTTTCACCTTCTCCATTTCTCACACCATATCCGTAACCCCCATGAACTCCCTCAAAACCATCCATACTCCTTCCCACATGTCCATTTATGTCTCCTCCAACCACAACAACTTCCTCATCTTTCACGTTTTCCATCAGCTTCTCTATTGCACACCAGAACTTGTCCTTCTCTTCATCGCTCCGACCAACTTGCGGAGCATATCCCGAGATGACGTTCACCAAGAGCTTTCCAATCATCATTTTAACCATCATCAACCTATCACTCACTCTAGTCACACCCACCACACTGTCTACAAACTCCTCAGAAAACAGGACACCAACACCATTCATGCCCTCCAGGCACCCTTGCCACACAAACTTGTATTTCTGTCCCTGCCTACCCTTCACCATTCTCACACCACTTCCCTTCCATCTCGTCTCTTGCACACAACATATGTCCACTCTTCTTCTGACCAATACTTCCACCACTTCTCCTGATCTCCCTGTCATTGTCCCTACATTCCATGTCCCAAACCTCAGAAACCGATCTCCTCTTCGGGCTGTGCCCTGCCCATATGTAATTGTAATTGTCATGGTTCTCTTTTTGAGGCAATGTTTTTTATGGCCGAATGCCCTTCCTGACGCCAACCCTCTTAGTCGTCTCTTACGACACACAGGGATACGGTGTACCTATTCTAAATCCAGGGTACACACTGGGAAACGTTTAAAACATGGAAATTATGGGGGGGGGGGGGGTGGAGGGGCATCACGGCTGCGGGTGCCCCGTCAGCACCACGCCACGTTTGCCCGGTCAGCACCACGCCGGCCCGGTCAGCACCACACCACGTTTGCCTGGTCAGCACCACACAATGTTTGCCCGGTCAGTGCCACGGCGGCCTGGTCAGCACCACACCACGTTTGCCCGGTCAGTACCACGGCGGCCCGGTCAGCACCACACCACATTTGCCCGGTCAGCACCATGGCGGCCCGGTCAGCACCACACCACGGCGGCCTGGTCAGCACCACACCACGTTTGCCCGGTCAGCACTATGGCAGCCCAGTCAGCACCACACCACGTTTGCCCGGTCAGCACCACGGTGGCCCGGTCAGCACCACACACTTGGAAAGGACTTCGATGCTGTGGAGAGATCGAAGCAAGCCTCCTTGCTCCTTGCTCTTGCATACAGAGCTCGTTTCAAATCCAGCCACAACATCTCAAATGTATTTAGATCCGGGCTTTGACTTGGCCATTCCAGAACCCTCCATTTCTTTCTTTTCAGCCATTCCTTGGTGGATTTCCTGGTATGTTTAGGGTCATTGTCATGCTGCAAGGTTCACCTTCAGTTGAGCTTCAACTTTCCGACAGATTGCCTCACATTATCCTCAAGCACCCTCTGGTACAATGAAGAATTCATAGTGGATTCCATGATGGTGAGCTGCCCAGGCCCTGATGCAGCAAAGCTGCCCCAAACCATAATATTTCCACCACCATGCTTTACAGTTGGTATCAGGTTATTGTGGTCAAATGCTGTCTTTGGTTCTCGCCAAACATGTCTTCTGGTACTGTGGCCAAATAGCTCTACGTTTGACTCATCTGGCCAGAGCACATTGTTCCAGAAGTGCTGATCGTTGCCTCGGTGTTCATTGGCAAACTTTAGACTTGCCCTGATGTTCTTTCTGGATAGCAAAGGATTCCTCCTGGCACACCTCCCATGTCGATCAAATTTGTGCAGCCTCTTTCTAATGGTAGACTCATGCAGTTTGACATCAACAGTGGCAAGAGCTACCTGTAGGTCCCGTGATGATATTCTGGGGTTCTTAGAGACTCCTTTCAGCATCTTGCGGTCTGCTCTCGGGCTGAACTTGCTGGGGCGGCCTGGCCTGAACAAGTTGGCAGTTGTTTGGAATCTTCTCCACTTGTAGATGATCTTCCGGACAGTCGAATGATTGATTTCAAATTGTTTGGAGATCTTTTTAAATCCCTTCCCAGACTCGTAAGCATCTATAACCTTCTTTCTGAAGGCCTCAGAGAGCTCTTTTGATCCAGGCATGGTGATGCCGCACACTTAAACAACAAAGAGCAAACCAAACTAAATGCCTGAGGTTTAAATAAGACAGGTTCCTCCAAGATCCTCTCAAACGATGTTCGAATGATTTGCACCTGAGCTGGTGCACCTGATTCGAATTTTAGGTATTTGAAGTAGTGATAAATGCAGGGGTGTACTTACTTTTTCCACATGCAAAATTTGCATTTATGTTTATTTAAATTATACAATGGACTACAAAATGTAAATGTTTCATGATATTTGTTATATTATATCACCTTTATCTCTCAATATTGTTGAAATGAAGATCAAATAGCTGTATGTTGAAATATGTTGAAAAAGTCAAAACTTTACATGGGGTGTACTTACTTTTTATCGTGACTATATATATCAAATGCTTCCAAATGCTGAATCGCTACCGAATGAGCTGCTGTACTTCTTTGCAAACATTTGCAATTCTGAAGAGGTGTGATGGCAGAACTCCAAAATTCTCAAACTCCTGTTGTTATGCAGAGGTCATCCTTAGCTGCAGCTGAAACACAACATCTCCTTATGTAGCAGTTTTGCACTTCGAGTGACAGGCATAAGTTTCATCATTTCAATCCATTTCTGGTCATATGCACAAATATGGGACCAGAGGATGGTGGTGTTGTCATGTAGAAAAAAGCTTCCAGATACAGGAATAGCATTTCAAAATGAACTTGTTCTGCCAAACAATTTCATACTTACTTTAAGTATTCGCATTACAGCATCTGTCCCTCTTTTGTGGTTTGAAGACCCCACAAGCATAGCAGCTCAACATTTGCATGAGAATAACACTTACTCCAGCAGCATGCAGACATTTAAAGATACACATTGGTAACCTGAGCACTTCATTAAATCTCTGCAACACCCAGATTCTTCTCTCTTCTGCAAGTGGTTATGAATCACACAACCATTTCCATTTTTTCAGTGAAGCATTCGTAATATTCCAGGACACTGCCTGTGGACATTCTTGTTCTTCACATAATGATGTCTGCTTAGCACAAAGTGACCTGCTGCAAAGGAGGACCTATTTTGTCTCTTTTTTACTGCATACCTGCATACCTGCCTGCCCCTTCTCTCCCATCACATTGTTTCAGTAGGAACAAGCCTGACTTGCCCACTTTTCCATTGCTCCCTTTTCACCCTCTATTTATAATGTGTGGCATATGCTGTATGTATCATATTGCTTATGTCAGTGGGTTCTATACATCAGGGCCTGATTTCAATGCTAATTTCAGTGCCTCTTCCAGAGGTTGTTTTCGCTAATGATGGCACTCCAGAAATACTCTGACTATCTTCTTGTGCACTTTTAAAAGGGAGCCATTTGCCTTTCTCAACTCTGCCATGGCTTTTGTGATGTCACTGAGGGCATGGTGATGAAATGAGTTGGTGCTGGTAGTTGAGTTAGCCTCGGGTACACTGTTTCTAAAAAAACACCTTGCAAATCACAGCAGCCTTGCCAAGCATACACATTTCAAAATTGTTGTAATCCCAGATTCAGATCACAACTCGATTTTGAAACCAAAAATACTCATTGCAAAGTCACTTGCACATTGCACTTGTATGAGCTCTAATTCTGGACGTGATTTTAAGGTGGCCTTGCCTTTATCGTTAAATATTCACACATCCAGACTGAAAATGTCAGCAGTGATCCTTGTGGCGAAGGCCCGTGATGTCCGATCAAAGGACATGTCAGCAATACACCTTGTGATCCTTCTGCTATCCCACGATTGTTGTTGAATTTATCTATACAGTGTAGAATGAAGAACTAGTCTTGCTCATGAAAGCCGGTGTCAATTTTGCTCCGACGAAGGGCTAAATGCCAGAAGCTCCTTCTCCTTGCTTCCCACGGCAGTGTCTTGTGTCAGCAATACAGTGTCTTCCTGTCGTGTCTTGCCATCTCCTTTCCAAGTACACCCCACTCAACTTAATATCGTTTCACCCATTTATACATGCAAATCTGATACAGCTTATAAATGACGAATAAGCCACATGATGTGCTGCATGACAAAATTTACATACATTGTATACTTTAAAGTGATCTAGCTTGCTTAGATTGTCAAATTTTGGTTGGCAAGGTCTTTGAATAATGTCCATTGAAACACAGCCGCCCCCTAGTGGATTAATATTTAGAGATATATTTTAATACAGCAGCCGTATCACCTGATTTTTAGCTCACCTGGAACGAAGTTCAGGGGAGCTTATGCGATGGCGCGTCCTCAGTCCGTCAGTCCGTAAACACTTGCAACCTCTCCTCCGAAACCGCTAAAGGGATTGTGACCAAATTTGGCACAAATGATATTTGTTATGTGGTGATTAAAGTTTATGTGTGTGATTAAAAATCAAGTAAAAAAGTGATTGAAGTTAAAAAAAATCGGGGTCTAAGGGTTTTACCGGGGTCAAAGTGTATCCAGGTTTGACCCCCCAAAATAGGAATTTGCTTTTTCCTCTGAAACTACACACATTATTTCGATGAAACTTGACCACAACCTTCATCACCCGTAATGCACCAACGTTTGTTCATGGTATTAAAAAAATCTGCTCCTTTAGGGGGATACAGGAGGGTTGCCCCCCAAAATATGTATTTTTTTGTTTGTTTGTTTAAAGTCGAATGATTATGTTAGTATGATTCTACCTGCTGCCCTGTCTTCTAGCAAGCATTGAAATTGCTTTAAAATACCTTTAGTCAGTGCAGTATACTGTTTATTCTACCAGGTGAGCGCCAGGGGTATTGCCCCTATGTTTGTAGTTGCAACTGTGCGTGCAAGATCTTTTCATCTTGGGAAAGGGAGTCGACCTTTATTGTACAATCAAATGGTCTGTTTGAGTCTAATCAGTGAGGATTCGGCTCTGCATTTAGATATAAGAGCTGCCAATATTAACTAGGATCTCTAAAGTTGTAATGAAGTGATTACTCAGCAATATAGCAAGGAACTTTTGCCTGTGTAACTGATACTTAAATATATCGTTGTTGAAATGTTATCCACAGCATCATACAACAATTATATCAATAATCTTCAAACCCTCTCCTCTCTTCCTCCGCACACCCCTCCCCTCTCCTGAGAAGCATTATGGTATTTTTAAACAACCAAATGTTCATGATGCAAACTTGAACATAACAAACTCAAATGTACCATTCTTATCAATTCTATTTAATCACTCAACCAGATTTGATGGCATGATGGTAGAGTGCCCACTCTGATCATCTGGGAGGCTTGGTTGTTTGAACCCTGGCTGATCGTCATACCAAAGATTGACTTACGATACATGCTGCTTCCTTTATTGATGCTCAGCATTTAAAAAGGAAAGAGCATGAGCAAACAACCATAAATAAGGCAACACGAGCACAGGCTTTTATTGGCCAAATTGCCTCTTCCTGTGTTGACGTTCCTTGCAAGGGAGCATATATTATTATTATAATAATAATTATTGTGATTATTATTACTTACAAAGTACCTGCCCTTTGGGTGATTTTGTTGCAAGCATCAAACACGTTCGTCTGACACATCCCTTCATTTGGGAGGTGTATCAGCAACCGACGGCTGCCTCCATCGCTTCCGAAAATACAAATAATGTGGGTTACGTACATGAAGCAAAAACACGCACACTGCTTATGTGCATATATAATACATTGTGGTTATATATAGCTCGAATTCGTCCAACTGCACTGGCGCATAGGCTGACACCTGAAACCCAAGGCCGAGAGATACTGTCGCCTTCACAAGGCCGATGACACGTCAGCTCCAACCTTTCAGTATGTGATGATCCTTTCAGTTGCTTAGGTTGTTCTAAAAGGAATGGAAAACATATCCTGAGTGCATGGCGATTGTGAATATATGTGACACTTCCGAAGATGTTTTTGGCCTATGCATGATCTTCGGCTTGGGCTTCCAAAATGGTGGGTGTATGATTTTGTTTTCAGGTTAAAATTTTGGGTGGTGTCAAGCCAGCTGTCTCACCAATGGGTAAAGAGCAGACATACATGTAGTGGACAAAAAATGGAAACATCTGGGTAAATGAGGGACACCAAATTACCGGTATATTGAAAGCATCGACTTCCACACAGGTGTGGCCATGTCTTAATTAAGCAAATAAACATCCCAGCATGCTTAGGGTAATGTATAAAAATGCTGCAGAGGCCTGATTGCCTATAATTAATTTATTGCGAGCATGGCTGGAAGAGAAAACCTCAGTGACTTTGAAAGAGCCGTGATTGTTGGAGCATGTTTGGCAAGAGCTTCTGTGACAAAAACAGCTCAAATTGCTGATGTTTCACGAGCAACGGTGTCTTAGGTGATGTCTACATGGAACTCCAAGGGAAAGACATCTTCAGCAAAGGGCAACAGTGTGCAGAAGTGCATTTTCCAGGATCATGATAATCCGTGCATTAATTTGAAGTGCAACGCAAAGCAGGCGTGCAACTGCAGATCAATTAACTGTAAATTTCAACTTGGAGCACGATCAGCCAGTTTCATCAGAAACGGTCTACCGACAACCCAACAGAGCGGCGACGTCCATAGTCGGGTTGCAGTGCGCAAACCGCTGATCACACCTGGCAATGCACGTTTGCTAGTGCAGTGGTGCAAAGAGTGCAGTTAATAGACTATCGAGCAGTGGAGAAATATGATATGGTCAGATGAATCATCATGTTCTCGACAAACGGATGAGTGCAGGTGTGGTGCCAACCTAAAGAAGTCGACAGCCCTGACTGCTTGATTCCAACAGTGAAGGGTTCTGGTCGTCCTGTAATGTTGTGGGGCACATTTTCCTGGCATGGTTTGGGTGCAGTCATTCCCTTAGAAGGCAAGGTCAATGCCAATCGTGACTTAATTGTTCTGATTGATCATCTTCACCCCACCTTGCAGCATTGCTTTCCTGCCGGGAGGGTTGTCTTCCAGGATGACAATGTCCTCAACCATAGAGCATGCATGGCCGCCCAGTGATTTGATGAACATGACACTGATGTTATCCACATGTCATGGCCTTCTCAGTTACCGGATCTGAACCCCATTTATGGCATATTCTGGAACGATGCCCGAGACAGTGTTTTCCACCTCCATTGAGCAGGTGAGGTTATTGGCCTTATCGTGCAAATATGGTGCCGCATACCTCCTGCTAAATTCCAGACGCTGCTGGACTCCATGCCATGGTACATACAGGCCGTACTGTCCACACATGGTGGCCCAATGCCCTATTAAGTGACTTTACATTGGTGTTTCCATTTTCTTTGTCCATTACCTGTACATACATACACATTACTATTTATTCAATCTTAGAAATCAGAAAATAGACGAAGTCATGGATTTTGGTTATCTTTAGTTAAGGTGAAGAGTTTCAGCATAATAAAGATCATGTACAATCAATTGAAAGGCAGCATGAATAATGCATTTAGATAAAGCTGAAAGGTCAACAGAAAGCAGCAAGGTTATTTGGATAAAGCAGAAGCACTGATGTTGCCACAACGGAGCACTGACTGATCTGGCAAAAAACATCCAGATAATATGGTATGAAATAACATCAGGTTTCCTTTTTGGAGTAGAATTTGTTGCCACAATACATTATCTGCATTTCTTTTGATCTTGTGTGTACGTACGGTGCTTTTAATGTTATGTTGGTAATGTTCTCCCTCAAAGCTGCTGGCTGTTTAGATACACATAAGAGTAACACACTGCTGTCTGTTTATGGAGTGGATGAATCACAGCAACCTGCAAGTAAGAATGTTGGGTGAGGCAAGGTGAATGGATAAGGCTGTGAGATTACATGAGATGATGGTACACCACCTGCTTTGATGTCCTGGAATGAAGAGTAGGATCGACCAACATCAGGAAGGCTGCTCCACAAATGGAAGAAGGGAGGCACAAAAGGGTTGAGGTGTGCGGTCAGCCTGGATTTTGTAAGTTTAAACTAGGAGGGGGTGATGGAAGAATGCATCCTGGAGTTCCAAGGGAGGGTAAGTGGGCTGAGACAGTGTGGGGAAATAGACTATAGGAAAGGCAATGAAACAACAGATGCCACCAAGGTGCATAGAAAATGCCCCTTTATATATGGTATGTGCCATGTGGCAAAGTATAGAAAAGAAGGGACATTCCATACGTTGTAGAAAATGCCAAACAATAGAAAGGAAAGGACAAAATCAAATTCCAAAAAAGTCTCCTGTGCATGCTGGTCTACCCTTGTTTTCTTAAGAGGAACCAAGGAATGCTCTAGAAAAGTTCATATAAAGGGGCGCCAATTTGATTCATACAGCTGCATGAAGAAGTATATGTATTTTATTTGCCAGATGTAGGGCGCCCCTTTATATAAACATTTCTAGAGCGAGCATTTTTTCCTTTGGGACATCTGAAATCAGTGGTTTATACCATTAGACCAGATGAGGAATTTTGCCACTAGTTGGTCGAATCTGCCGCTGCCACTTCAACCTCATTTAAGCTAGGTTTTCTAAACTGAATTGATCGTGTGTTCTGTTTTATCCTCATCCCTGTGTTGCTGTTGTGTCTGGTCCAAATTTCCATGTTAAATGGTATCTTTGTCAAATTAGTTTTTGTACTGTTCAATGCCTACTTTAGCTGCTCCTCAGATAGCAACTGTGAAAATTATGTGTCCCTTTTGTCTCTGTATTCCTTATTTTGCTTCTTCTCAAATATTTTACTTCGAATTCCACAATGGTATCATATTTCCCCTCTTCACTTGAGAAAAAACAAAAACAACCAATAAAAACGTCTATTTTTCCACTCCGCAACTATCTCTTTCAACTTGAATTTTCTTCTGCCTGTACTTCCTGTTCTCCATTCTTTTTTCCCTCTTTTTCTCAATAGTCTCCAAAATGAACCTTCATCTTAAAAATATTTTCAAGTGTTTCTGTGTTTGTGCATTTTTGCGTTTGTATGTTATTATTTCACGTCCGATCCATATAACCTATTGTTCTAGTTGTTACCCTCGCCAAAGCAGAGGGTATTGCATTTGATTCCGTTTGTCTCTGTCTGTTTGTTTGTTTGTCTGTGTGTTTGTCCGCATCGAATAAATATGATTTTCTCTGCAACCGGTGGTCCAATTGACAGGACATTTTCACCATAGGTGCACCTCCTCCTGTATAATTTTTGAATGAGAATTATGATGTCATATGTCACGTGGTACAGGCTCCATCTTGGAAAAAATGAAAAAAATTGCACCTCTATCTCTGAAAGCGCTGCATAGAAAAAATTGAGACATGGCTTATTATAAAGAACTCTGCATGGGGAATAACATGTTAATGATGATGTCACAGGTGCCTCCATTAATTATGACATCATCATTCGACAAGTACAAAATTCATCCGATCAAGATGAAATTTCTTGAGCGTCATCTTGGGATAAATTGGTGGAGAAAAAAAAATGATGTCATCGGTCACGTGGTTCAGCTACCATAACACAAAAGTTTGTTTTAACACAAAAGCCCTAAACACCACTAAAAACACGTCCTGGTGAGGGTCTGCAATCTCTGATTGCTCTTTGTTGTATTTCTATTGTATTTATATTGTTATTGTATATATATATATGTAAAAGTTCAAAACACACTTGGTCACAAGTGTGCCGCACTGACGGGGTCCTCAGTCGAGGTCCTCAGCATCATCCCGTTTCGGCCCTTCAACCTCGATACGGTCAGCTAAGGTGGGCCAGCAGGGGCACGTACATATCCACATGCAGCAACTGCATCTGGATGCGTACATACCCCCACCCCCAGCCAGTGCGAACAACAACAACAACAACAACAACAACAACAACACCTCCACATCCAGAATCCACAGCAACAAACAAACATGGTGGAACACTCAAACACCCACCTTTATACCCTTCACCACTCACCAACAAAACACACCAGATCATTCACACACACACATACACACCCATACATACAGAACACCAACCAAACAACCACCTACACTTACATCATACACCACTCAACACACAAAAACACACACTCATGCTAAAATTCATTCATGCAAAAACACACACCCTCACCCACTCACTCACTGACATACATAAAATAAGAAATAATAATAGTAACAAAAAAATAAAAATAACCACACACAACCAACCTACACGGTTCGACGTGCCTCCATAAACTTCCTCCATATCCAAAATGAGCCTTTCAAGGCAACCTGGGCCACCTTGTTACACATCCTCCTTCTTTCTGTCCCACACACTCCCAGCCTAGCAAGAAATGCAGAAAAGGAATTGCCAATATACCCTCTACACCCCACCTCAAATGGCT
The DNA here is from genome assembly GCF_964187855.1 of Myxine glutinosa. Taxonomy (NCBI): domain Eukaryota; kingdom Metazoa; phylum Chordata; class Myxini; order Myxiniformes; family Myxinidae; genus Myxine; species Myxine glutinosa. The sequence goes on from NC_136266.1 coordinate 21,799,527, forward strand.
GACACGAAACTCGCCAACCCTTCTCCCGGCACTCTGCCTCCAGCTCACTGTACTTTCCTCTCTTCCTCACGTGCACCTCCTCCATGTTCTGTTCCCAAGGTACCGACAATTCCCCTAAGATGACCTGTCTTGTTGCACTTGACCAAATGACAATGTCAGGCCACAACCTTGTCACACAGATCTCCTCTGGGAATACCAATTGTGGCTTTAGGTCTGCCACCACCTGCCAATCACAAGCATCTGACAGCCCTCTTGCTTTCCACCTCCTCCTCCTCTTTCCACCTCTTTCCACTTGGCCCCTTTTGACAAACCACACCTCTCCCCCATCAGTCTCCTTCTCCACTCTTCTCTCTCTCGATCTCAGCACCTCTTGTTGCACCATCTGCACCACCACCGCCAGCACCTGATCATGTCGCCACCTGTATCTTCCTGCTGCCAATGCTACTGAGCATGCACTCAGTGCATGCTGCACCGTTCCCACACCTCCACACAAATAACATCTCTCCTCCTGCAACAACCCCCACAATCTCAAGTTTACTGGTGACGGAAGCACATCATACGTTGCCCGCAACAGGAAATTCAACAATATTGGCTCCATCCTCCAAATCTCTTGCCACTTCAATATCCTCACCCGCACACCTTCCCACTTAGTCCAAGAACCTTGCTGTGCCTGACCGACTGCTTTCACATATCTCCCCTCCTATATATATATATATATATATATATATATACTGTATATATATATATATATATATATATATATATATATATATATATATATATATATATATATATATATATATATATATATATATATATACATATATATACACACTTACATATATAAATATATATTGTATTTTTAGGGGACCAGTAAAAATTTGAGAATTTGTGCTTATATAAAATGTTGGAAGCATTTCGTGTTAAAAGTGGTTAAACAAGTTTTTTAGGATAATTCGAGGGTGCTGAATTCAAAAATGCTGTTTAACCGGTTCAATTTTGGAGTCTGAACCTTCAAATTGTAAAAAACAAAATGCCCGCCATTTTCAGCATATTTTTTGCCATAACTTGAATTTTAAGCAACATAAATGGCTCAAAATAGTGGCAATACCCATGTTTGTGATACTGAGGATTCCAAATTTACTGTTACCTAAGTTGTAACTAGTTTGGTTTCGCCGCCATGTTGAATTCCAAGATGGCCGCCATATTGATCATCAAGATGGCCACAATGTTGGATTTAAATACAAAGAAACAAATTGAAATATAGTACGCCTGGAGTCTTTTGCAAAGTGTGCTTTGGACTATTTTGAAAAGCGAGTAAAATGAGACAATGAAGGAATTGTGGTCTTGTGGTTGAGTTACATACACCTTCGCCTTCATGTGACCCCAGAGGAAAAGGTCACATGGGGTCAGGTCCGGTAACCGTGGAGGCCATTCGATCGCGTGATTCATAGCCCCCCTTTCATGGAAGAGCTCTCCGCCAGTATGTTATCTGGGTTATTGACATGTATATTGATTATACATGTATTGTATACCTGTGATTGTAAACACTATTAACGCCCTCTTGCGGGCATTACTGATATGTGACTCGGTCACGGGAATAAACTACATGTTAACACCGCATTAACGAAGCGAAGCACCACTGAGGCACCTTTGCGTAGGTGCCCAGTCTTGCTAAAATCCTTTGACGCCCATACTTCACCCCCTTACTTTGATGCCACCCATGGATGTCAAATTGTGAAGTTTGAGGTGAGAAGTGGTTCAGAAATGAACATGATAAGTGAGTCGATGGCTGAGGTGTTGGTTTTGGATATCGTGGTAGACGACCAAGATGTCTCAACCCCAGAACAAGTGACATTAACTGGAAGTACTTGCTTAGTAATTGATGGTCAAGCACTGGTGATGGCTCTTGGAAAGCCCAGCGGAATAACCACATTTGGTGAATATGCAGATGCGTTTGTGAATTCAGTGTTTGCCATGGGGAAAAAATTTGAGAGAGTTGACGTAACTTTTGACTGATACCAGCAGGATTCCATCAAGACTGGAACCAGAATGAAACGTACCCAGGCCTCTCGACCAATACGTCGGGTAATAGAAAACCAAAACGTTCCTCTACCAGATAAATGGACCAACTTTCTCTCACTTGGAGAGAATAAGGCAAATCTAGCAGAGTTTCTTTCTCAGCAGCTCATGACAAATGCGGTGTCTATTGCACCCACAACACTTGTAGTGGCTGGAGGATTTGCACAGATCACAGACGTGAAATCTTCAGATCCAGAGATGGACACATCATCCCTACAGGCCAACCATGAGGAGGCGGACACACGACTTGTTCTTCATTGCGTCGACACAAATGCTGAAACAGTGGTGGTTTTAGTGCGTGACACTGACGTGCTGGTCTTGTTAGCTGCTCATTTTGATAAGATGCCATGCACTCAGCTGTGGATGAAGGCAGGAACTCTTAAGAAGCCAAAATACATTCCCATCCACAAACTCCACCAGAAACTGCCACCTTGCCAAGTGGAAGCGTTGCTGCCATTCCATGCAATTACTGGTTGTGACAGTGTGTCACAGCTTGCTGGCCACGGCAAAAAGACAGCCTGGAAGGTGTTTCAAACACACAGCCAATTGTTGACAGATCTAGGCACAGAAGATATCACTGAAGAAGTAATCAACGATGCAGAAAAGTTCATATGCCGTCTTTACAAGGTACCCGATGATGTGGACAGATGCGACAAGGCACGTGTAATACTCTTCTCTAAGGGTTGTCCACAGGAGACTCTGCCACCAACATCAGATGCAGTGAGACTACACATAAGGCGCGCACATTACCAGGCTTTTATTTGGAAGCACGCAACCATCGCTACTCCAGTACTCCCCCAAGTAACAGACATGGGATGGACATACATCGATGGGAACTTGGTGCCGAAGTTGATGACGCTATCTCCAATTCCTAAGGCGTGTCGCGAGATAGTAACATGCGGATGTACCAAAGGATGTATAAATGGCCGTTGCAGCTGCAGAAAAGCTGGGCTAACATGCACAGGAGGATGTGCATGTGCATACAACAGACAACTATAATGCAGAAACAGAACAGACTAAGATAGACAGGTAAACATTTGAGAATGCCAATATTGAGCTATACGGTATTTATAAAGTATAATTACTAAAAGGCAGCCATTTTGGAACTTTACCCCTTTTTTAAATGCACTTTAGAAATGATTTAATATCTTTTTTTTTGTTCTAAAGAAATTAAAAGCGCATTTGACCAGTGAAAGTGATGTACATAAAAAAATACACCCCAGAAATTACCAAAAATATGGCGGCCATCTTGGAATTCAACATGGCGGCGAAACCAAACTAGTTACAACTTAGGTAACAGTAAATTTGGAATCCTCAGTATCACAAACATGAGTATTGCCACTATTTTGAGCCTTCTATGTTGCTTAAAATTCAAGTTATGGCAAAAAATATGCTGAAAATGGCGGGCATTTTGTTTTTTACAATTTGAAGGTTAAGACCAAAATTGAACCGGTTAAACAGCATTTTTGAATTCAGCACCCTCGAATTATCCTAAAAAACTTGTTTAATCACTTTTAACACAAAATGCCTACACTTTTCGAAAATTCTCAAATTTTTACTTGTCTATATAGGGGACCCTATTGAAATTGCTAAGATTATTTTGTATTGTACACGTGTGGTACTCATGCCAGATAAATAAGGAAAGTGAAGCATTTTAATATGTTTTTAAAAGCTTTTAAAGGAAGTAGAAGGTAGAAGGCAGAATGATATCGTCTTTTGGAGTGAAACCGTTTTTTGCATTGTTCTTATTAACCCAACTGGACTATGTCCAGCTGTGTTTTTGTCGACACCCAGTGTCCGTCGTCTGTCTGTCTGTCTGTCTTCTGTAAACAATTCGACGTCTACACTCTAAAAGTCACAAATATTGATTAAATTTGATGAAACTTGTTATGCAGCATCTTTAAGACATAAACTAGTTTGGGATTGCATTTGGGTGTGGCACGCCCAAAAATGGGCGCGGCATGGCGGCCACATTGAAAAATCAATTTTTGTCATATATTTTTAGCACATATAAACTATATAGTTTGTGGTTCTATTATGCATATTCTAACCATATTGATATAGACCAGTTGAGTTCAGGTTCCCTGGAACCTCTAGTTTTTATTTTTGAAGCGAGGGGAATAGGATAACGTTGAAGAGGCAGAAAGGACATAATTTTGGGCAAAAGTTAATGGAACGACAAGCAACCTCAAAACCCAAACAATTTAGCTCCTGGCTGTCCGAGGAGTAGGTCTCGGTTACACGAAAAATGAATTTGACGTTGGCGTCAACAAGGTATGAGTTATCAGGTAAAATTTCGATGAAAATACAAACAGCATACAGGGATGAAAATATAACAGAAAATAACGACGGATCTGGTTCGGAAAACTTATCTTTGGTCGAGGTGGAAGGAACAGCTGAAGATTCGACCGACACGTGGAGCAACCCCAAACCAGAAGTCAAGGTTGTACACTTACCTTTGAGTTGTCTAGTCTGGTTGATTCTCCACCCGACTGGAAACTGGATTGGTGCTTCACAGGCATGATGTCACATTACAAAGTGTTTTGTCCCTTGGATGGTTGTTAATCTGTGTATCCTGTGTGCTGGTATAAGTTGGTAAGGTCCTGCAGTGTGATTGGTTAAAGAATAGGTGAGTTAATGCCGGCATCCTGAACAAATCACTAATTCCTGCCCAAATCGGCTCCAGTTAAATGCCAGGCCCAACCAGCCGGGTCACGAAAGACTCGACAAACTTCCGACTTGGCTGACTGACCCCAGAAGAAGGTGGGAATAATTGTGGCATTCAAAGAAGTTGTCAGACATTATCTCAACATGAACTTTAATAATATCATGACTTAAGCATGAACCAGTGTATTATATTACTTTCAAAACGTGAAATTATTCCCAAAGCTTGTCCCACCCCCTGCAGATAGTGTGAATCACAAAGCTAATTCCTCGCAAGGTGTTTGGCTAGTGTACCAGCTGTTACATATTTATGTGAATGTATGTGAATTACTATTCAGGTCTTTGCTTATCAATGTGTAGTCGATTAAAGGTTGTTGTGATTAAAGGGTCAGGAGCCCTTCTGGGAAAAAGGAGACCGGAAACGGAAGAAGAAAAGACACGAGGTCCGGGAGAAGCGACTATTCTTCTTCTTCCTCGCCGAGCTCGGACGCGAGCGGTATCGATTGAGCAACGTAAGAGAATCGGCGTTTAAAAGCCCGTCTGGCGAGAGGAGTGACCGGGACGTGTAACTACCCTTTGACACGTCAAGTCACTGTGGGTTCGTGCACAGAACCAAGCAGCTGGCACAGTTCGCCTCCCCGTCTACAAGGCCGCGTACGGGTCGCACCTTGGGCCGCGCGCGCTGGGCAAGCCGTGTGTTGCTTTGCCTGCTTTGCTGTACCCGCTTTGCTTGGCCAGGAGGTGCGCGCTGCAGCCGTTGTTCCCGGTACGGGACGTGCCCGGTGAAAGCACGTCAGGAAGGGTCCGTTCAACCGCCCACGTGCGAAGATCGAACTACAGGCGTACAGAGACATTGAGAGAGACATTGACCATGGAGGGAGTCGGGAGTGGGGCTCACGTGAGGAATGTATAAGATGGCCATCTTAGAGTTATTATAGATGAGTTTACATCTTTGTACTATTGATTGCTGATGGTGAATGGTTGTTGATTGCTCGGGGAATATATCATTGATTATCCCGGATCCTTGGTGTGGGGTTTCTTATTGATGGGAATTCATATTGATTGCGTTACGAAAGCGCAGAAATAATAGATCTTTCTGGCGGAGTTCCTCTCACGGTCCGGGGGTCACCGAGACCAGGTAGTCACCGGGAGGACCACGTAACACAGCATACAACGGTCTTCTGTTCTTGAATGATTCTGTGGCATATTTAACTTCTGGAACCTTCACTTGTAGGAAAGAGCCATCATTTAATCCAATCCCCAGAGGAGCTTGGACAATTCGGTGGAGAAAATGTTACCATTTGAGATATCTCACTGATTAAACACAAATGCCATTTACAGAAAAGGTGCCGAGAAAAAGTTTTGAAAAAAAATAAATAAAGTTTTGTTTTTGTACATTTGCGTTCAAAATTTAAAAGAGCTCGTAACTTCGAAAATACAAGTCCCAGCTACATTTTGATGCAAACAGTTGTGATAATGAATGATCTCTTTGAGGTATTTTGACCTTCCTATGATATTTTGTCTTGCCAATCATCTTTTGACTTTCCAATCATCTTTTGACTTTCGAATGCCACTGAAGGTGGGTGGAGGTTATGTTTTCACCCTGTTTATTACTTGCCGGAATAGATTCCGGCAAGTATGTTGATCTGTTCGTTTGTCTGTTTGTCTGTTTGCAGCACTTCTTTTTTTTTTTCTTTTTTTTTTTGTATACAAGATCGAGGCTCGTGAAAGAGCGAACATTAATCACACAGAAAGACAAACCGACACATAAAACATATAACATCGGGAGCGGTAGACAAGATGGGGAGAGAGGGGGAAGGACACAAACACAACATTTGAGAGCAGGGACCGAGAGACATGGAGACATCGAGAGATCTGAGAGAGGGCGAGGGCTTTGGGGGGGGGGGGGCATGGGAAGGGGGCGGTGGGAGAGGTATAAAAGATATGGACACTGCCAGGACTTCCAGGAAAGAAGTTGGAATTTCAAACAAGGTGGATCTGGGGTGAATTAGCGGGGGTAGAAAAGATCAAGGTTTTGGATGGGGGAAGATAAGAGATGGTGGTGAACAGTTGTTTTAAAGACCTGGAGGGAGGAGTGGGATTGAAGGGAGTGAGGGAGTTTGTTCCAGAGGCGGGAGAAAAGAGGAATGAAAGAGTGAAGGTGAGCAGAGAGCCGAGATTTCGGCAGTTTAACCATCAGAGGGTTGCTGGCAGATCTTGTGCGACCTGTAGGAATATTTGGGGGACAGAGCACAGAGAGAGCTGGGGGTGCAAGGCCGGAGAGGAGTCGGTAGAAGACAGAAAGACCACCTACCTGCCTGTGGTGAGTGAGTGAAAGGCCCTCAGAGATAGCTTCATCGCGGGAGATTCCAATAATTCTGAAAGCTTTGGTTTCAACAGCGTGAAGCCGAGCTAGGTGTGAGGCAGGAGCACCGGCCCATAGGGGAGAACAGTATTCCATTGAGCTGCGGATGAAAGCCTTGTATGTGGTGAGGAGCTCAGGTGTGCCGAGGAAGGACTTCGCACGACGGAGGATGCCCAGTCGGCGACTGGCTTTGGAGGCCAGCTTGGAAATGTGGTTTTCCCAAGAAAGATCATGGCAGATAGTGAGACCCAAAATCTTGAGCGACAGAACTTCTTGGAGAGGATTGTTGAGAAAGTAGATGGGAGGGTTGTCCAGTCGATCTTTTCGGAGAGACATAGTAAGAGTGTGAGATTTGTCAGGATTGAAAGACATGTTCCACTTGTTTGACCAGTCTGTGATTTTGTCCAGGTCTTCAGAGAGTGAGGAGGCAGCAGACTGCCGATCTGAGGGAAGAGGAATGGAGCGGCAGAGAGTGGAGTCATCAGCAAAGAGATAGAGAGGATTTTCGAGAGAGTCAGAGAGATCATTGATGAAGACCAGAAACTTGATTGCAGCACTGCAGCACTACGTCTACACCGTTGCACGTAGAATCGCCAAATTTGCACATGTATTTGTCTTGCCCTCTAATACACTGTGCCAAAATGATGACGTCATCGGTCACGTGGTTCGGCTGCCATCTTGGAAAAACCGAAAAACTTTGCACCTCTATATCTCCGAAAGTGCTGAACAGAAAAAACTGTGACATGGCTCATTGTGAAGAACTCTCCATGGGGAATTAAATATGTTAATGATGACGTCATCGGTCACGTGGTTCGGCCGCCATATTTGTCCTAAATGGCCGATAAAAAAGTACATTCCGGCAAGTCCTTGGTCTCTGACCGATTTTTCATCTGTCTGTTTGTTTGTCTGTCTGTCTGTTTGTGCGCAGTACTACATCTACATCGTTGCACATAGCATCGCCATACTTCACACACATATTTGCCTTGCCCTGGAATAGACTGTGCCCAATTTCTAACTCTCTTGGCCCAAGGTCAAGCTCAAAGTCACCCAAAACGTTTGAATTGAACGTCAAATTGAAGCTCCGCCGTTATGGCGGGTACCATTGCTCGTAATATATAATGGCGATACAACAATTTTTACCGCTTTGCTTTGAAGAACGGGAATGAAGGGGGAGGAGCGTGTTAATATGTCTGGTTGAAGGCTTTGGGTGGTGAGGGGGCTTGAAGCCAGATTTTAATCTTACAGCCGCCATGTTGGTGCTCGCTGTCATTGCGATGCGAAGCGAAACACGCCTCAGAGCTGTCACATTCACAATCGCTATGTCGTGTGTACTCCCAATACGTGTTTCCTTCATTGTAAAAACTACAAAGTCAACAGTTAAAAGGATTTTGAGCCGATAGGTGTTACGGCATTGGCAAGATCGATGGAGACAGCGATCTGTTCGCTTATACACCGCCCAAATAGCTATGTGGAATTCTCTCATGTAGGGATTCAACCCACGTCGTTTGAACTTTGGCAGAGGTCATTATTTACTTTTAATGATGTTTATATACGAATCGAAAAGAAGATAATTGGTTTTGGGTCGTCCTTTCCGCATATCTCGTGCGATTGTGCATTGGAGAGACGACCGTGATGGCGGGGAGTGGTTGGCAAATCCCAAAAAAAAGAGTACATTCCGTCAAGTCCTCGGTCTCTGACCGATTTTTCATTTGTTTGTCTGTCTGTGAACAGGATATCTCAAAAAGTTGTGGATGGATTCGGACGAAATTTGGTGGTCAGGTTGGGTGAGTGAAAAGGACGAAATGATTAGCTTTTGGGGAAGATCTGGATCTGGATTCCTCATCCAAGATTTTTCTAAGTAATTCTTCACCATTGAAAAATATGGTCAAAAACGATACATAGCACGATATCTCAAAAAGCTATGGACGGATTCGGACGAAATTCGGTGGGCAGGTTGGGTGTGTGACATGGAAGAATTGGTTCCATTTTTGGTGAAGATTCGAATTTAGATCTGATCATTTTTAAGTGATTCGTCACCATTGGGTGATAGGGCTAAAACCGATAAATAGCACGATATCTCAAAAAGTTGTGTACAGTTTCAGACGAAACTTGGTGTGAATGTTCGGTGTGTTACAAGGATGAATCCATTCGATTTTTGTGACTATGCGGAACCAGATCGGGATGCCTTAATTCTTTAAATCTTCAAGTGATTCTTCACCTTTGAGAGATGGGGCCAAAAACTATAAAGAGCATGATATTTCAAAAAGTTGTGAACGAGTTATGACAAAACTTGGTGGGTGAGTTTGTTCGGTGACAAGGACAAGGCAATTCGATTTCATTTCAGATCCAGATCCGGCCTATCAGTGGGATACAAAACTTTTCAGCCTCGCAGAGGCATACACTCTACCAAATGCTGGTTTGCACCCACTTTTATACTACTGTATGTACATTTCCGATGAGCTAGACTTAAACAAATCTGTTATATGCAGAGGAGTAAACCATTTCTGACTGGGACACAACAATGTGTGCCTCGCATCGCTGCACAGCCAAGGCCAGCACAGTGACCACCCGCAGGCACCCAGTGGATAATTGAGCTGAAATGCCATGAGAATAGAGAAGCAGCTGCACATTAAAGGATGAATTGCTGTGCGAAGCAGGCATTTCTGCCCCGAAACTATGCCCATGTGTGACAGCTGGATGTTCATTATGCACAAAAGCATTGTCTGGCTGTTCAATCGAGAGAAGGCTGGTGGGAGCCATTTGATGTGATGAAATGAGGATAATTGCAAAAACCTATTGAGCAGAAATTGGCACTGCTCTTCGGCAGAAAATGTGCTTTATAAATATGTGATGCTGTCTTGAGGAATGTTTCAATGATGTGTTGGCTCAGAAATTGCTTCGATTTTCTTAGAATGAGACAACTACTACTACTACTACTACTACTACTACTACTACTACTACCGCTAGTATTCTACTATTGCTATGAAATACTACTAGTATTTTAATGGTCCCAATTAATCCCACCTTATCGGGTCAGCCCCCCCCCCCCTTCCCACGCCTCCTCCCCCCAAGCCCTCTCCCTCCCACACTTCTCCCTGCTCTCAAATGTTGTGGTTGTGTGCTTCCCCTTCTCTCCCCATCTTGTCTTCCGCTCCCTCTTTTTGTATATTTTGTTTGTCTGGTTGATTTGTTTGTGAAATAAATGTTAGCTCTTTCACGAGCCTCGATTCAGTATACAAAAGCCGCACAAGTCCTATCACTCTATCCCGACCTCCTCTCTTTGCACCCCCACTTCTTGCATTTCCCTCGCTACCTCTACTTTCCACTTCAGTCTTGGTTTGCCCCCTTAAAAACTGCCAGCTGCATTCTTATCAAACTTCTCTCACTGCACATTCTCCTTCTCCCTCCCAAGCCCTTTCCCCAACCAATGTCGACCAGCCTGCTCCTGCATCATTTCCTGATATTTCCACAGTTCTTCTTCTTTTCCATCAGATACGTTCCTACCAACACTCTCAATATCTGCATCTCTGTCCTGTGAAGCATTATCTCCTCTTCCTTTCTCATGGCCCAAGCCTCTGTTCCATACAAGATAACTGGTCTTTGATTCTGTTATGCAGCGAAATTTGATTGGTGAGAAAAAGATCTAGTGATATTTAATTAATCAGAACATCAGAGCACATTGAGTTTGGATTTGTGAGAACAGAGTCATGATATTTTAGCAATTTAGTATTCAGCAACGAGAACCAATCCAAAAAAGCAATCCAAGCTCACGACATCTTGTGAGCTGAAAAGTGCGCTGTTTTGTTAACCGTGTACCATTTTTGTTCCTGACAGGTGTGCTCTGGAACCTGTCATCATGTGATGCGCTCAAGATGCCCATTCTGCAAGACGCATTGATTGTCCTCGTGAACTCAGTGCTGCTGCCACATCACGAGAGCCGCAGTTACTTTTTAGAAGACAAGCACCCTGGTGTGCTCACTAACACAACTGGCTGTCTCAGGTTTGTTTCGACATATTTGGCTCACCTTTTTATATCATTTTATAGCCCCCTCAAACACATCCTTCAGCAAAATACAACTGTTGGATACATTTCTTACTTGGTCTCATACATGAGATGTTATCCCCGTGCTTTTTGGAATATTGTAATCGGCTCTGTCTGTCTGTAATATAACCACCTTTAGAGGCCATTTTTCCCCGCAAGCGGGGGTTGGCCTTTTTCGGGAACCGTGGTTGTTGTTGTTTTTTGGTCCCCTTTTTTAAGCAATGTTTTACGGCTGGATGCCCTTCCTGACGCCAACCCTTTTTGCCGCCTTTAGCGACAAACAGGGAATTACCAGTGAACTGGTACTCAATACAGACAGAAGCTCTGTCTGTCTGTCCGTCACACTATCTCCTCCTAAACGGTTTGGCATAAATTCACCAAACTTGATAGCTTTGATCAGCACATGGCACAAAGGTGCAATACAAGTATAATTTTAGCTCCGCACCCTGGCGGAGTAGGTGGGAAGCATGTGGATTTGTGATGGTGCGCCATCGACTTTGCTCTAGTTTTATAGTCTGTTTCCTGAGTGTGAAGCAAGGAGGCAGCATTGAGCATGTACCAAACATTGTTTTCGACAAGATTTGACATCCTCTCAGAGGTCAGCAGTTCAATTCCGATCCTGGCCAAGTCATATAAAAGACTTCAAAAATTGTAACTGTTGCTTGCTTACTTGATGCTCAACATTAAAGGAGAAAGAGCATGGACACATCTAAGGCCTTTTTTTTTTGTATACTTAGTCTCGGTTCATATGAGAGCTAAAACATACAACATAATATAATAAGGGGAGAGGGAGACAAGAGGGGGAGAAAGAGGGAAGTACAACAACAGTAGAGAACAGGGACATCAGGAGATCTGTTGAAGGGAGAGGGCTGGGGTGGGGTACACAAGATAAACAGGAGGGACACGATAGGGGCTTTTAGGAAAGAAAACATGGAATTTGAAGGAAGTGGGTTTGGGGTGGATTAACGGCGGTAGAAAAGATCAAGGTTTTGGATGGGGGAAGATATGACATGGTAGTGAACAGCTGGTTTGAAGACCTCCGGGGGAGGAGTGGCAGTTTGTTCCAAAGGAGGAAAATAGAGGAATGAAAGAGTGAAGGTGAGCAGGGAGTCTTGATTTTTGCAATATCACCATAAAAGGGTTGCTGGCATACCTTGTGCATCCTGCAGGAATACTTGGTGGACAGAGCACAGACAGAGCAGGGGGTGCTATGCTGGAGAGGAGTCGGTAGAAGATAAAAAGACCATAACCTGCCTGTGGTGAGAGAGTGTAAGACCCTCAGAATCAGCTTCATCACTGGAGATACCATTGATCCTAAAATCATTGGTTTCTACAGTGCAAAGCCGAGCTAGGTGTGAGGCAGGAGCACCAGCCCAGAGGGGAGAGCAGTACTCCATCAAGCCGGAGATGAAACCTTTGTATGTGGTGAGTAGCTCAGAAGTGCCCAGAAAGGACATCGCATGATGGAGGATTCACAGACGGTGACTGGCTTTGGAAGCCAGCTTGGAAATGTGGTTTTCCCAGGAAATATCATGGCAGATAGTGAGACCCAAAAGCTTGAGTGACAGAACTTCTTCGAGAGAATTGTTGAGAAAGTAGATAACGGATTTTCCAGACGGTCGTTTCGGAGAGACATAGTGAGAGTGTGAGATTTGTCAGGATTGAAAGACATTTTCCACTTGTTTGACAAGTTTATGATTTTTTCCAGGTCAGCAGAGAGTGAAGAGGCTGCTGCCTGACGATCTGACGGTTGAGCTATTTGGAGCAGCAGAGAGTGGAGTCATCAGCAAAAAGAAAGAGAGGATTTTCTAGAGAGTCAGAGAGATTATTGATGAAGATTAGATAAAGCACAGGGCGCAGAACATTGCCTTGAGTAACCCCAGCCTGGACAGGAAGAGGAAATGAGAGAATTCCATTTAGAGCCACACGTTGTCTACGACAGGAGAGGAAGTCTGCAAAGATATAAGGGAAGAGTTTAGTAAGCAAAGCGTGGTGCCAAACCATATCAAATTTACGAGATATGTCAAGGGAGACGGCTCTGATTTCCTGTCTGGCGTTGAGGACCTCCATCCATTGTTGAGACAGCAGAAGCAGCATGTCTAGAGTAGAATGACCTGGTCTGAATCCAAATTGATGATCAGAGATCAAGCCATTGGAGAAGAGGAAGGATTTCATATCAGAAGCGATGATGGATTCCATGACCTTGCTGATAATTGGGAGCAGGCTGATTGGTCTGTAGTTGCAACGATCTGCTTTTGTACTTTTTTGTGTAAAGCGGTAATGTTTACTGATTTCCAAGCAGATGGAAGATGACCTTGAGCAAAAGAGAAGGTGAAGAAAACAGAGAGAGGGTGAGATAGAGCGGAAGGGCAGGATTTTTGGACTCCTTGGCTGATGCCGTCTAGTCCCGTTGCGGAATCTCAGTCAAGGTTTGACAGAAACATCTCTACCTTGTCGCGAGAGAAGCACACAGAGTCCAGGAGCAGCTGGGTACGACTGGGTAAGGTGGATACAGAGAGCGATGGGTTTGGGACACAATATTTTGAGGCAAACACAAAGTTGTGGCATTCAGCTTTTTCACATGCAGTGTCAGCTGTGTAGCCGTTTGAGGTAAGGGAGGGGAGAGAAGGGGAACAAACACCAGAGACAGATTTGACCAGACGCCAACAGGATTTGGAGGAGGGAGACAGGTTTGAGAGTTCAGTCTTGAGAGTGGAGAGATAGTGTTTCCTGGCTCTCCTGAGGGTAGACACACACTTGTTCTGAGCTTTGTGAAAGGAACTGAGATTGCCTTCAGTTGGATTTGCTTTCCAGGAGGCGAAGACAAGTTGTTTCAGGGCAACTGCCTCATCACAAGGCTCATTGTACCATGGACGGGAGGAAGGGTATGAGGTGGCTTCGTGGTAATTGGTTAAAGGTGGGCGCGATTCGGAAAATTTTAAGTCCGCTTACCGCTTATCCGCTCCGCCAGCCCGTGTAGTCCGATTCGCTTATCCGCTTCAGCGGCCGAAAATCTTAGTCCGCTTACCGCTTATCCGCTTATCCGCTTCGATTCGATTTTTTAAAAGCGCTTCGACGTTTTTAAAGCGATTTTTGACGTTTCTAAAGGGAATGTAATGCTTTTTAAGCCTAAATAGCCATTTCTAACTACTACAAAGACAAACAAAGCTTTTAAGATCAAAAATATACATTTTTATATAAATAAAATTTATTCAAAATTTATTGAAATAAAGTTTTCCACTCGACTCTACTCTACTCTACAGTTAATTTAAATATAATTTTAATATATGCAAGTTACATTAAAGAAAAATCAATTTGCCCGTCCTTTCTTTGACAAGAGAGTCTACTAGTCAACAGACTAGCAGTCTGTTGACTAGTCCTCGTCTTCCTCCTCCACCTCGTGGGCTTTCTTGAGGATTTGGAGGTTGCCCTTCATGAAGACGAGGGCCTCGAAGTTCGGTGCAGCCAGGGCCGACCTCTTAGGCCTGAGGATGTCCGACCCGTAGCTGAACACGCGCTCGACCGAGGCAGAGCTCGGGAGCGGCGTGTTATGCCTGAGAAATAGAGTTACCCAAGCATCACGGAACTCGAGCGGGAAGAGATTGGGCGAGAGCCCCGGGTTCCCCCTCAGCGGCTTCCTCGACCAGTTGTTGACCTCTTCCCTGATCTTCTCCTCGAGGTTCTCCTCCTGCTGCCCCTCCTCCATGACGAACAGGTAGTCCGTACTGCTCGAGCCGGGCTGGACTGCTGGTTTGCGTCGCTCGTGTGCCTGTCCCTGGCACTGCCGCTGGGCTGGAGAGTCAGAAATCTCTCCATCTTGACGTTATTGCCGCTCTAGCGTCCAATAAAATATTCAGTTTTCACTTATTATTCACTTAAATAAATATTCACAATTCTAGAGTAACGGCTCAGGCTAACAGCTGATTTGGCGAATCGCGATGCGCTTTAATTTTTCGGTAGTCCGCTTACGCTTATCCGCTTCGGTTTCCGGGGGTTGTTCCGATTCGCCTATCCGCTTCGAAAACGTTAGTCCGCTGCAGCGGATAAGCGGATAAGCGGACTTTCGAAGCGGACTGCCCACCTTTGGGTATGACAACTGAAGATGAGATGGGATAAATCTGTGCATGAGAGAGAGCAATTTTATTTGGAAGAATTCCCAGGATGAGGTGATGTCAGAGGCAGTCGAGATGGGAGACCAGTCCAGATGTTTGATGGCTGCTTGAAGACCATGCCAGTCGGCTTGAGTGAAATGCCAGACTTGTTGGCACTGATGTGGCTCTTTGAGGACGGCCAGAGAGATGTCCACTTTAACAAGCAAATGATCAGATAAACCTATTCGGGCAGAAGAAGAACAGCAGACATTTGCTGGGAAGTTAGTCATAACCAAGTCTGGAAGAGATGATGTACCATTGACTGAGAACCGAGTTGAGAAATTGTCAGATTATGTCAATCCCAATGAGTCGCAGAAGTCCTTTGCTGAGGTGCCATGGCTGGTGCGAGAGGAACCCACACCCAGCCAGCTGGTATGGTGACAGTTGAAGCCGCCACATATGAGGAAGAGAGAGTTGGGATGAGTGGATAGAAGTTGGTGCATGTTGTCGGACAGCGAGATGTAAATGGAGTCATCACTGTTTGTTGGACGGTACAACACACGTATGAACAAAAGGTGGGAGCAGAGGGGAAGCCATAGCCAGAGGTACTCATGGGGTTTGGGAGGTCTAAGAGCAGTACACAGTGAGTGAGAAATAGAGTTTTTGATGATTGGGATATTCGGATTCCTATGTACAGTGCAACTCCACCACCAGGACGAGGCTCAGGTCTATCATACCGAAGTATGGAGTAACCAGGAAGAGATATTAAGAAATTAGAGACGTCTTGAAGGTGGAAAGTTTCTGTTAAGCAGATTAAGTCTGGTTTGTGAGAAGCAACCTGTATGGAGAGATCAGTCAGGTTTGAGTGAAGGCCTCGGATGTTTGAGGTCCATACCGTTAAGGAAGAAGAAGGGGGAGCATCAGGTACAAGAGAGGGGAGGGTAAGATGAGGGAGAGGAGGAGGTAGGAAGAGCAGTTGACAGTGTGTCAGAGATTGCAGAAGAGCAAGAAGAGAGGGCAGGATGAGGAGGACAAAAGGCCAGGTGGTGATGGGATGTGGCACAGTGAGGAGTAATAGGAAGGGGGCAGAGGGAAGTAGAAGTTTGGAGGAGGTGGAGGAATGATTTGGAAGAGAGAGGAAGGGGGGAAGAGGCAGCTTTGTGGATGGGTAAAGAGGAAACTTTGAGGAGGAGGTGTGAAAGGGTAAATTTGAAGGGAATTCTTTGGTTTGGATGGGAATTTGAAGGGGTATTTGGTAATTTTACGTCTTCAGCCAATCCTTCTGTTGTCATTCTGTGCACTCGGTTGCGCTCGATGAGGCCACTACCTCCTTCTCGTCTCGGCAGGTGCATTCTTGGGATGCATTGATTTTTGCAGAACAATTTGTGGATAGTGAGGAGTTTCTTTGTTTTGAAATCTAGTTTATTGATTCCTGTTTGTGGCCAGTTAATTATTCCACAAATATATTGGAATACTATTACCATGAGTTAGTTTATGGCTTTGATGTTGTTTCTTGGGGTGAGTTGTTTTCAGGGTCAGCCTCGCTCTCTACAGGTATTCTCTGGTAATGGTTTTGCCCATTTGTTTGGGACATTTTGTGGCCCTCTTCGACTCTGAGGTACTGTATTTGTTTGATGCTTCGTTTTCTAGTTCCTGGATTGTTGTATCTGGGTCGATTTTTATTTTTTTATGGAAAGGTAGACATGATGATACAAAGCTAGGACTTGAAATAGTATGGTATTCTTGCGTGGTTATCCTTCAAGCAATCCATAAGCATTAAAATAAGATCCCAAAATTTTTGTGAAGCCAACTCTGATAAAAATGTTACAGTATATGTCTTCATAAGAAATGTTCCACATAGAATATACGAGAACTGACAGATTACATTTGCGTGTGGAAATGGAACATGCATGACAGACATCATTGTTAAAACTCCTTGTTGTTGTTGGTTAAATGATAAAATTAACCTTATTAGGTGAATGGCCATTGGAAGTTTTCATGCATTTTAAATGAGTTGCATCAATACTGTACAATATAATATTTATGTACGAAAAACACCTTTGAGAATATATTATATGGATTATTACAACATGTATAGACACTTCCTGTTTTCCATTTATACACAACATATCAATGGCCCCAAATGGCATCAGGCTGATTCCATGGTTCACACATTTCACAGGAATGTGAGTTCGGCTGGTGAGGAGGCTCGAAAGCGCATGCGTGAGTGTGAAGGTTTGGTCGAAGCACTACTTGGAATCATTAAAGTTACACTCAGCACTCGAGATGTCAATGGAAAGGTAGGAGGTCGCATACGGTATCAGATAGAGATCTATTTTAGAGATAAAGAGATTCCCCAGGTGGCAGAAAGTGTACGTCATGGTTGTGTTCATTTTCTGTGATTGTATATTATCTTGAATCACTTGGCTTTTAATATCATGGATAATTTTATTTTTATATATATATAGACACTGCCCATAGAAAGTCTACACCCCCTTTCAAAATTTTCACCTTTTGTTGCCTGATAGCCAGGAATTAAAATGCATGAAATCATACTTTTCCCACCTTCATTTACACATCGTAACTCACAACTTCCAAGTGGGAAAAAAATTCGACAAATTTCAGAAACTTAATTAAAAATACAAAACTGGATTTTATTGGTTGGATAAGTGTCCACCCCTCTGAATTCATACTTGGTGGAAGTCATGCCACAGATTTTCAATTGTATTTAGGTCACAGTCTGACTGAGCCACTAAAGGACATTTATCTTTTTGTTCCTTAGCGACTACATTGTAGCTTTGGTTGTGTTCTTTGGGTCGTTGTCATGCTGATAGGTGAACTTCCATCTCAATTTCAGCTTTCTTGCAGAGGGCAGCAGGTTTTCCTCTTGGATTTTTCTGTATTTTGCTCCATCAATTTTCCCTTCTATCCTGACAAGTGCCCCAATTTATTAATCAATTGGCTAATAGCATACCGAAACCACGAGTGTTTCATCCAAAGCTGTAATTTTTTGAAAATTCATTAAATAATTAATTAATCGAAAAAATTAAATATTTAATCGATTAATTGATCAATAAATAAAAAATACTCTTTACAGCCAAATCAATTGGTCATTGTCTTGTCCAAATATCAGCTTCCTAGCTCAAAAAGTGCCTGATATATTGCGAGATGAGAAAGAAAATAAATAAGTACGAAATAAATCGATAATAATGAAGTAATTAATTGATTAATAAAAAACCTATTTTTGCCAAAGTACGTGCTCACTATTTTGCCCAAATTTCAGCTTCCCAGCTCAAAGAATGGCTGAGATGTCAACCGGACAAACAAACAAACAAGAAAACAAACAAACAAGAAAACAAGTACAGATACATTCAAAGTAAACCGTCCCCATGCCAAATAAATACATAACATCCTCCAGTGCAGCATTGCCGGGCACCCTCGGCACCCAGTGATACCGCCGTGCAGCACATAGAAACGGTATTGGAAGGGAGTGGCATACAATAATTGATTGATTAATTCCATAATTAAAATGAATAAATAATAATCCGAAAATAATTAATTTCTTTATCAATTGGCTAATAGCATACATATCTCAACCACCAGTGTTACATCCGAAACTGTAATTTTGTCAAAATTAATTAAATAAGTCATTAATCGAAAAAATTTAACAATGAATTGATTAATTGATTAATCTATTAATCAAAAATATCCTTTATAGCCACATCACTTGGTCACTGTCATGTCCAAATATTAGCTTCCTAGCTCAAAAGGTGCCTGAGATATTGCCCAGATGAGAAAGAAAATAAATAAGTGATTAATAATGAAAATAAATAAATAATAATCGTAAAATAATTAAATTATTAATCAATTGGCTTATAGAATACCTAAACCACCACCATTTCATCTGAATCTGTAACTTAAAAAAAAAAAAATCAATTTAGTCATTTATCAAATAATTAAATAATTAATCGATTAATTGATTAATCAATAAATCAAAAATACTCTACATCCAAATCACTTGGTCAATGTCATGTCCAAATATCAGCTTCCTTACTCAAAAGGTGCCTGAGATAATGCCCAGATGTGAAAGGAAATAAACAAGTACTTAATAAATCAATAATAATAAAGTAACTAATCAATTAATTGATGAATGAAAAAACTAAAAATATTATTTTTGCCAAAGCACTTGCTCATTATAGTGCCCAAATTTCAGCTTCCAAGCTCAAAGGATGGCTGAGATATTGACCGGACCAACAAACAAACAAACAAACAAGAAAACAAACAAACAAACAAACAACGAGAGTGAAAACTGAGTACTCCCTTTCAGCGAGCGTCATCGCGGGGCCCCCTTCGGTGCCCGGCAATGACGTCATGCAGCGCCTGGAGATGGAAAAGGAAAAGAGTGGTGTACAATTACATTTCTGAAATAGGATTTTGGTTGTTTGGAAAAGGAAAATCACTAGCTCTGCAATTTCCAGTGGATTAACAGCCAGCTACACGGTATGGTCACTTTACGCTCTGCAGCAGCATTTTGTCAACCCAGTAAGGCATGCCTTCTTTATTACATCATCTATCATCTACTGAAAGCATGAAAGATGACTGTTATACGTTAACCTATTGCATTTATCATTCCGCCAGGAATTGAACCAGGAAAATACATTGTATCGCTATCTCTGAATCAACCTTTTAATACAATTGTTACTAACCTAAATTCAATCAATGCAACATAAAGGAAAGGTGCTAACTTATCATGATGACATTAATTGGCTGTTAACAACATGCCAGGTCAAACAGTTACAACAATATGAAGTCACTGTTTGTTTTCAACTTTGATTTGTAAGTAACTCCTTTTAACGTTTGCCTTCAAGAGAATCATAAACCCCTCCTCTTAGTGTTGCCTTGCAATCCATAATTGTGCAAACCATCGTTTACATTTGTAATGTAAGACGTTTTTTGCATTAAAAATTACGATGCCTGTAAACTGGTAAATATAGAGCTAAATTTGATCAACTATTCTTCTTTGCTTGACTTATTTTTCTGCCTGCAGAATGCAAGCAAAATCCTCTTCTTTAATACATAAATCTCTTCCACGGTTCACTTCCTCAAATCTATAACGCATGTATTCATTATGTCTGCAGAAAGGATGCACCCCAGTATCAGCTTGTAGTTTGCAGGTATGCCCTGTCCCTTTGGTTGTTATCTCCATTTGTGGGTTTCCGAAGGTGGGAGGAAGTTCTCCCAGAACTCAAAATCTCCACCTCCTTTTTTTGTCAAGGTTCATTATCCATTAACCAAATTTTGAAACATCCCTTGGCCTTGGCTGCCAGCTATGTTAGTTTCAACTGGTTCATGAATCTTTCTCCTTTACCATGTTCACCACAATTGTGTGCATTACATGTGTGTATACAGTGTGTGTATATTATATATATATATATATATATATATATATATATATATATATATATATATATATATATATATATATATATATCGGTCATTATGCGACTCCATACTATCAGTGGTGAACCGCCATGAAGGTATCCCATTCAGCTATCTCTGTACCTTAATGGGAGCGATAAGCACCGTCTACCACACGGTACATTATCTCTGGTATCCACTCATTATATAGTGTCGCCGAGATGCGGTTGGGAGTAACCAATCAGAATATAATTCTTTAGTGCTCCAACCTAATAAAAACCTGGTATAAACTAATCTGGTATTAAACCGAATTGGTTTTCAGATTCATGAGTGCATGCAGGACTCGCTGCGTTTCCCTGATGAAGCCCCAAAAGGGCGAAACCAGGTCGGTAACTGTGAGTTTTGCATGCACTCATGATTGTATTTGAAATAAGATCTAAATTTCGTACTGCCAGATGGCTCCTCCGGAGTTTGGCAGGGAAGGCGTACGTACGTGGCGGTGACGTCACTGCGTGTGCTCATTAGGTTGGAGCACTAAAAAATTATATTCTTAGATATATATATATATATATATATATATATATATATATATATATATATATATATATATATATATATATATATATATATATATATATATACAGTATATACAAAAACCCAAAAGAAGAGG
Organism: Myxine glutinosa; assembly: GCF_964187855.1. Lineage (NCBI taxonomy): Eukaryota > Metazoa > Chordata > Myxini > Myxiniformes > Myxinidae > Myxine > Myxine glutinosa. The sequence goes on from NC_136266.1 coordinate 21,820,859, forward strand.
AAATCAAAGCAATATACAGAGCAAAAGGACACAGGGCAAGCTTAACTATACAGTCTTACTTACAACCCCGGACAAACAGACAGACTCACACGGGATGGTAGTGATAGGAGGAGAAGGTCAAAGCAGATGGTTCAGGCGTTGAGGTCCGGCTCCAAGTGTTGACTCGTACCATGGCGAAAACCCGGGCAGGCAGCTAGCGCATATCGTTGGCGTGCGACCGGACCTTACATATGGCGGGGAGGGGGGGGGGGGGGGAGTCCTTCGCAAGTCCGTATGCGCAGTTCCTATGAATTCATATGAATTAGGAGTTCCCCAGCGCAGCTCGTTCCAACGCAGGTTTGTCTGTGCCCTCTCTGTTAGCGTGGCTCTCCCACTCACTCTGCTCGTGAACTCCTTACTCAGCTTCTCTCCCTCCTCTCTTCTTGGTGTTCTCTCAACAGCAATGGTCCCCTGCGCAGTCGTTTAACAATGGAGCTCCCTTGCGCAGTTCTTAACAATGGAGCTCCCTCGCACAGTTGTTAAAGCAGTCCTCGTGCTTGCGCTTATATAACGCGCTTAGAAATCAATGCGCGCTTCATCGAGCCACGCCTATCAGTGAGCTCACCTCAGCCCTGATTGGGTAGCGAGGGCTCACCGGCTCCGCCCTTGATGGAACGTTGACAGGGCCACGCCTCGTTCTTGGCGCTCCGACCCCTTCTTCTCCAGCTTAACCGCGTGCGTAATGGCGGCCGGGGCGAGCGCTTAAGGCAGCGATGACGGCTCAATGCAGCGAACGCTGCTGGCAAGCGAAGGCGCGTTATAAAATTGGGAGGGACACGCCCCGACTGTAGGTGGGGCATGATGGGGTAGCTTGGAGAGAGAGAGAGGTTTGAATGTGATGAATGGGGCCTACCTTATTTGATTAATGCAACGCAGGTTCGACTATTGGGAACATGGCCTTATTTAAACACATAATAAGGAGATAACTAAAGTCCTATGGTGACCTACGTGTTGCTTATGGACTAGCTATGGGTGTGACCTTATTAAATGCTGGGATATTTACAAGTTATTATTTACAAGTATTTACAAGTGAGGGGATCTCAAAACCGCAACTATATATATATATATATATATATAAAAATATATATATATATATATATATATATATATATATATATATATATATATATATATATATATATATATATATATATATATATATATATATACATACTGAAACGCAAAAGAAACTTACCACCTTTGAAACCTTTGAATATCAACAATAACACTGCGTGTAGTAAATGTGTGAACTTATTTGTGGACAATAGTGTCCTCACTGTCAGACAAAACGGTCACGGATGGTCACTTGAACCTTCAATGGTCACTTCATAGCACAACTGTTGAACAGCCGTTTTGACTGTCAGTGATTAGCCAAGGGGTACGGGATGATTTTAATGAGCTGCACGTGATGTCTTGATATTGGCTTTAAAAAGGCCAGTGCAAAATGGGCATTTTGACCGAAAAATTTGACCATTTTGACCAACTTCAAAAAGACCGAAAACACAAAAGAAACTTACCACCTTTGAAACCTTTAAATATCAACAATAACACTGCGTATAGTAAATGTGTGAACTTATTTGTGGACAATAGTGTCCTCACTGTCAGACAAAACGGTCACGGATGGTCACTTGAACCTTCAATGATCACTTCATAGCACAGCTGTTGAACAGCCGTTTTAACTGTCAGTGATTAGCCAAGGGGTACGGGATGATTTTAATGAGCTGCACGTGATGTCTTGATATTGGCTTAAAAAGGTCAGTGCAAAATGGGCATTTCAATCAACATGCCACGATTGTCAAGGGATCAACGGCAGCGTGCCCTGGGCATGCTGCAAGGCGGACTGAGCTACCGTGAGGTGGCACGTCGCCTTGGCTGTTCACACCAGACGATATTGGCCCTGGTGGACAGAGACACCCTCCACAACTCTGCAGATGACAGACCTCGATCAGGGAGGCCAAGAGTCACCACTGCAAGGCAGGACAGGCAGATGGTCCGAAGTCACCTGCGGGATCGATTCCGTCCAGCATCCCGCACTGCGGCAGAAACTCCGGGGCGTGCAAACCCACGGATCTCCAATGATACTGCACGAAGACGACTGCATGACTATGGTCTGACTGCCAGAAGACCATGCAGAGGCCCCGTGATGACGGTTGCCCATCGCCGCAACCGTCAGAGATGGTGCCAGCAGCATCAGCGGTGGACCTTGGCGCAGTGGAACGAGGTCGCTTTCAGCGATGAGTCAAGGTTCTGTGTGGACAGTCCTGATGGGCGTGAGCGAGTCTGGAGAAGAACTGGCGAGCGATATGCCGATTGTTGCGTGCGTCAAGCCAACAGGTGGGGTGGCCCAAGTGTGATGGTGTGGGCCGCCATATCAGGCCGGTACAGGACGCCACTGGTGGTTGTGGATGGGAATCTTAACGCCCAGCGGTATGTGGGTAACATCCTGTGACCTCATCTGCTGCCATTCCTGCTAGACCACCCAGAACTGAGAACCTTTCAGCATGACAACACTCGTCCCCATGCTGCTCGCTTTACCACTGCATTTCTCCAAGGCGAGAACATCAACACCATGCAGTGGCCTGCGCTCTCCCCTGACCTGAATGCCATAGAGCACCTGTGGGATGAGCTTGGGAGACGCGTAGTTGGCAGGGCCGGGCAGGACACGGGCAGAGCTGCTTCAGACATTGAGGACTGAGTGGGACAGAATCCAGCAGCAATCCATCCAAAGACTGGTAGGCAGTATACGCCGACGATGCACTGCCTGTATCCAAAACAATGGTGGCCATACACGCTATTGAAAGGGGACTGACATTGCACCCTGTGCTGTTCTGTACTGTAGAACAAACTGATGAGATGGTGTATCTTGGTCAAAAACTTGACATGTCATCAATAAAATGCCAATGTTTCAATTAGCAATAAATTGTTGGTTTGTTTTATTTTGAACTGTTACAATTTTATTACATTTCAAACAAGTGGTAAGTTTCTTTTGCGTTTTCGGTCTTTTTGAAGTTGGTCAAAATGGTCAAATTTTTCGGTCAAAATGTCCATTTTGCACTGGCCTTTTTAAAGCCAATATCAAGACATCACGTGCAGCTCATTAAAATCATCCCATACCCCTTGGCTAATCACTGACAGTCAAAACGGCTGTTCAACAGCTGTGCTATGAAGTGACCATTGAAGGTTCAAGTGACCAGCCGTGAACGTTTTGTCTGACAGTGAGGACACTATTGTCCACAAATAAGTTCACACATTTACTATACGCAGTGTTATTGTTGATATTTAAAGGTTTCAAAGGTGGTAAGTTTCTTTTGTGTTTTCGGTCTTTTTGAAGTTGGTCAAAATGGTCAAATTTTTCGGTCAAAATGCCCATTTTGCACTGGCCTTTTTAAAGCCAATATCAAGACATCACGTGCAGCTCATTAAAATCATCCCGTACCCCTTGGCTAATCACTGACAGTCAAAACGGCTGTTCAACAGCTGTGCTATGAAGTGACCATTGAAGGTTCAAGTGACCATCCGTGACCGTTTTGTCTGACAGCGAGGACACTATTGTCCACAAATAAGTTCACACATTTCCTACACGCAGTGTTATTGTTGATATTTAAAGGTTTCAAAGGTGGTAAGTTTCTTTTGCGTTTCAGTATATATATATATATATATATATATATATATATATATATATATATATATATATATATACACTGTATATATATATATATATATATATATATAATATATATATATATATATATATATATATATATACTGTATATATATATATAATATATATATATATATATATATATGTATGTATGTATGTATGTATGTATGTATGTAATATATATAGTCGTGTCCATAGCTAGTCACCACCACCCTTGGACGGATGAGCCGAACCAGCTTTAACTCCCGAGGTGACCTCCCAATAATGGCGGTTATTGTGCGCACGAGATGGAAGAAACATGAAGCATTTAACTTCACAAAAACACGGGTTTAATCTGAAGCCTAAACTAAGAACGATAATGATTTGGATAAAAATAAGGTGCGGAATGAAAAATAAGGCTGAGGTAAAAATGCTAACGTGAGGATCCACCAGTCAGATACAAATACGAACACCGGGGTAAAGTAATAAAATGAAAGCTCCCAATGCAATTGTAATTAGTCGATTCGGCTGTTTTAGCCACACCCATTGCTGACAGGTATATATAATCAAGCACACAGCCATGCAATCTTCATAGACAAACATTGGCAGTAGAATGGGCCGAACTGAAGAGCTCAGTGACTTTCAACGTGGCACCGTCATGGGATGCCACCTTTCCAAAAAGTCAGTTCATCAAATTTCTGCCATGCTAGAGCTGCCCTGGTCAACTGTAAGTGCTGTTATTGTGAAGTGGAAATGTCTAGGAGCAACAACAGCTCAGCTTTGAAGTGGTAGGCTATACAAGCTCACAGAACGGGATCGCCGAGTGCTGAAGCAAGTAGCCCGTAAAAATCATCTGTCCTCGGTTGCAGCACTCACTACCAAGTTCCAAACTGCCTCTGGAAGCAATGTCAGCACAACAACTGTTGGTCGGGAGCTTTATGAAATGGGTTTCCATGGCCGAGCAGCCGCACACAAGCCTGATATCACCATGCGCAATGCCAGGCGTCGGCTGGAGTGATGTAAAGCTCGCCGCCTTTGGACTCTGGAGCAGTGGACATGTGTTCTCTGGAGTGATGAATCACACTTCACCATCTGGCAGTCCGACGGGCGAATGTGGGTTTGGCAGATGCCAGGAGAACGCTGCCTATCTGAATGCATAGTGCCAACTGTAAAGTTTGTTGGAGGAGGAATAATGGGCTGGGGCTGTTTTTCATGCTTCAGGCTAGGCCCCTTAGTTCCAGTGAAGGGAAATCTTAACGCTACAGCGTACATTGATATTTTAGATGATTGTGTGCTTCCAACTTTGTGGCAACAGTTTGGGGGAAGGCCCTTTCCTGTTTCAGCATGATATTGCCCCGGTGCACAAAGCGAGGTCCATGCAGAAATGGTTTGTCTAGATCGGTGTGGAAGAACTTGACTGGCCTGCACAGGGCCCTGGCCTCAACCCCATCGAACAACTTTGGGATTAATTGGAACGCTGACTGCGAGCGAGACCTAATCGTCCAGAATCAATGCCCGACCTCGCTCATGCTATTGTGGCTGAATGGAAGCAAATCCGCCCCGCAATGTTCCAACATCTAGTGGAAAGCCTTCCCAGAAGAGTGGAGGCTGTTATAGCAGCAAAAGGGGGGACCAACTCCATATTAATGCCCATGATTTTGGAATGACATGTTCGATGTTCGGGTGTCCACATACTTTTGGTCATGTAGTGTATGTACATATATATATATACAGTCACGTGAAAAAGTAAGTACACCCCATGTAAAGTTTTGATTTTTTCAACATATTTCAACATACAGCTATTTGATCTTCATTTCAACAATATTGATAGATAAAGGTGATATAAATATAACAAATATCATGAAACATTTACATTTTGTAGTCCATTGTATAATTTAAATAAACATAAATGCAAATTTTGCATGTGGAAAAAGTAAGTACACCCCGACATTTATCACGACTTCAAATACCTAAAATTAGAATCAGGTGCACCACCTCAGGTTTAAATGATTAGAACATCGTGAGAGAGGATCTTGCAGGAACCTGTCTCATTTAAACCTCAGACATTTAGTTTGGTTTGCTCTTTGTTGTTGAAGTGTGCAGCGTCACCATGCCTAGATCAAAAGAGCTCTCTGAGGCCTTCAGAAAGAAGGTTTTAGATGCCTACGAGTCTGGGAAGGGGTTTAAAAAGATCTCCAAACAATTTGAAATCAATCATTCGACTGTCCGGAAGATCATCTACAAGTGGAGAAGATTCCAAACAACTGCCAACTTGTTCAGGCCAGGCCGCCCCAGCAAGTTCAGCCCGAGAGCAGACCGCAAGATGCTGAAAGAAGTCTCTAAGAACCCCAGAATGTCATCACGGGACCTACAGGTAGCTCTTGCCACTGTTGATGTCAAAGTGCACGAGTCTACCATTAGAAAGAGGCTGCACAAATTTGATCTACATGGGAGGTGTGCCAGGAGGAAACCTTTGCTGTCCAGAAAGAACATCAGGGCAACACTAAAGTTTGCCAATGAACACCTAGGCAAAGACCAGCACTTCTGGAACAATGTGCTCTGGACAGATGAGTCAAAGGTAGAGCTATTTGGCCACAGTACCAGAAGACATGTTTGGCAAAAACCAAAGACAGCATTTGACCACAAGAACCTGATACCAACTGTAAAGCATGGTGGTGGAAATATTATGGTTTGGGGCAGCTTTGCTGCATCAGGGCCTGGGCAGCTCACCATCATATAATCCACTATGAATTCTTCATTGTACCAGAGGGTGCTTGAGGATAATGTGAGGCCATCTGTCGGAAAGTTGAAGCTCAACTGAAGGTGGACCTTGCAACATGACAAGGACCCTAAACATACCAGTAAATCCACCAAGGAATGGCTGAAAAGAAAGAAATGGAGGGTTCTGGAATGGCCAAGTCAAAGCCCGGATCTAAATCCCATTGAGATGTTGTGGGGGGATTTGAAACGAGCTGTGCATGCAAGAAACCCCTCAAACATCGCACATCTGAAAGAATTCTGCATGGAGGAGTGGGCAAAAATTTCTCCTAGTCGATGTCAGAGACTGGTAGACAGTTATAAGAAACGCCTACTTGAGGTTGTTTCTGCCAAAGGGGGCAATACCACCTATTAGAGCCAAGGGTGTACTTACTTTTTCCACATGCGAAATTTGCATTTATGTTTATTTAAATTATACAATGCACTACAAAATGTAAATGTTTCATGATATTTGTTATATTATGTCACCTTTATCTATCAATATTGTTGAAATGAAGATCAAATAGCTGTATGTTAAAATATGTTGAAAAAGTCAAAACTTTACATGGGGTGTACTTACTTTTTCACGTGACTGTATGTATGTATGTATATATATATGGCATTTCCTCAACAATTATGAGTATCTTGTCTCTTAAACTTGTGAACTTTCCTTGTGGAAAGGTGACAGGGCAAGCAATGACAGCCATTTGTCCACGGAATATAACAAGAGTTGACTTTTTGATTTCGTTGGAAGGCAGTCATTTTGACACTGAATTAAAATGCTGGAATGCCTTGACAGCTACTTCCCAACAAGCTGTGTACTTTTAAATCACCCTTAAATGCTGTCCTGCAATTACATTTGTGGCAACGCAAACTCTGGCATTTCAACTGCACCTACGTTTCATAAATAACCTTTAAAAACCAACAGTGAATTGCATAAACGTCCATAAAAAACAGTTCTGTGTCAGCATATAATTGCTTACGATGGACAGCCTCATGTTGGAATGCAGCATTAATTGGCCTGCTTGATGTTCCCATCTTAGCAATTGTTTCATGATGCCATGACCCCATGTTCAAATCCCATATACCATGTTCTTCCGTTCATTTTCTGCTGTGTTTAATTCATCAAATAAACACTAACGTTTCTGAATTGGCTTTTTACCTATTATGAATGAGGGAATTTGTATCGTAAACTATAAAGGTGTTGGGAGGTTAATGAAGAAAAATAATGGTGAGGGTGTTTATGGCAAATGTGGAAAAATGAATAGGGAGCTTGAAGTAGATGAGAGAAAGGTTAGGGAAGGGAAAAGAGATCTATGGGGAATGATTGAAAGGGGGTGGGGAGAGAGTGTCTTGTGAGGGAGTTAAAATTCCACCATTTTGGCATATTACATGGAGATGATACCTAATTTCCTTATCCTAACTTTAATATATGCACAAACTCTTCCACGTTAAAAAAAATTAATATTATAAGTATAAAAGAGAAGACATGGTAGTTCTTGAGTCTTCTCTCAGCAATGATTGGAGGCCCTTAATCTCCAACAAAGAGGCCGGGACCATCTCCCTAGACATAAATCGGGTATTAGACCATCTGCCATCATGAATGCTTGCCAGACTTTCTGCCTGTGACATAAAAAGGCCACCTTTATTCCTGAATTTCTAACTTTCTCCAATCATGCATTCAACATGATGCTGTCAATGAAACTTTCTCCTCTCCTTACCCAGTGAGGGTTGGAGTATTCCATCGCCATGTCATGTTCCTCTACATAAACAACCTCTCCAATGCTCTGTAAAACCCTCTCTTCTCTTTTGCAGATGACTCCACATTGTGCCATAATGTAACCCATCCCTCTGCTGGGCAGCTCCATCTCCCTCTGATATATGAAATGAATGAATGATCGTTTTAAGGCCATTTTCCCCGCAACAGCGGGGGTTAGCCTTGCGGGCCCCATAAAAATCATGGTTCCCTGTTTGAGGCAATGTTTTTACGGCCGGATGCCCTTCCTGGCACCAACCCTGAGTCGCCTCTTACGATGCGCAGGGATACGGTGTACCTATTCTAAACCTGGGTACACACCGGGATCATTCATCCCAGCAAGCTGGTACTCAATTTGCCGACCTCGGAAGGATGATATATCGCCTCTATCGGAAGGATGCCTCTGATGATATAGAAATTATTCACCACTGGTCTGACAAATGGAACATGACCTTAAATCCAGAAAAAATCTCACACTTGCCCTATTGCTCTGGAGGGTTGTCAAATGAACCCACCTATCAATTCCCTTGTTATAGCCTGGTGTTGGATTAGCGGTTAGGGTGCCGGCTTGGGATCCTGGGTTCGAATCCTGGTCGATCGCTGAATTAACACCAGGGGGGTTGACTCAGCCTGTCATCCTTCCGAGGTCGGCAAATTGAGTACCAGTTCACTGGTAATTCTCTGTGTGTCGCAAGAGGTGACTAACAGGGTTGGCGGAAGGAAGGGCATCCGGCCATAAAACATTGCTTCAAAAAAGGTGACTAAGGTGCCCGAAAAACGGCCAACCCCTGCTCTGCAGGGGAAAATGGCCTTTGAAGGTGGCTTATCATTTTCCCTTGTCATTCACTGAAAGAGATTCAATCTTTTGAACATATCGGTCTCTCCATCAGCCATGACCTTTCCTGGGGCAACCACGTTGCAAAACTGGCCTCCAAAGCCAGATGCATTCTGGGCATCCTCCATTGATCAAAATCTTTCATTGGAAAATTAGAGCTACTCAGCCTCCAAGACCTTTGTCTGTAGATCAATGGAGTTCTGCTCTTCGCTTTGGGCTGGCATGACAGCAACACATCTGTCTCTCTTGGATTCTGTAGAAACGAAAGCTCTTAAAATTGTTAGAATCTCTCGTGAAAAGGCTGAGGCACAGGGTCTGTTGCCCACACATTGCAGGCAGGTCGGTGGTCTCCCCTGTTTTCCACTGTCTATTCTCCAACATTGGCTCCCTCTGCTCTTTCAGTCCTCCAAACCTCCCTATCTACTCCAGGAGGTATGTATTCTTCCAGTAAACCCCTCCTGGTTATACTTCCAAAATGATGCAAGCTAACTGTATACCTGAACTACTTTTTTCCTCGCTTCTCCCATCTGTAGAGGTTTCTTCCAGGAGCCGTTCTTTCCCACTCTTCCTTCCAGGAATTCAAGAAAGCACTGCACCACTATTTCTTGTCATTCCTAATTCTGAACCAGTATCTTTATTACCCCCATTTTTACCATAATTGTTTGCCCCACTGTGAGTTCTACCTTGCTTTTCCATGAGCCTAGCTCCTGCAAACAAAAATAAACTGTTTGCAGATAAATATATGTTAGATAATGCTGTTAGATAAATTGTTGGATAAAGGTGTTGTTAATTTATAGATCCAGAGATAAATGAATGTGGTCATGATTATTTCCTATTTTAGAAGTGCATCTTTATGAGATCTAGCTTTTGCGCACAATACGCAATTTTCGAAAGGACGTAGTCCACCCCAGAATGCTTGGTGCAGATGTGCAGAAAACCCTAGCAACAGCGGTCATTGGGGTAGAGAACATATATCGTGCATGCCAGTTAAGAATTGGCACATAAAATGGCTCATAAAGCTTCAAAAAGAAGCCAAAACACTTGGAAAAGTACCTTAGTGGAAAGGGTGTGCCTCTGCACAACAATATATTTTGAGAACTTTCTGAACAACTTGCCCATAAAGTTAATATCTTGCAGCCCGTGCCGCAAAAAACCCCCGACGATGTGAGCCCATGCAAGGACTGTGAATGGGTGCATTCTACCCGACCTCCCCGATCATCCCTGTTGGTGAGTGCACTTTTAACCTCGTGGGATTAGCTCATGTGAACATGGCAGGATTAATGGACATCTGCAGTCGGAAAGATGATGCCGTCATCTGAAACATCCAGGTAGACTTCCCAGATGGAGACACAGTATCTGATTTGGTTGCTGCTTAACACTGATGGTGAGGTCATATCTGGGGCTTGTGAATGTCCAGAGTAAGTTTTAAATGATTATGTTTGCTATTATTCATGTTTCGAAGGGAGGGGTGAGAGTGGGAGTTGTATGGGCTGTGAGGGCCATTATAAATGTATTTTTTTTGTTTGTTTCTGGGGTCACAAGAGAAATTATACTTGATTTTTGCATCTATTGGTGAAAGAAGTGTCCTTCCGTTTATGTGTGTCCATGTGTGATATGACAATGGGCACCATTAGCTCAATTGTATTAATAGGAAATGGTACGAACCAAACTTTTCTCTTCCAATAATATTAATCATGTTTCTATAGATACATGAGTCCGATTTTCATTCAAGAACACAAAAATGAATTATGGTGAACTATCTTGAAACTGCAAGCCCACCCGAGGGAGGGGAGTGGACCCGGCCCACTGACATTGACCAGGTGATACCTTCACAGATGAGATGAGAAAGAAGCGGAGGAAAAATGGTAGAAGGGAGATGAGAAGGAAGACGAGGATGAAGAAGAGCAGTGTCGACTGGAAGAAGGGCTTGCTAACTGACACTACTACAGAGATACCCTTCCTCTTTGAAGAGATAAGGCTGACAGCACTCAGAGAAAGACCACAAATCTATTTAGTAGAAACCAATGGACTAAAATACTCGTCAGGAGAACTAACTGATCAATTGTTAAAATTATACTAAAATTATCCCCTTTGAAGGAAATCCATACTGTGTGCTTTATAGTGGTACTGATCATTCAAGACAAAAAGTAAAAGAAAACAATGCTGCAAGAAGAATAGACCAGCCCCACGAACAGAAACCAAACACCACCATGGAAATGGAGACCCGAGACACAGAAAGACAACTGAGAAAGAAAGACAAAGGAAACAGACCAAATACAACAATTCATGAGGAAACCGAAGGCCAAAACTAAAGAAGAGAATCCAATAAATAAAAAAAACAAATATTACATTGAAGATAAAAATAGGGAGTTAATAGGTGCTGAAAAGAAGCTCGATAAACAATCCTTTGTTTTCACTGACGTCACAGTTACCCATCTCGCATTGCGCGGCGGCCATTTTGATACCCAAGCTAATCTGTCCGTGTGCGCCGATATTGATTTGTTGCGTTGGTTTATGGTGAATGCGGATCGCAAAAAGTCTGTTTTATAAAGTAATTTTGTTTGTTTTGTCACGTTCATGTGGAGTGTGGTGCCATCTAGTTTATATTACGTATTGTTGCCCAACAAACACAGAACATTCGGTTTAAGTTTGCCGTGGACCAGTGAACTGGTGAACACCTGGGCAGTGGGTCAACCTGCAACCAACTACCTGTAGAACAGACTTGGAGTGTACGTAAGGATATGGTAGATCCAGGCTTGAGTATGGCTAGCAGTGCGAGTGCCAACCTTGGCTACCAAGAGACGCTCCCCCCGGACGTTCTTGTTCGTTACAAAGAGAAGATTTCTGTCATTGGGTGTGACCCTTATGGTCTATCAAATGATCAATTTGAGAAGAATGTGAGCAAGTGGCCTCAGGTGACCCACATCGACGTGATCAACTACCTGTTGTTCAGCAAATCGGCCTATACCAAAGATGAGTTGAAGAAGTATAAATCCCTCGAGGCATACAGGTTGTACCAAGATGGATGGGTGCGACAAATCCTACACAAAGAACTGAATGACGTCCACTTGATTTGATCCAAGGTATTAATATATTAAACAAACATGTATTTTTTAAAGCTGCTTGTGTTAATGTTATGGACCTGATTGATTAAGTGCCCTCCATTTGTTCAAAAACCACTGCAGTTTTAAGCTGTGCATGCATGTGTGCATACTTTGTAGACATGTGACGCACAGTGCGAAGTGAGTGCCGCCATGTGTGCTTTGTGCGTATGGCCATAAGTCATCACCTATATTTATCATGTAAGCAACGAATACATAGCACGTTCCTCACATGATAAAATCGAGATTCATTTTGACCGAGTTGATAAGAGTACATAACTTTAGAAAGTTTATTGGACAGTTTAAAATTCAATACTTTTATGTTCCAGGTTTCGCATTCCATGAAACATGTTCTTACTTACTGTTAACAAAATGCTCGGAGCAGACAGGTGTGCGATCCCACTGTGATTCTGTTTGGATGTCACTGCGATTGATGGCAGCCTTCCACAAACGCCGCCTCTCTTCACTTAAATTTCTTGTTTCCTCACCCTGATTCAGTAGAAGTTTGGGCGTTTTGTAAAACTTAACTCCTGGCCTAACGCCTGGCCTGTTTGAACAACGAAATACGCCGCAAATTGGCATGACTGGTCGTGAACAAAAACTATTTAATGTGAATCCGCTGACGACGTTGTTCGAGAGGGTATCAAAATGGCCGAGGTGTCCCAGGGTGCCCTGCGCGCGTGCTCCGATGACGTCACAAGAAAACAAGCAATTGACAGTAAGGGATATTTTAAAAAGGATGACGAAGTCAACTGCGGGAGAAAACAAAAATATGTTTGAAAATAACCATAAAAGATTATACCACGATCTCAGGAAACAAAAGCAAAATGTATCAAATCTCCCTGAAAAAATACAAGCTAGAAGATTTCTAGAAAGGGGTTTATAAAGACCCAAAATAACACGACAATGAGGTAGATTGGATCTAAAACTTGGAAAAGGAAAAGCAACACAAAAGCAACAAAAAAAAACAAACAAAAAAAAAACACCAAAGGGAAATGCCCCCATTGATGATTGATGAAGAATTCGTTTTTTTAACACAACTTGCAAAAATGTCTAATTATAAAAGCTCTGGCTAAGAAGGAATTCCAAACTTCTATGGAAAGCATGCGGATGCTCTCCACAATTACTATTCTCGAGATTTCAACAAACCTATCTAAGAGGAAAAGGTAATGGATGAGTGGCTCACAGAGGGTAACACCTTCAACATCCCAAAATCTGAAGAAACCCAACTACCTCACAATTATCGACCAATAACTTGTCTACCAACAACATACAAACTTTCAAGAGGAGTCATCAAAGATTCATTCATCAAATATTCAAACTTTCAAGGGGAATCGTCTAAAGACTCGGCCTAGTGTCAGGTGTGCTTACATCTTTATTTATTAGACATCTTACGGACGTAAATTAATATTTGTTTCACTCTGCACGCATTGCACATCATGTGCAGCAAATTTCACCTCCCTGCACATTGTATTTATTGTTTAATTTTTTTTTGACGCTTCTGTACACCGCCCTTGAGGCTCGGCTTGCAAGCCGCCATCTCCAATTCCAATAGAAGAGACGTAATTACTCTTTTATGGAAAATGTTTTTCGAGTTTGTTTTATCCTAAAAAATAGACCGTAGTGAACACATATTTGTGTTGATTGATTGGCCTTTAAAACCTACCCTTATGAAGGGGACAGACATCTGTACAAACACACAAACTGACATTGTGTTTTATATGGTAGATGTACACTTTACTATCTGATCACTGCTTCCCACCTACCACATGGAAGTATTTATATATTTATATGCACTTTACCATCACCTCTGCCTGCATACCACTTTCAATTAATTATTTATTACTTGCAAAATCGAATATTCACAAGTATTTTGATTGGTCTGATCTGTGGTTCTGTTTGTCTGTATCTCAATTGCCTACAGGTCACAATTTATACCGATCTTCAGGAAACTTTACCAAATGGTGGAGTTGGTCATAAACAAGAAGCGTATTAATTTTGAGGTAAAAAGATCAAAAGGTCAACATGGGGTAAAGACCAACAACTTTGTCAAATTTCTAAAATCATGAATTTAAATCCAATTGACTTGAAATTTAAGCAGGATTTACATATCAGGTCCTGGAATTCAACCACCAATTATTTTTGAGGTATAAAGGTCAAAAGGTCAACATAGGCCTAATTTCTAAAATCATCCATTTCCATCCAATTGCCTTGAAATTTGAAGATAATTTTCATGTCAGGTCACTGAATTCAAGCATCCAATTATTTTTGAAGTCAACATAAGCTAAAGGTCAACACTGCATACTAACAACACAAAACTTTTAATTATTTATTTATTTACATACACTTGACCATCTCCACTCACTGCAGAGTTATTTATTTCATTATTTAAATGTGAAATTTACACGTCCAATTTTGAAGGTGCAGCTGAGGGCTGTGTCCTCGATGAGGACTTGCATCCTCGTTTTTCTGATTCTTCAATCATGTATAAGGAGAGAATAATATCAACGGACATGGAACTTTGTGAGTTTTCCAATGAACCAGAAACTGAAATTTGCCTGGTATCCTTCGACCACCAACGTGTTTCGCCAATGGGTTTTCGGTGTTGACTGCTTTTTTTCACTGCTCTGATCCCATACATCTGTTATTTTATACAATTGCCTAAAACGTACAGCAGGCTCATTTAACAGAGAAGTAAATGAGATCACAGAAATGTTTGATCGAGTTGCCTCACTAATCACAACATTTAATATATGGCTGTAACACAAGACATGAATTTGGCCTGGTGATTCGTTTTTCAGCAAAGTTGAAAATCTGCTGTATATTCCTTGCATATTTGCTACTCTTCCTGTTTCATTAGTGAATCATTGAGTTATGTCTGAGCCATTTTCCCCCAGTACGTTATCCAAAAGTTTGAGGAACCCTTTTCCTGCGGAAGCTTTTCAGTTGACAACGGCTGTAACTTTCCCTGGACATCGGCAATGCTAATTGGGGGGTAATTACAAGACATCTAATCCTGAACATGCACATTGGGATACAAATGGCTGTCCTAATTAAGTGTCCATTTCCCCCTCCGGTCATTTTCATAACAATACATCTATCTATAATTCCAGTAATCTCTGTGTGTGTGTGTGTATGCGACCGCTGTTTCTCGACAACTACCGGTCCGATATACTTGAAACTTGCCAGGTATATTGCTGGGGACCCGAGGATGTGCCTTTTCAAGGTTTCATATTAATCGGACAAGTAGTTACCGAGCTATGTCCAAAAAACGATTCAACCAATCAGAGAGCAGCGAGTTATCACGTGTGCCGAACGTGGCGAACAGACTCTGCCTCGGACGGCACATTTGAGAGCGTATTCATTTATTTCACGTTGGCAAACTATGTTGCCGCTATGTTGGCGTTAAACTATGTTTTAAAACTAATTAAAACTAATTTGCGATTCTTTCGCTTTCCTGCGCGTTTGTGCACGCTATGGCGATTTCTTTACCAAACTCCGCAAGCCGTTCGCTTTGGACCAAACCATTTCATGTAAATAGAGGGGGGGGATTGTCACCGTACTCGCAAGCCGTTCGCTTTGGACCAAACCATTTCATGTAAATAGAGGGGGGGGGGATATAATTTTAGATATAGATATAGTACGGGCATGCCCTAGTTATTACAATAAACACAAAAGAAAATGTTCAGGTTCAATAAAGTAAGTCAAACTTATTTGAATAGTTTTCAACTGTCTGCCACTGATAGGCAGACTGCAGCTGCATCACTGGTCTGTAAATTATTAAATGCTGGTCTGATAAAATGAAAATCTTAGTGTCACCCTGTCACTCCAAGAGGATGTCAAACAAAGCAACCTATCGATTTACCTGATAAGTTTCAGGAAAAGATTCAGTCTCTTGAACCTCTAAGCCTCACCATCAGCCATGATCTCTCCTCAACTAAACAAATAACAAAGCTGGCCTCCAAATCCAACCAGAGACTAGCTATCTTCAGTGGTTCAAACATTTTCCTTGAAATATCAGAGCAACTCACAGTGTACGATGCCTTTGTCCATAGCAGGTGCCCCAGAATGATGTCTTTCCTGGATTCGGTGGAATCTAAAGCTCTCAACTTTATTAGAATCTCCCACGATGAGGCCGAAGCACAAGGTTTGTTTTTCTCAAATAACAGGCAGGTCAGTGGCCTCTCCCTGTTTTACTGCCTCTCCTCCAGTCTAGTTCTCTCTCTTCTCACTCAGTATTCCAACCCTCCTTAGGATGTATGCCTTCTTCCAGCAACTCCCTTCTGGTTACAACAACAACAACATGCATTTTAAAGGCCATTTTCCCTGCTAGAGCGGGGGTTAGCCTTGCGGTCCCCATGACAATCTTCTCCATTTTGCCCTATTTTCTGCATCTCTCCTTGTTAACCCCCTTGCCCGCATTTCTTCTTCCACCATCTTTAGCCAAGTCTTTCTCGGTCTTCCCCGTCCTCTACTTCCTTCTACATTCATTTCCATCACTCTTCTCAACCAGTCACTTTCATCCTTCCTCAACACATGACCAAACCATCTCAACCTGTTCCTCTTCACAGCATCAATCACAGGCTCTATTCCCATCATCTTTCGCAATTCATCATTTGTCTTCCTCTCTCTCAACAATACTCCGCACATCCATCGAACCATTCGCATTTCCACCCTTTCCAACCTTCGTTGCTGCTCTACGTTCATTACCCATGTCTCGCTCCCATAAATCATAACACTTCTCACACATGCAGCATACACCTTCTGGTTAAACTTCCAAAATCGAGGCTGACTCCATACCTCATCCATTTTGTTATCTGCATCACATATTTATTGAGCAGCCTGGTGTTGGTTTAGCGGTTAGGGTGCCGGCTTGGGATCCTGTGTTCGAATCCCAGTCGATCGCTGAATTAACACCAGGGGGGTTGACTCAGCCTGTCATCCTTCCGAGGTTGGAAAATTGAGCACCAGTTCACTGGTAATTCCCTGTGTGACTAACAGGATTGGCAGCAGGATAGGCATCCGGCCATAAAACATTGCTTCAAAAAGGGGGCCAAGGTGCCCGAAAAAGGCCAACCCCTGCTCTGCGGGGGGAAATGGCCTCTAAAGGTGGTTCTTCTTCATCATCACGTATTTGTTGAGTTGCCTCACTGAAGTTCTTTGATCCCATTCTTCCCTCAAAGTCTTCAAAAGCAGGTGATGTGTTCCATCATCTCATGTCGCACATACACACCCCAAATCCTTAACCACAATGTTTCTTTTTCTTCTTTTTTTTTACCCCTATTGACCCTACCTATCCCAACCTTCCAAATTGGAGGTTGCTGTGATTCTTTCCTTATTCTGTCCTCTGTTCCTGTTCATTTATTTCCTTTCATCTTGGGTCTAACATGCTCTCTGTAACCATGCTTTCCCATGATGCTCAATCTCACCAAGAGAATATGGAATCCAGGAAAGCTACTCGATAGTGATAAGGTTCACTTTTTTTAGCAATCCTGCACGGGTGCAATGTACGTCTTTATGTACCTGCAAAATAATAAATGAAATGAAAATCAACAGGAAAAAATACCTTCAAAATCCCTTGGCATTGAGCTTGCCATTGTGAAGAGTGCATTGGTTGTGATATCTAGTACCCTCACCAAAATCGATGATTTCCAACTGTCATGTAATGAATTGGTGATATTGGTAATGAAAAGGTCTGAAAGTGAATATCGGAAAGACGAAGGTGATGGCAAGTGGTAAAGCATGTGGTGAGGTGGAAAGAACAGGGAAGTGGCCGTGTGCTGTGTGCAGGGAGGGTGTCGGAGTGAACTCCATTCAATGTACAATGTGCGCTGAGTGGGTTCATCAAAAATGTAGTGGTTTGAGATGGTCATTAACCAGTGTGGCAGCTACATTCAAGTGTAAGGTGTGCACAGAGGGAGCTGCAGATGGAGGAAATGTTGAGTTGGATCTTGGAGACGGCGTGAAGCTGGAAGGTGTGAAAACATTTTGCTACCTAGGAGACATGCTGAATGGAGAAGGTGGATCAGACTCGGCAATGGTTGCTAGAGTGAGATGTGCATGGAAGAAGTTTCGGGAACTGAGTGGCACGCTGACGAGGAGGAGAGTGTCGTTGAAGCTGAAGGGAAAGGTGCATGCTGCATGTGTGAGAAGTGTTATGATTTATGGGAGCGGGATATGGGTAACGAACATAGAGCTGCAACGAAGGGTGGAAATGCGAATGGTTCGGTGGATGTGCGGAGTATCGTTGAGAGAGAGGAAGACAAATGATGAATTGCGAAAGATGATGGGAATAGAGCCTGTGATTGATGCTGTGAAGAGAAACAGGTTGAGATGGTTTGGTCATGTGTTGAGGAAGGATGAAAGTGACTGGTTGAGAAGAGCGATGGAAATTAATGTAGAAGGAAGTAGAGGACGGGGAAGACCGAGAAGGACTTGGCTAAAGATGGTGGAAGAAGAAATGCGGGCAAGGGGGTTAACAAGGGGAGATGCAGAAAATAGGGCAAAATTGAGGACATTGTCATGGGGACCGCAAGGCTAACCCCCGCTCGAGCAGGGAAAATGGCCTTAAAATGCCTGTTGTTGTTGTTGTTGTATGTAATGAATTGTATTTTTTAATGGATCACTCAAATTGGCTGGCATGATGGCTTAGAGGTAGACAGACTTGCTTCTATGCTGTCTTACCTGCTTTGCATCTCGGCCCAGCTATAAACTGTCATCACATTCTTTCACACCCTTGGGGATTCATCAATGTGTGTGCCGTACCTCAGATGGACGTTAAACTGGGCGTCAGGTCTGCCGACATTAGTTGGTGGATGTTGAAGATCACACGGTGTCCTTCGCAAGGAGTAGGCGAGTATCGTCAGCACCATAGCCAAATGCCAAATTCCTGCCCTGATCTCCTGTGTCGGAGTGGCAACCTGTCCAGGATTGTAACCCTATTCAAAGAAACTGCTTCAGCAGAACCAATGCTCTGCATATATCATGGTACATGATCTGATCTGATTGCTCATACCTGTTGTTCCTTTGGGTGCTGACATTTCCAAGCACAGCATTTTAAGATGCACCATATTCATGGTAAACTAGCAGAAGTACCCGGCATTGCCGGGCGGGGGAGGGGAGGGGGGAGGGGAGGGGAGGGGAACGGGGGGGAGGGGAGAAGAGGGGGGGAGGGGAGAAGAGGGGGAGGGGGAGAGGGGAGAAGAGGGCAAGGGGGAGAGGGGAGAAGAGGGGGGGATGGGGAGGGGAACGGGGGGGAGGGGAGAAGAGGGGGGGGGGAGAAGAGGGGGAGGGGGAGAGGGGAGAAGAGGGGGGGATGGGGAGGGTAAGGGGGGGAGGGGAGGGGAGGGGGGAGGTTACATTACACCGATTTACATTGAAAACTGCTGAAATATGTACGCAACTTCAACTTAGCACAGTTTAGTAAATACTCGAGATAAATCCATGCGGTAAAAGATTGCTGAGAGTTGCTAAGACCTACGACTTAGAAATTCCACCTGGACACACTTCAGGGGGCACTTTCAAAGGGGAGATGTGCTTATTCTTTCTAAAAAATATTTTAGGTGTGGTATAGACACGATATTTGCATGCATCGGTTTCAAAAATCGAGCAAATATGGTAAATATTACTCACGTGAAACCAGGATCCGTCTCGGTGGTAGCCATGAGTGTGTAGATGTCACATGATCAGTCATGAAGAGTGGTTAAGTCCAAAATATGACATACCATGGCATAAAAACGATTTGCCCGCAAAGCATTGCACCGCAGCGGCGGTCACAGAGTGCCATGCACAGCGTGACGTAGGTAGTGCGTGCAGCGCCCCTGGCGGAATTACCGGTCCCTATCAAAGACATTTAATTCATATCGCACAAAATCGACAAAAATCGACACAAAACACGATCGCCTTTCGCTCTGAATTACGTGCAAGTGTGTGACGGAAATCACCATCGCCCATCATCGAATGCCAACCAAGATGGCGCCCGGTAACTGCATCTCCACCTATGTGGAGTGAATGGCAATGGTCACATCACGTGATCGCTCTGAGCGAATCAGTCTATCGGCGGGGATGGAACATCACGTGATCGCTCTGAGGGAATCAGCGAGCTGTTCTGACACCGGCTGAGATTAGCGGGTACATCGCTGAGATGCGCTGAGGTAAATATGAATAAATAATATGGATCGTCAAATATTTTGAGGTCGGCCATGTTCGTCCCAGGCTCAATGGCCATGTTTATGCCAAATATCAAGCACGTGAGCCTCTCCGTTTCGGAGTCTATCGGTAACATTACACACACACACACACACACACACACACACAAACTGTGTTTTATATATATATATAGATAAAATAAATGACCTTTTTGCCTACCTGGACAATTTTTTTATTGATAGTCCTCGTATACACCAAACATTCCCTCGATGAAACAGACAGATTTAAAATATGTATTCAATGCTTGTATTTCTGTTTGAGATATGTGTTTTTTATCGCAAAGGCCCAGGTTCTCAAAATGTTTTACAGATAAGCAAGGTGGTTTTCCAATGGATAAAATATGTATCTAAAATGAAGCCAAAATCTGCAATGAATGTCATCTTTCACTGTCAGACCTCTTTTGTTGGTTTGATCTTTGTAGCCAAAGACAGATATTCACATGGGAAATGTTAGCACCTGGGTCTATGAATTTCTTGAAAGTGTATGAGCTGCTGCCCACACTGCATTCTCACTCTTGAGATAGCAAGCATTGTAATTTGGGTTCAAAGAATACAATATATCTACAGTTGTGTGGAAAAGTTTCAGTTATTCCAATGTTATTCACACTTCAGTGCAAATTCATTAAATTTATCAGTGACAAGCAAAAGTACCTGTCCACAATGACAGGAAAAGCAAGGGACAGGGAAAAGTTTAAGTTAATCTATCAATTTAAATTATTTCATATTCTTTAAAAAGGTTAATTGTGATGCACTCTCGGTTTCGCTCAGAGCCGAAGCTCCTAAGCTACTTGTGCCGCCCACCACAAAATGGTGTTGCAACATCGGGCAGCAGAGGTTGGATTTGTTTAAAAAGAGTGTGTAATATCCTGCTTGCGAAATAAAATTTGGCATCAACATTATTCATGCCTGTTCTCCCATCCTTTCAAAAGTAATTGTTGAGCTTTGCCAGTGTGCACAGCTTTTCAAACGCAGTGCAGGAAGTGGCCGCCGTAAATGGGAGACAGACAAACAAACACATGTACAGACACCACGGTTGACATTATATAATAGATAACGGTCATATGTCTTTACTGGCAGCGGATACCCAGTGCTGCCGATGGGGGGAAGGAGGGCATACCCGGCACTGCACGGCTGTGTTAGCATTTCCCGATGGTGGTTTTGGGACATGTTGGACATTGAAAAGCTATGCAGTTATTGGCCTCATGATAGCTACCTTTTGCTTGCAGGCTGGCAGCAGCATTGTCTGACCCCACATTCCAATACCGACATCCAAAATTTGGGGCCTCCAGGCACTCACTGCATTCCTGAGTGCCATCATTCTTTTACTCATGCTTCCTGTGTATGACTGAAGCACTCTTACAGGAATATTGTGCCAAATATCCTATAGTACATTCCACAGTTCTGTAAGGGTAATTAGGTTCCTCCTGTTCTTCTCTGTTTCCAGGTAATCCCATATGGCCTTGATGGGACTTGTGTCCAGACTCTAGGGTGGCCATTATAACATTTAGAGCACTCCCACACCAGCTGTCGCCTTCTTCTCCAAATACTGTTTTTACGATATCGGAAGTGTGTTTTGGATCATTATCTTGTTGGAAAATGAATCCTCTTCCGATAAAAAGATTTCCATGAGGAACTGCATGGTCCTGCAGTATCTGCTTGTATTTCTGTTTTGGTAGTGTTCCCTTCATCATTGCAAGTTTTCCTACATCAAAAGCTGATATACAACCCCAGACAGTCACAGAGCCTCCTCCGTATCAGTAGGCTGAAAACATTGTGTCATAATGTTGGTGGTTTTGACGTACGAACTGGCATCTCTTAGATCCAAAAAGTTAAAACTTTGAGTACCCGATTCCATTATTCAGTCATGAAATCTTGGTGTTGTCTTGCAAATTTCACTCTTTTCACCTTATTCTCTGGTCTCATCAGTAGTGTTTCTTTGTTGCATCCCTGTCATGGAGGCCTGCTGCAATCAGCCTTCTGTGTACAACTGTGCTGGATGGGATGTTAATATTCAGGCCTGCTCTCATTTCATTTATCTTGATTTTCTTCTCTCACATAAGCTGAACAATTTCAAGTGCTTGTCTTACTTTGGGGTGGTCCTGGGTCTTCCTGGCCTTTTATTTTCTTGCACTGAGCCAGTTTCTTTCAGCCATTGCAAAGTGTACCTTACCATTATAGGAGATGTTCAGCTTTTATGCTATTTTCACCACCGTGGGCCCTTATTCTCACAGAGTTTGGATCTTTACACAATGTTCTGTTGAAATTTGCTTCCTTGGTGCTATTCCGAACACACTCGTATACTTTCAAGCAAGGGAACAAGCTGATGAAAATTAATTTCACGAATTTATTTTTTGTAATTCGCATTAATGGAACTGGTATTGATTACTTAAATAATTTATTCTTATTGTTTACAAATATTTGTTGCATATTTTATTTATAGTAAGTGAATATTACTAACGCATGTAACATGTATATCAAAAATATAATTATTTTATATACTTAAAGGTAACTGTGATATTAGATTGACTTTCATACTAAAATACGCAATTTGGTGTCTGTCTGGCTGATTGTGATATATTTGGACGTTACTTGTTCAATTTCAAGGGTCACACAACAGAGGTTATAGCAACTTCATTTCCCCCCTCTCCAAGGGGGTTTTCCACCTTGAATGAACTCCGTGTTAAGGTGTATAAATAGTGTTACGTTTGTGGGGGTAGATGATGAAATACCATAGTACAGATAGGATCGTTTAGGTGCAGCATGGACCATGGACGAGTAGGAGACATCTCGATGTATTAAGTCGGGAAACCATTACCTCAAATGGCTGCACAGTTGACACCGCACGTGACAAAGCCGAATGCCTCAACTCTGCGTTTGCCTCAAAATCTTGTGTCCCAAACCCATCTCTCTCTGTTCCCACCTTACCCAGTCGAACCCAACTGCTCCTGGACTCTGTGTCCTTCTCTCCTGACAAGGAGAAGTATTTGTCAAACCTCGACTCTGATTCTGCAACTGGACCAGAGGGCAGCAGCCCACGGGTCTTAAAATCCTGCTCTGCCGTTCTATCTCACGCTCTCTCTGTTCTTTTCACCCTCTCTTTTGCTCAAGGTCATCTGCCAGCATCTTGGAAATCAGCAAACATTACCGCTTTACACAAAAAATATGCAAAAACAGATCCTTGCAACTACAGACCAATCAGCCTGCTCCCAATTATATCAGCAAAGTCATGGAATCCATCATTGCTTCGGATATCAAATCCTTCCTCTTCTCCAATGGCTATCTCCGATCATCAATTTGGATTCAGACCAGGTCATTCTACTCTGGGCATGTTGCTTCTGCTGTCTCAACAATGGATGGAGGTCCTCAATGCCAAACAGGAAATCAGAGCTGTCTCCCTTGACATATCACGTGCCTTCGATACGGTCTGGCACCCATCACTGCTCATCAAACTCTCCTCCTATGGTATCCATGGAAATCTCCACGCATGGCTTGCGGACTTCCTTTCTAGTCGTAGTCAACGTGTGGCCATGAATGGATTTCTCTCATCTCCCCTTCCTGTTCTGGCTGGAGTTCCCCAAGGTAATGTTCTGGGCCCTGTGCTTTTTCTGGTCTTCATCAATGATCTCTCCGACTCTCTGGAAAATCCTCTCTGTCTCTTTGCTGATGACTCCACTCTCTGCCGCTCCATTCCTCATCCCTCAGATATGTGTTGTGTTTGATGTGTCGGTTTGACTTTTTGTGTGATTAATGTTTGCTCTTTCACGAGCCTCGATCTTGTATACAAAAAAAAAAAATATCGGAACTTCAGTTGTTTACGTGTCTTCGCACGAGGGGTGAAGCTATGGTAATTATATAGGGGTTAATATTAGTTTTCCCCCTGTAATTGTCCTCGGTGGTTTTTCCCTATGTTTGTTCAATTACAACAAGGCCGGCCATAAGACCATCCATTAACCAACCATAACCGACATAAATGCCGACAGAACCCCAAACATTCCCGATCGGCAACTAAGCCCTTCTTCCAAAGAAAATCGTAACCGGCAGGCCAAGCCCCCAAGGTTCATGAGTGGTCAGTGTGATGTCAAAGCGAGAAGCTTCGAGCAGGAGGAAGAAGAGTCGCTCTCTCGGTCGCTTTTGTCTCTGGCTTTCGGCTGCGGGTGGCTCGTGTGCACTTGTGAGGAGACTTTTCGGAGCTTTTGTGCAAACTTTTGCAATGTTGGAGGAGGGGGTATTATTGGTCGGTGGTGCTCTTTGGGGGATCTGAGTGCCGCGTTGTGCTCGTTGGCCAGGAATTGAGAGGAGGGCGTTTTGGCAGCCGCTTCACGGCTCGGTGCACTCGCGTCATTGATCGGCGCCATTTTAGGGTCTTCGACGCACGGTCCTCTTGTTGGCCTTCCTCATCCTGCACTACCGACCTGACCAGTTTCGACGACCACCAATCACCACAATCCACAAGCACCAATTTGGGACCAGAGCTGAGTGTCAGCCGGCTAGGGGAATTTTATTTTGTTTTATTACCTTTCCCCTTGTCTGTTTTTGTGTCTGAGTGGAGACATCTCACTGTAGGAAATATTATATTCAGCTCCACATTAATTTTATTCTTTGATTTACTTAATTAAATTCATTTTTATGGCATTTTTCATTTGTTGTGTCGTGTTTCTTTGTTCTTGGGTTCGGGAATGATCCCGTGTGACTTCTGTTCGGGTAAGCACCTCGCTGCCTTCCGTCCCGCGCGTGCCAAAAAGTACCGCCAATTTTCGGGCTGCCGCCTCAGGAGTAAAAACGATTGGTCATTCGTCACCCAGTTGTCTCAATCGCTGGGCGACATGACAGTAGCTTACCGTTGCATTCTGTGGAGCACACCTACTGAAAGTAAAAGTTATTATAACCACAAACTACAGTGTTTAGTCAATTCTGCCCAATATTTGATTACATTTTTAAACAATCGCTACTGTTGTTTAACACTAAACTGAAACAAATTCAGAGGAAACAAATGTCCTTGGGGCATTCTTGTATGAGGGATTCTTCCATCTGTTTCCAGCTGAACGGCAAAGCCTCTCCCAAACTGGACTCAGAAATTCTCACCACATACACATTCCTCAATCAAGAACTCAGTGATATAAACAATCTAGTGTCACTGCTCTTGTGAAATGGTTAAACGTCCAGTTGAAACATGATTAATGTATTTTAATCTTTTAAATGAATTTTTTTCTGTTTGTTTTGATTTTCTGCATTTCTTCAATAGTTTCTAATGATTTCAACTTTTATTGCCAGCATGAGTAATTTAATACAAAGTAGATATATTTATCCTGTATTATTGAAATCAAATGCATAATTTGGAGAGCATGATTAATGTATTTTCACTTTTTTTATTAATTTGTTTTGTTTTGTTTTGTTGATTTTCCGAATTTCTGTAATAATCTCGAAATATGTTATTTTTTATTAACAGTACGTGCTATTTGACACAAAGTAAATACATTTTTCCTGCATAATTGAAATAAGACTTTTTGTGCTTTTTCTGGTCTTTATCAATGATCTCTCCGACTCTCTGGAAAATCCTCTCTATCTCTTTGCTGATGACTCCACTCTCTGCCGCTCCATTCCTCTGCCCTCAGATCAGCAGTCTGCAGCCTCCTCACTCTCTGAAGACTTGGACAAAATCACAGACTGGTCAAACAAGTGGAACATGTCTTTCAATCCTGACAAATCTCACACTCTTACTATGTCTCTCCGAAAAGATCGACTGGACAACCCTCCCATCTACTTTCTCAACAATCCTCTCCAAGAAGTTCTGTCGCTCAAGCTTTTGGGTCTCACTATCTGCCATGATCTTTCTTGGGAAAACCACATTTCCAAGCTGGCCTCCAAAGCCAGTCGCCGACTGGGCATCCTCCGTCGTGCGAAGTCCTTCCTCGGCACACCTGAGCTCCTCACCACATACAAGGCTTTCATCCGCAGCTCAATGGAATACTGTTCTCCCCTATGGGCCGGTGCTCCTGCCTCACACCTAGCTCGGCTTCACGCTGTCGAAACCAAAGCTTTCAGAATTATTGGAATCTCCCGCGATGAAGCTATCTCTGAGGGCCTTTCACTCACTCACCGCAGGCAGGTAGGTGGTCTTTCTGTCTTCTACCGATTCCTCTCCGGCCTTGCACCCCCAGCTCTCTCTGTGCTCTGTCCCCCAAATATTCCTACAGGTCGCACAAGATCTGCCAGCAACCCTCTGCTGGTTAAACTGCCGAAATCTCGGCTCTCTGCTCACCTTCACTCTTTCATTCCTCTTTTCTCCCGCCTCTGGAACAAACTCCCTCACTCCCTTCAATCCCACTCGTCCCTCCAGGTCTTTAAAACAGCTGTTCACCACCATCTCTTATCTTCCCCCATCCAAAACCTTGATCTTTTCTACCCTCGCTAATTCACCCCAGATCCACCTTGTTTGAAATTCCAACTTCTTTCCTGGAAGTCCTGGCAGTGTCCATATGTTTTATACCTCTCCCACCCCCCCCCCCCCTTCCCATGCCCCCCCCCCCCAATGCCCTCTCCCTCTCACAGATCTCTCGATGTCTCCATGTCTCTCGGTCCCTGCTCTCAAAATAATGTTGTGTTTGTGTCCTTCCTCCTCTCTCCCCATCTTGTCTACCGCTCCCGATGTTATATGTTTTATGTGTCGGTTTGTCTTTCTGTGTGATTAATGTTCGCTCTTTCACGAGCCTCGATCTTGTATACAAAAATAATAATAATAATAAAAGACGCATAATTTGAAATACTTTGATTAATTGATTGAATATTTAATTTTTGTAATGTTGTATATTATACCATTTTTAAGTCAGTGTAGGCTATTTAATACAAATATTTAGATATTTTGAATGTAATTATTGACATTCATATATTGCCTGAAGCATTTCAACCTTTTAAATGAATTTCTTCTGTTTTGATTGATTCACCAATGCAAATAGATAATTGATTTATTTTTCTGTCTGTATAATGTATTTGTTACTATGTCAAATTATTTATATTGTAAACTTGACATTATTAGTCCTTGGACTACAGTCATGTACATTTTTTTCCTTTTTTTATTTTATTCTAATAAAACCGAATTGATTGATTGATTCTGTGCTTACCGCATCTCCCACACATCAACAGATCTGAGCCGTCACGACTTGCTAGGCCTATAGGTAGGCCACCAGCTAGGCTGCAACGAGATTTAGCTAATAGACGTGCTTAAATGAGTCTTTATGCATGAATCATGTATCCCAATGCTTATCCGATTTTTCTAGTCATCCGATTATCTGTGAACTACATATGGATTGTTTTAACTTGTATCTTTGGGCCTCATATGTGATTCCTCCTGGCCGAGCTTCAAGTGCTACGTGCGTTATTGCCCTCGACACCCTTATGACCAAATTGTGATCTTCATTCGATGCATAACCCCATTCATTCCTAATGGTCGCTCGCATTGTTTATTTAATACATTACTTACCTGAGCGAAATTTGGAGAAATTGGAAGTACTTCCAAATAGGCGGTGTATAGAATTATCCAGTTCCGTCAAGTCGTGGCGAACTTCTTGTAACATTCATGATCGGATTTCTCCAAACATTCCTATCCTGCACTACATTCTGAAGCAGAGATGCAGAGACATCTTGGTTGCAGCCATTACCCCATCTATCAGGCACATACAATGTCTGCCTCTTCCTATTCTTCCCTCAATCCAACTCACCATGGTTGATTTTTTTTCCACACTTTCGTTTTCTGCATACATGGTCTGTCCACCTGAAGTGTGACAGTTTGTTTTCGTATTAGCATTTCTAATGTACATGGTGGTCTAATTTCTTCGAACACCAATGTTTAGGTTATTTCTCTGAAATAACCTCATTGGGTGGGTCCCAGTGTCCGGCCGGCCGTCCATACGTACGTATGTATACGTACGTACGTTTAACATTTGACTAAAACATCTCCTCACAAACTACGTGACCGATATTTACTAAATTTGCTATGATGCACCAGGCCAGCAAGGTCTCATGGGGTTGTGCTCCCCATCCAGATGTGCCCCCTATAGATGGGGTGAAAGGGGGGTTTTGCCCCAAATATTGGTATTTTATTCAAAAATCTTCTCAAAAACCACCAGACAGATCCAGGCCAAACTCACCACGAAGCATCGAGGCCATGCCATAACCTAAAGTTGTGCTCCTCATGGTCTCATATCCCCCAGAAAGGGGGTCACGGGGTCCAATTGACACTAAAGTTTCACCATAGTAGCGCCTCCTCCTGTATAATTGTTTACTGATAATTATGACATCATAGGCCTTGCGGCAGGGGCGCCATCTTGGAAAACCAAAAAACTTTACACCTCTGTAATCTCCGAAGCCTGTCCATGGAAAAAAATTGAAAGGTGGCTTCTTGTAAATTAATCCCCATGGGGAATAACATATGTTTTTGATGATGTCATAGGTGCCTTCATTATGACATCATAAATCCACAAGTAGAATGCTTGATTCGATCAGTATGGAATTTATTGAGCGTGATCTCGGGATAAATTGGTCGAGAAAAAAAATTTGATGACATATAATCGTCACGTGGTTCGGCAGCCATATTTTTACAGTGTCGCCCGTAAGGCAATACCGTCTGGAACAGCGTTGTTTGTCTGTCTGTCCGTCCGGTGTATGTATGTCTCACACAAACATCCACCAATCAGAGGTGAGCATCTGGTCATATGACAGGGGTACAGCAGATCCTCCACTCAACAGATCCAAGCCCAGCTACACCATTGTTAGACGACCAGTCTTTTTTTTTTGTCATTGCAATGACGTGTACTTTGTGTCAATGTCGTTACAACTGTGGAGGGACTTTGGGAAGAGTTTGAAACAGCAAAATGTGTATATATACATACACATACACACTATTGGGGCATGCTTGTAGACTGCAAGCAGATACTGGGTTGTATCCTTCGATCGTGCAAATATGTTAAATATAGCTTTATATATTTCATTAAGTGGATTGTAAAATATCTTTATTTAGTTGATGAAGTGTATTGCCTTCAATTCTGCAAGTAACTAATTAAATCTAGTAAATCAATAATTTTCCATCCATTTTCTTTTTTCACATGAGTTACATTGATTGGTCAGTGTCGTGATAAACTATTTGTACATTTGTATCAATATGAAAGCTGATATAGCTCTACTTGACAGGTGGTTGAAAACTCTGTATGTGTACTTCGAAACCTGTCTTACCGTTTGGAGGCTGAAACAAGGCAGGGTCATCGGCTTCGTGGAGAGAAAAATGGCACAGCTATTGCAGGGTCGACACTTGGTGCTGCCCGTGATGAGAGCAGCAGCTGCTGGGGTCGCAGAAAAAAGAGAAAAGCACCAGAAAACGAGGTGAGAGTACAGAAGCACACATTAGGAGGCAAAAGGTTGCATCTTCCAGAGGCAGTGTCATCCTTTTGGTAACAATCTGTTTTTTCAGAGCTTGGTGTTGGCTTAGCGGTTAGGGTGCCGGCTTGGGATCCTAGGATCCTGGGTTCGAATCCTGGTCGATCGCTGAATTAACGCCAGGGGGGTTGACTCAGCCTGTCATCCTTCCGAGGTCGGCAAATTGAGTACCAGCTTGCTGGGATGAATGATCCCGGTGTGTACCCCGGTTTAGAATAGGTACACCGTATCCCTGCGCATCGTAAGAGCGTGACCAAGGGTTGGCGTCAGGAAGGGCATCCGGCCATAAAAACATTGCCTCAAACAGGGAACCATGATTGTCATGGGGCCCGCAAGGCTAACCCCCGCTCTAGCGGGGAAAATGGCCTTAAAACGATCATTCATTCATTCGTAACGTTGAAGGCTCCAGTCACGGGCTATATAGTCCGCATCGCGGCCAGACCTTAGATAAAATAACTGCATTGATAAATGTGAGGAAAGAGAAATAAAAGGGAGAATGTAAAATAAGGTGAGGAGTGAAAATGATAAGAAAAGTGTATGTATGGTGTTTGTCTGTACTAGAGGGAGATTTAAGCTAGCCCGGTAGCTATAGTTTGAGTGAGACAGGAAGTGAGACCAGCAATCCTAACATGGAGTGTCTAAGAGGGTCTCGGCTCCACTTTAACGCTCCTAAGTCCGAATGGTAGTACCACACTGGGTGATTGCTGTCTTCAAGCTACGACCTAAAAAAAACAAAAAAAGAAGCTTTTTGGGGTAAATGCTGTTTGTTTCTAATCATGTTGATTGTGATAAGACAATTCTCCATTGTGATTAATTTAAGTTATTTTTTAATTGGCCATTGTTGCCAAGCTAGACAGGATGGCCTAGACGTATGCACACACCTCTTAGCCATACAGCCTGAGTGAATCGCAAACCAGATAAAAAATGTCATCCGAATGTTTCACAGGCAGGGTCATTCGTCATTGTGCGTGCTGTCCCTCGAATGGGCGTTAAACCTGGTGTCCCTTCAGCCGATATTATTTGGTGGATGTCAAAGATCCCACGGTGTCCTTCGAGCTATCGCCGGCACCCTGAACAGATTCGAAATTGTTGCCCTAACCTTAGTCGCACATCAGGCCTGCCGAGCCGATTCGTGAAAGACTTGGCCTAATACTTCCCCAGGCCAACCAACCCCACAAGAATGTGGGAATAACTGTGGCTGTTAATGAATAAGAGGAGGAGGAGGAGGCATTGCTAAGCGCTATCACATTAGATAAAGCAGATGTGTGTAAATATATAAAGATGGTGATAAAGACAAGGAAAAGGACATTTGGCCCATTATTCCTCTGGACACACTCCCCTCCAGAGTCCAGAATACCTGGGTAATGCAGGTTTTACCCAATGAAAAAGCCTGGTGTTTGCTTAACGGTTAAGGGGGCTGGCTTGAGATCTTAGAGTCCTGACTTTGATCCCCTGCCGTACCGTTGAAATAACTCCAGGTGGATTGACTCAGCTTGGCATCCTTCCAAGGTCGGCAAAATGAGTACTAGCTTACTGGAAACAGGGGGCACTGCATCAGCTGCACAGCTGCACCCCCATATAATTAAGCAGCCAAGCAGCCACAGGCTGCATATGAACCACCACCACCACCATTGAAAGAAAAATGAAACGGCAAAAATGGCACCTGAAAGGAAAACACAATAATTGGCATGCATCGCAAAGAAAGAGAAGACATTGGAGGTTTTACCTTTCCATACATTGCATTTCAGTGCCCATCCCAATTTTCCCTGATGGCATTGTGTCAACATACAGTGTGGACTCACACCGTATGTAGAACAGACCATCAGCGATGAGCAGTGGACCCACCTCTCACCCGATATCCTTAAGGTTGTCATTGAGCCAGCTGGGTTTTTATAACAATCCAATTTGAACATATGATGGTTCCCAAAAGTTCTGGGAATGATTTTTATTCCCAGAGCCATGAAATGCAAATCCTTCATTTTTTAATCCACGGTCTCTTTTTTTTTCTTTTTTTTTGTATACAAGATCGAGGCTCGTGAAAGAGCTAACATTAATCACACAGAAAGACAAACCGACACATAAAACATATAACAACGGGAGCGGCAGACAAGATGGGGCAAGAGGGGGAGGAACACAAACACAACATCTGAGAGCAGGGACATCGAGAGATCTGTGGGAGGGAGAGGGCCCGGGGGGGGGGGAGGGGGTGGCATTGGAAGGGGGGGGGGGTGGGAGAGGTATAAAACATATGGACACTGCCAGGACTTCCAGGAAAGAAGTTGGAATTTCAAACAAGGTGGATCTGGGGTGAATTAGTGGGGTTGTCTTCAACACTTGACCACCACTGTGCCCACATTTGGAATTGCCTATGAATCTATATCTGATCACTTAATGAGGGATGTTTCATAAAGACATCAATTTAAACATTATTTAATAGTTTTCCGGAACTCTCATATATTTTTAACGTTTTCTTGTGTGAGGTTGAGTAGCCGTCTGATCGTCATGACAAAATGTGGCATAGGTAAACTACCTGTGCACCTTTCAGTCAATACTATTAGTGTGAGGATGCTGGTAGTATCATAATGACATTTCTTACGCACACAAACTAGCCTGCTTTACTCTCTCGCACCTGTAAAATTCCATTGAACAACTAACCTTTGGCAGACGTTTTTATCAAACGGAACACTGGCTCAAAAAACAAGGAGCTGATACTCTACGTCCTCCGCGTTTTAGGTGGTATGAGGAATATATCTTTGTAATATCAGAGCGAAATCTTGATCGGTTTTTGAAATATTGCGTACACAAGGCAAGGTACCGAGATGGTTGCCATGGCGACATAATGCAACCAATCTCCGCCGTGGTCTCATCAGGTTGAGATAACGTCATGAGGAATCGATACCTGCAATATGAAAGCGAAATGTTGAACGGTTTTTGAAATATCACGCACACAAAAGTGCATGGACCGGGTGATTCGTCGGTCAGACGGATCTCATTTTAATGTCCCTGTCTCCGACCTTGTTCGAGAGGTTGGGAGGAGGAGGGAACATTTTCATAGCAAGCAGCCTGAGCCGCTCAGCACAGAGCCTTTTTGAAGGAAGCAAGTCATTGACGTCACCTTGCAGTTGTGAAACGACATTGAAGGTATTCAGCCAGAGTCCTGAGGTGTTATTGCTCCTTGCAAGGTGGCCACCCACAGCTTCCTCTTTCGTTTCATGACCACTAACACTTGCACCCATCAGTATTTGAAACAATTAACTGTTGTGATTTCGATTTTACTGCTGACATAACGTCTGTCTAAAGCACTTGATATTTCAACATTTAAAAAACACAATTTTTTAAATTGTTTGAAAAGACACAAATTAAAACATTATGGATTTCTCAGTTATCCCATGTACTTAACCTCTGACAAGATACTTAGCACAATTTATTTTGAAGTCTGTCCCAGATGTAATTGTCAAGGTTTAGAGTTCGGGACACTGATGAAAACTCCCCAAAAGCATATATTTTATTATTGCTTGTGAGTTCATTAAAATAACACTTATTGCTCCACATCCCTCTGACAAGGACAGAAACAGGGGAAATTAGAATGTGGTCTGTCCGATTTGACCTATCGTCTCTCCATGTTTTTTTAAATCTCCACCACTGAAGGTGGATGGAGGTTATGTTTTCACCCCTGTCTGTTTGTCTGTTTGTCTGTCTGTCTGTGGACAAGATATCTCAAAAAGTTGTGGACAGATTCAGACGACATTTGGCAGAGATGTAGCGTACGTGACAAGGACGAAATGATTAGATTTTGGTGAAGATCCGGATTCGGATCCGGCTACTAGAATGTTTTAAGTGATTCTTCACCATTGCGAGATATGGCCAAAAACGATACAAAGCAGGATATCTCAAAAAGTTGTGGACGGATTTGGATGAAACTCGGTGGACAGGTTGGGTGTCTGACAAGGACGATTCGATTCGATTTTGGTGAATATCTGAATATGGATTCGGATATGGGAATTATTTAATTTTTTAAGTGATTCTTCACCATTGGGACATAGGGCCAAAAACGATATACACTACTCAAATAAGTTAGGGATATTGTGGGAGTGAGTTAATTTTTTTATGGGGGTTAGGGTTATGGTATTGAAATCAAGAATGCTGTGTTTTTTCACACATTAATAACTATAGAATTAGGACCAACAACTTTTTTCAACATAATTAATACACAAAATCAACCACACCGAAGAACCTGCCAATATCCCTAACTTTTTGTGAGTAGTGTATAGCAGGATATCTCAAAAAGTTATTGATGGATTTCGACGAAACTTGGACCAGTTGTGTGTGTGACAAGGAAGAATCGATTCAATTTTGGTGAAGAGCCGGATCCGGATCCAGCCAGTAGAATTTTTAAAGTAATTTTTCACCATTGGGAGATATGGCCAAAAACGATATATAGCAGGATATCTCAAACAAGTTGTGGACGTTGATTCTGTTTGACATTTAAGGATTTATGAGCACATGAAGGATTACAACGGATGGTCGGGCAAACCGATAGTGACAGAATAGTCAACTTTTATTGCTGTTTGCTAAGCGAGCATGGTTGTGATCCTTAAATGTCACGTGCAAATACTATCAATACAAGAAACATTTCTACTCATTTATTTATTTATTCTATTTTGCAGATTGCAGTCTACAACATTGGGCTGTGTTCAAAATGTCTAAAACATATATTCTTCTCCCATTTTTACGGCGTAGCCCATCGGGCAGAGCCATCTAGAACAGTGTTTGTCCGTCTGTATGTATGTCCCCTCAAACGTATACCAATCAGAGGTGAGAATCTGGTCACATGACAGGGTGATGTGAGTACATCTGATGTCATTATGGCGGTGCAGCGGCTGACTCTCCACACACCGCCATGTTGATTTATATTTCGATCAAGCCGAACATATCATCAAACCTGTCATATATCACAATCGCCATGATCTACCTTTACGTTTTTCATTCAGTGTGAAACACAAACAAACTGATTGCTAAAATGACCATCAAATATCGAAAGCATCGGCTATACGGCTCTTGCAACAATGCGGTACGTATAGGCCTTAGGCATTATGACTCACCTTCCACTTGGACAAATTTAGTCCATGTTTCTTAATACGTACAGTAGTGTATCGTTTCAGTAGTATCGTTTTCATAATAATAATAATATTATAGTAAATATAACCATCACTTTAATCCCAATGTCGTGAATGGAAAGTTAATTGATTGAAGCGGTGTAACCGTGGAAGTAAGGAATTCACCTCGGCTTTTTTAAAATAATAAAAGTTTTGTAATAATAACGTAACGTTATTATTATAGTAAATCTAATCATAACACTAATCCCTTTGTAGCGACTGCAACGTTACTGGAGGTTAAATATATATCTTATGTATATTAAGGTAGCGGAAGTTGTGTGTGCCGCCGTCATGCGACGTCATTGCGTATATGATGTCATTACGGTGTAAACACTCGCTCACTTCGAGAGCTGCAGGAAATGTCATTCCTCTTTGGGGTACATAGATTACACTCGATCTATGATCGGGTCTCAAGAACATTGGGTGTGTGTTCATTTACCAAGTTTCTTGTGGAGAGATCGCCAAGTGGTTTAAGCATTCGAGCAAGCACTCTATTTAAAACCGTTAAGGAACGGCTGGCTTGGCAAGCGCTAGTTAGCTTCTTGGTAAATGAGCACACCTCCAACCCTTGCGGGGTATATAGATTACAGTAGATCTTCGCACAGTTCTGTAAGTAAAACCTCAGATGTCGAGATTCCTCCAAATTTCTTTGTTTTATGTTATAAGCTGCATTAGCGACTGTTTTAAAAAGCTAATCATATGTGTTTGTGGTTTATAATATTTTACAAGCCCGGCTACGCCGCTGTTAGACTTTTGGTCTTGTTATCTTACCGGGACTTTACTAGGTATTTGCTTTCTTCTCCGAAACTACACACAATTTCAATGAAACTTGACCACAACCTTCATCACCCATGATGCACCAAAGTTTGTTCATTGCATTTTTAAAAATCGGGGTCTATGGAAGTCTCGGGGGGAGGGGGGGGGGGGGGGTTGCCTCCTCCAAAATAGGTATTTACTTTCTTATCCGCTGCATGTTCCGTGGGGCATCCACACCTACGAGTGGAACCCTGGTTTTACCAGGTGAGCCCGGTGGCATTGCCCCTATTTTTACTTGTGGTCATGACTAACAAAAACCTATCTGGCTAATCTGGAGGTTTCATTTTCAAAATAGTTGATGAAAATACTTTTGCTTATTATTGATGTATCTTAGTTTCTAACTTGTACTCAACTGTTGTACTTGTTTTTCAAACAATTCTTGCTTTTTAAAATATCTTCACAACAATTTTCCCCTTCTGAGTTGGATTCTTCAAGGTTTTTATTTTTATTTTGTCCTTTTTTAAGATTCCTTTATGAATTTGTTGCAGCGCCTGTGGTTATTGGATTCGTAGGTTTCTCAGGAGTTTCTCAGAATGGAGTTGTCAGGAGGCAGTGAGTCAAATTTTGTTCATGTTAGACACCCATCATATTACTGAGGAAAAAATAAACGTAAAAAGGTAATGCGGTTTTACTTCCCATTCATCCATGTTTGCTAAGTTTAGATTGATCTTTAAAAGATGATTAAAAGTGCAATTAGCTGTAAACAAGAAATAAACTAGATGGTATTCATGGAATACTTACCCTGCGCAGTCTTGAGAAGGACTTGGTGCAAGATCCAATATGGCTGCCAGACCAGTGACTGATTATGTCACTTTTATCAAACTATATTTCCCATGGGTAGTTGATCAATTAGTTAAAGATTTACATTGATCGGTTAAGCAGTTTAAGAGGAGAATATTTTCAAAGATTTTTTCTTAGATCCAATATGGCTGCCAGACCCTCTGTGCTGTCTTTCCCTCACGGTCCCTCTGTGCTGTCTTTCCCTCGTGGTCCCCCTGTGCTGTCTTTCCCTCGCGGTCCCCCTGTGCTGTCTTTCCCTCGTGGCCCCCCTGTGCTGTCTTTCCCTCGTGGTCCCCCTGTGCTGTCTTTCCCTCGCGGTCCCCCTGTACTGTCTTTCCCTCGCGGTTGTCAGCTCTTTCACGAGCCTCGATTCAGTATATAAATAAATAAAAAAATGTCATTTTTATCAACCTTTATTTCGGCTGTGACAAGAAATGTATCCTTCAGTTGTTTGTCTTGACTGTGATGCAGACTATATAGGTAGGGAAACATAGGTTGCAACATGATCTGAGTAGTACGTATCTACTAAATCCAAAAAAGTGGCAGTTGTATTGCTATTATAGTAGATGTGATCCAGTAGAGAACCTGAGTCTGTGGTGGACACTTTCACAAGTTGTGAGAAGCCTTTGGAGGACATTGCACCTTTGGTGCCTATGATGTCATCATTGTCATTAAAAAAATTATACAGGAGGAGGCGCTCCTATGTTGAAGATTTAGTGTCCATCGGACCAACAGTTGGTAAGAAAAAAATGTTTTCATTACTTATCAAATCAAGCGTTGTACTTGTCAAACTATGATGTCATAATGAAAGCACCGATGACATCATCATTAACATATCTTATTACCCATGGGGAGTACTTGACAATGAGCCATGTGTCAATTTTTCCCATGGAGCAGGGTTGGAGATATAGAGGGGCAAAATTTTTCGGTTTTTGCAAGATGGCGTCTTTACCACTGATCTATGACGTCGTAATTATCATTAAAGTATTCTACAGGAGGAGGCACTCCTTTGGTGAAAATTTCTTGTCAATCGGTCCAAGAATTGCACAGAAAAAAATTCATACTCATCGAATCAAGCGTTATATTTGACAAATTATGACGTCATTATTACAGTACTAATGGCATCATCATTAACATATCTTATTGCCAAAGGGGAGTGCCTGACATTGAGCCATACTTCAATTTTTCCATGGAATGGTTTCGGAGATATAGAGGTGCAACGTTTTTCGATTTTTCCAAGATGGTGCCTGTACCACGTGACCAATGACGTTATAATTATCATTAGAACAATTCTACAGGAGGAGCCGCTCATATTCTGAAAATT
Source organism: Myxine glutinosa (assembly GCF_964187855.1). Classification (NCBI taxonomy): domain Eukaryota; kingdom Metazoa; phylum Chordata; class Myxini; order Myxiniformes; family Myxinidae; genus Myxine; species Myxine glutinosa. The sequence goes on from NC_136266.1 coordinate 21,858,696, forward strand.
TCGTATTCATCGGACTAACAGTTACAGAGGAAAAAAAATAATTTCATACTGTTCAGATCTGGCGTGTACTTGTTGAATTATGACGTCATAATGGAGGCACCCATGCCATCATCATTAACATATCTTATTCCCCATGGGGTGTACTTGACAATGAGCTATGTTTCAATTTTTTCCATTGAGCAGTTTGGGAGATAGAGAGGTGTAACGTTTTTCAAAGATGGTGTCCGTACCACATGACCTATGACGTCATACTTATCAGCAAAAACATCTACAGGCAGAGGCGCTCCTATGGTAAAATTTCATCTCAATCGGACCAATGGTTGCCAAGAAAATTAATTTTTTTAATGCAGTCACGGCACACGCACGCACACGGCACACATACGGCACACGTATGAAACCGATTACTTAACCCCACTTTTCGCTTCGAGAGCGCAGGGTAATAACTGAAATTGACACCAGAGATGGGCAAAGCTCTACTCACGCCCAAACCAAACTCAGTGGTGTAATGGTTGGAGCGTGCACTCTGAGTCTGGGAGGCCGGTTGTTCAAACCCGGTCATGTCATACGAAAGACATATGTGCTGCTTCCTTGCTTGACGTTCACCATTTAAAAGGATAAGAGCACGGACAATCCCCAAAGGTTGTCATCCCTGGGGAGGAGAAGATTCATCCTTAGGAAATGCTGCGCTGAGTGTGCTGAGAAAGGTGTTGCCATTGTTCTGACATAGCTGGTACCCAGAATGCCCTGTCAAGTGACAGCACTTCCCCCAAGCTCAGTGGCTGTTTGTCTCGTCCAACACTCCTGTTTCCTGTCTCATTGGTGTGTGTGTGTGTGTGTGTGTGTGTGTGTGGCAGCTGCAGTATGAGCCTTAGATACTGTAACAAAAAAACAACAATGGACAGACGATGAAAGAAGACACGAGCGGAAGCTTTTACCTAATCTTGCTGAGCAGTAGAGTAGAATGTGTTGTTTTTTAACAACAGCAAGGCTTTGTGTCAATCATTTCCTCCTCACCAATAAGTCATTCTTACTGGTGAGGTAAGTAAGTAAGACTGACATCTTACTTTTACAAAAGGTATTTTTACATTCAAGATAACTTTTGAGCCAATATAAACGAGTTTTATCATTTGTCAAGGTTTGTTGTAAGTTGTACCACCAATGTAATTCCTCCATTGCTGGGTAACCACACCTGGTGGTTGTCCGGTTTCTGTGTACCAGGTTGGCAGTGAATGGAATGCCCTCATTGCTCGGTAATCATCCTGCCGGGTACCAAACCTCTGTGGACAAACTGGGCAGTAAATGGAATTTTCCATTCATCTAGCGGCTTCGCTCCCCGCAATCGGCTTATTTATAATCCTGTTGGTTTGTCAGAGTTGAAGTTGAAAATAAGGATATCTGCAATCTCCAGTTATAAACAACATTAATTACTTCTCTGGGAATAAATAACTGCATATTCCCAATTTGTCTCAAACTTGACTTTCTTATTCGTTATTTTGGTGATTTTTTTTTTTTCGACTGTCGTGGCAGTGGGATGGCATGGGCCCTCTTCCTGAACCACTCGACACTCCACAAGGTGTTGAACGGCTTTGGCACCCATCAGTGGCCAAACCATACTTGGCTTTGCTTGCCGAGTGCTCCAACCCTGACACTCTCGAGGGAGCCGCTGGGGCCCTGCAGAACCTGGCCGCTGGCTCCTGGAAGGTGTGTTTTTTATGTGTTTTTTAATGACAATGCAGGCTGGTATTTGCTTCATGTGTCGCCACACGTGCACATAGAAATGAGAATATCTGCATGCATCGAGTTTTACAGCAGAGGTGAGAGGGTGAAGTTTAACAAGAAGATTAACAAGAATGCGATAAAACATTGCAAGAGTTCTACCAATAGGAAACATGTAATGCCTGTCATTTCATTTGTTAGCCGTGTCGCAGACGCTGGTCATAGAGTGCCCTCTGCTGTTGTTGTTGTTCTTCTTCTTCTTGTTCTTCTTCTTCTTGTTCTTGCAGAGAAGACAAAACCTCAAAGCTCCACCCATTCTGGGAACCATAGCTCCACCCATTCTGGGAGAGCCTTCATATAAACAAATATCCACCATTTTATTAACTCGCATAGCTTTGAGGCCTGTTTTGTAGGCCCGTGGTGTCTTCCTCTCTCACACAGTTTTATTTCAAATCAAATTCGATATATCATTTCATTTTTCACAATCGCTAACATAGTTTTAGACTCGGTTGAAAAAAAACGGGAAGAAAATCCGATGAAAGTTGCCCTTTATAGAACTAAATGAATTCTCAAAGGCCTGTAACTTCAAGTCCATTGAGATTTATTTTTTTTAAATCGCGGCATGGTCAGTCATACACCGCCCGAAATAAGAGACGGGAAAATGCCGAGATATATATATATTTTGTTTAAATCGCGGCATGGTCAGTCATACACCGCCCGAAATAACAGACGGGAAAATGCCGAGATATCTATCTATAATTCCAGTAATCTCTGTTTGTACGTCTGTACGTTTGTACGTCTGTTTGTCTGTGACCGCTGTTTCTCGACAACCACGGGTCCGATATACTTTTAACTTGCCAGGTATATTGCTGGGGACCCGAGGATGTGCCTTTTCAAGGTTTCATATTAATCGGACAATTACTTACCGAGCTATGTCCAAAAAACGATTCAACCAATCAGAGAGCAGCGAACGATCGCGTGTGCCGAACGTGGAGGACACACTCTGCCTCGGATGGCACATTTGAGAGCGTATTCATTTATTTCACGTTTGCAAACTATGTTGGCGTTAAACTATGTTTTAAAACTAATAAAACCGAATTTGCGATTCATTCGCTTTCCTGCGCGTTTGTGCACGCGATGGCGATTTCTTTACCAAACTCCGGAAGCCGTTCGCTTTGGACCAAACCATTGCATGTAAATAGAGGGGGGGGATTGTCACCGTACTCGCAAGCCGTTCGCTTTGGACCAAACCATTTCATGTAAATAGAGGGGGGGGATATAATTTTAGATATAGATATAGTACGGGCAATGCCCTAGTATTAAAAATTCGTCCATTTGATGACAATCGTCACGATGAAATATTTAATTTATACGTCGTCACAATAATGTGGAGAGAGGAGCATAGCTTCGTTCACTTGTCGCCACACACGGGAAATTGCCGAGATATATTTTTTTTAAATCGCGGCATGGTCAGTCATACACCGCCTGAAATAACAGACGGGAAAATGCCAAGATATATTAAAAATTCGTCGCCACACACGGGAAATTGCCAAGATATATTTTCACTTTGCACAAAAATAACATCAAGTAATCGAATCAATAGGAATGTCCTGTGCCTATAACATCGACGTTATAGGCACAGCTGCATCTAGGCATTGTGTAACATCGACGCGGCTTTTGTTTTAATTAAAACTTTTTGTACTTGTTTTTTCACTTGGAAGAAAACTGCGCTTACAGCAAGTCAATCATGTCATAGGCTTGGGGTCTATACAGGAATCTATATCTCTCTAACTCAGTGTACATTTTTTTTTTTTTTTTTTTTTTTTTAATATATATATATATTTATATATATATATATATATATATATATATATATATATATTGTTACGGTTCTCTACGCCGGCCTTCTTCCCCTTACCAAGGGGGGATTAATCCCCTTGTCTTTGCTGGGCCTGGCGGAACCGAGACATTACATCCCTCCCGGACACGCGCACGGAGTAGGGTTTCGGGACTACTTCTCGCTCGTACCTAATTCCCCGCGCTGCCCTGGGAGCGAGAAAACAAGCCTCGCACGAACCACATGTGGTTTGAGTACGCTGAGCGGATTGCGTACACGTGGTCCGCGCAGTCTTACTTAGTGGAACCCGATTTGAGCGATCTTTTTCGTGCCACGTTTAGTCAAATGGAGAAACCACAGAAACGGTCGAATCAGGAAGAAAGGAAGAACAAACAGTTTAATTATTTCCCACACGTATATACAGTTCGAGGACGAAGAGACACAGAGCAATCCTTAAGCAGTCTTAACTTATCCCTGAGACAACGGGCCCATCTCACACTCACACAGGGAATTGCAGATGGGCAGGTGTTCCCCAATGCGTCCAGAGATGGTCCCCGTCCGGCCCTCCATGGTCCCCGGCATGTCCCGTGAAGATGGTGGCAGGCGAAGGCAGGGACTCGTAACGCGTCTCTCGAACAAACGGATGATGGCCGGAATGGGAGAGGGCGGACTTTAGCGCGGCTGGCGGTTACTCAGCCTTGCTCACTCGCGCGTCTGAAATGCGCTGTATTCGTTCTAAGCACGTCTGGCTGCGCCCGCGTATATGTAGCGGCCAACTCCTCTTCTTCTATGTACTCCGAGCTGGTTAGCGCGCGTTCTCGTGCAAGTTCGTCAAGTTCATCAGCTTTCACCGCTTATCAAGTTCTTTCGCCAATCCTTTTGCCGCAAGTCCTTCGCTGTAAGCCCTCTTACCGCAAGTTCTCTCAAACAAGTCCTCTCTTTCTCTCTCCTCTGCGAGTCCTGGCGTGCAAGTCCTTCTCATTAAGTGTTCCCGCGCTAGTCCTTTCTCTTTCTCTCTCACAGCAAGTCCTTCTCATTAGGTGTTCCCGCGCTAGTCCTATCAGGCAGCAGTCCTGGCGTGCAAGTCCTCTTGAGGGCTTTCGCGCAGCCGGTTTTATAGCTACGCCCCCCGAACCTTCTGGAGCTCACCCGAACCTTCTCACCACGCTCTCTGACGCCACGCCGCCGTCGCCACCTCCGAGCTTTGATTGGCGGCTCGTGCTTACCGTCATCGCTTCTGCCGCTCCACCCTCGACTCCGCCCCGAGCTTTCTAGGCCTGCCTCGTGTTACTGGACAATCGGTGGCAAGTAGGGCCTATTCTCCTGGCTCCTACTCAACGCAGAACTAACAAAGGAAAAGGACTAAGCTTACAAATACTAAGACATAACTATACTATCGCGAGGCTATATGTTGCTTGTGTGACTAGCTATGGGGGACAAACTTTAACCTTTATTAAACTCACTTGACAGACTCAAAACCGCAACAATATATATATATACCTCTCCATCTACCTCCACAGGTCACAATTTTAAACCGATCTTCACGAAACTTCACCAAATGTTGGAGTTGGTAGTCTGACACAATCCAATTTATTTTTGAGGTCAAAAGGTCAACATAGGCCAAAGGTCAACCACTTTTTTCAAATTTCTAAAATCCTCAATATTCATCCAATTCACTTGCAAATTGCATGGGATTTACATATCAGTAAACTAAATTCAACCAACAACTATGTTTGAGGTCAACATAAGTCACAAGGTCAACATAGACCAAAGGGCAACCACTTTTTTCAAATTTCTAAAATCCTCAATATTCATCCGATTGACTTGAAATTTGAATCGGATTAACATATCAGCCTACTGAATTCAGCCACCAACTATTTTTGAGATCAACATAGGCCAAAAGGTCAACATAGGCCAAATTTCTAAAATTGTCAATTTTCATCCAATTAACTTAAAATTTAAAGGCGATTTGCATATCACGTCACTCGGTTCAACCACCAACTATTTTTGAGGTCAAAAGGATGCTCTACCGAGTGCCATTCTACTTTGTTCTCTTTTTCCAAGTGTCGCTCTATGAGTGATTTTTCATATTTATCTTTTTCTTTCTCTATCTCTCTCTATATTCTGATTCTGATGTACCATACTCTGTTGCAGTGCAGCAATGCTGCCAAAGCAGTTTTTTTTAGCAAGAGTTACACTGAGTGGTTTGCCATTGTCATTCCAGTAATAGTCAATGCAGGAATTTGGAATTTGGCTTGGGTGCTGGCTATAGATTGCCTACTCTTCATGAAGGACACCATGGGATCTTTAACATCCACTAACTAATGCCAACAGACGGGACACCCGTTTAATGTCTATCCTATTGTCAGGTCAGGCGAGATCGGTGACTTTCTACAGGTACCATGTAAACCTGTACTAACCTATTTCTTGGTCTGGTATCGGCGACTAAACCGACTCTCCCACCAGGTTTCCTGGTGAGGAACGTGTATGAATATGGACAACCAGCAGGATTAAGAACAAAACCTGTCAAAATGTGGAGGAGCTCCTGTGAGCCAACAGCCATTCATATCTGGTTGCCAAACTGGGTCTGCTGACATCCTCCTGCAATTGGTTTAGCCATTGATAGGAGCCTGGTGACAGGATTTACACTCCGACCACAGTAAAACACTTAATTTTGCAGCATACATCAAACTAAGAAGAACCTGCTCCATGGGAATACCTCCTGTGCAGCTGCCCTTCACAGGACAGCTCATCAAATGACAGGACTGGGGTAAAGTCTTCAGGACCTCCATTCTTTGATGATTGGGGGAAACCATTGGGGAAAACCATTTGGGTCGGGTTGTGGTGGTTTGTGTCGGGGTACTGCTGAGGTTTCGTCCACCAGACGACGGTCTCCTCAGGCTAACCTGATGCGCTCCCTTTTGGTGGGTGCCTGGAATTTCCTCACTCGAAGAGAGGATGATCACCTGTCTCTGCTGTCATCTGAGCTCCAGCGTCTAAACATCAGTATTGCAGCACTTTCTGAGTTTTGGAGACCGGATAGTGGTGAGATCATGGTGGATGGTTACACCTATGACTGGTCTGGTCATTCTGATGGTTACCATTCCATGGGAGTTGCTGTAGCTGTGTCCAACAAGCTGACTCCTATGTTAATTGAGGTAACATGGTGAACGAGCGTATATGAGACTGAGGAATTATCACTCTCTGGGTGTCATTTCCCTGTTCTCTGGATATGCTCTGACTGAGGCTGATCTTTAACATACACCGTTTGACCTTTTGACCGAATTATTAATTTGTCTTCTCTATATTATCATAATAAAACTTTGGTGAAATTTGATGACAAACCCCTTATGGTAAGTTTAAATTTCAGGTCAATTGGATTGAAATTGATGATTTTATGTGATGCTGACCTTTGTCCTTTTGACAAATTATTAATTTTTATTATCATAATCCGGACACACACACTCACACAGAAATGATTGCAAAATCCCGTGTCCTGCTGCACAGGCGACGGGCTAACAAACACATCCCAGATAATGCACCACAACATTGGCTCAGTGTTCCAACCGACCACATTCCATCCTTTGCCAACATTGGGTCAACGTCAGTGTGCCCTTGGGAGTTAGTTTACATTAAAGAATCCAGTGGGTTAGACCCTGAAAATTGAGCAAGGATAAGTTTTTGTTTTTTGTTTTTTGTTTTTTTACAGAATCCAGGCTCGTGTAAGAGCTAACACATTGAACATGAAAACATGCACAGACACATAAAACATACAATGAAGGGAGCGGGAGGCAAGAGGGGGAGAGAGAGGGAAGCACATAAGCACAACAGCAGAGAACAGAGACGTCGGTAGATCTGTGGAAGGGGGGTGGCTGGGGAGGAGGGAGGGTTACACGGTGTAAAGCAAATGAACACTACTAGGAATTTCAGGAAAGAAGTTGGGGATTGAAAGAGGTAGATTTGAGGTGTTTTAACGGTTGAAGAAAATATCAAGGTTTTGGATGGGGGAAGACAAGAGGTGGTGGTGAACAGCTGGTCATAAAGTAGCTGGGAGGGTTGTCCAGACGGTCTTTTCAGAGAGACAAAGTGAGAGTGTGAGATTTGTCAGGATTGAAAGACATGTTCCACTTGTTTGACCAGTTTGTGATTTTGTCCAGGTCTGCAGAGAGTGGAGAGGCTGCTGCCTGCTGATCTGAGGGTTGAGATATGGAGCGGCAGAGAGTGGAGTCATCAGAAAAGAGATAGAGAGGATTTTCCAGAGAGTTGGTCGGATCATTAATGAAGACCAGAAAAAGCACAGGGCCCAGAATACTGCCTTGAGGAACTCCAGCCTGAACAGGAAGGGGAGATTAGAGAATTCCATACAGGGCCACACGTTGACTGCGACCGGTGAGGAAGTCCGCAAGCCATGCATGGAGGTTTCCATGGATACCACAAGAAGAGAGTTTTGTGAGCAGAGCGGGGTGCCAGACCGAATCGAAGGCACGTGATATGTCAAGGAAGACAGCTCTGATTTTCTGTCTGGCATTGAGGACCTCCATCCATTATTGAGACAGCAGAAGCAGCATGTCTCGAGGAGAATGGCCTGGTCCGAATCCAAATTGATGATCGGAGATCAAGCCATTGGAGAAGAGGAAGGATTTGATGTCAGAAGCGATGATTGATTCCATGACCTTGCTGATGATTGGGAACAGCTGATTGGTCTGTAGTTGCAAGGATCTGTTTTTGCATCTTTTTTTGTGGAAAACTGTAATGTTGGCTGATTTCCAAACAGGTGGCAGATGACCTTGACCAAAAGAGCGGGTGAACAGAACAGAGAGGGTGAGATAGAGCGGCAGAGCTGGATTTTAGGACCTGTGGGCTAATGCCGTCTGGTCCAGTTGCAGAATCAGAGTCGACGTTTGACAGAAACTTCTCCACCTTCTCAAGAGAGAAGGACACAGAGTCCAGGAGCAGCTGGGTTCGACTGGGTAAGGTGGGTAGAGAGAGAGATGGGGTTGGGACACAAGATTTTGAGGCAAACACAGAGTTGACGCATTCAGCTTTTTCACGTGCAGTGTCAACTGTGTAGCCGTTTGAGGTAAGGGAGGGGATGGAAGGGGAACAAACACCAGAAAAAGATTTGACCATACGCCATCAGGAGGAGGGTGACAGGTTTTCAGAGTTCAGTATTGAGAGTGGAGAGATCGTGTTTCCTGGCTCTCCTGAGGGTAGACACACATACTTGTTCCGAGCTTTGTGAAAAGAACTGAGATTGCCTTCAGTTGGGTTAGCCTTCTAAGAGGCAAAGGCAAGTTGTTTCATGGCAACTGCCTCACCACAAGATTCATTGTACCATGGACGGGAGGAAGGGTATGACAACTGAAGACAAGATGGGATGAATCTGTGAATGAGAGAGAGCAATTTACTTTGGAAGAATTCCCAGGAAGAGTTTATGTCAGAGGCAGTAGAGATGGCAGACCAGTCCAGATGATTGATGGCTGCTTGAAGTCCATGCCAATTGGCCTGAGTGAAAATTTTTAGGCAGCAACAGGACAAATTCGACTAAAACTCTTGTTGCAGACTCTTAATTGTGAAAAGGCAGTTAATTTTACGCTTGTGTGTGTAAATATAGGTGAAGAAATTATTCGCATGAGATAGCATATCCTTCCTTCCTGCCAGCTCGGCTTTCTGCTCAATGTTCTGTGCAGATGAAATCCCAAGTCGGATAATAAAAGCTTTTTATGATGCAATTCCTGGTCAATTCACATTTTAATTAATTAGCGGTTTCCTTATGTTACAGTTGTTGCCAATTTAGTGTTTTTAAGCTGATGAATTATCATGGAAAACAGCAATTGTCTTCAGCAATAATTTTTCATGTTCAGTGAATCTGGCCAAATAAAACAGGTGGCAATAATATTTTAATTATTTGTTTTACAGCCATAATCGTACCTTTTTTTTTTCTTTTTTTTTGTATACAACATCGAGGCTCGTGAAATAGCTAACATTAATCACACAAAAAGACAAACCGACACACAAAACACAAAAAACAAGGGGAGCGGCAGACAAGATGGGGAGAGAGGGGGAAGGACACAAAAGAGAGGGGGAAGAGGGGGGAAGGACACAAACACAACATTTGAGAGCAGGGACATCGGGAGGACTTGGGGGGAGGTGGGAGAGGAATAAAACATATGAACACTGCAAGGACTCTGGGGTGAATTACCGGGGGTAGAAAAGATCAAGGTTTTCGATGGGGGAAGATAAGAGATGGTGGTGAACAGCTGTTTTAAAGACCTGGAGGGAGGAGTGGGATTGAAGGGAGTGGGGGAGTTTGTTCCAGAGGCGGGAGAAAAGGGGAATGAAAGAGTGAAGGTGAGCAGAGAGCCTAGACTTTGGCAGTTTAACCATAAGAGGGTTGCAGGCAGATCTTGTGCGACCTGAAGGAATATTGGGGGGACAGAGCACAGAGAGAGCTGGGGGAGCAAGGCCGGAGAGGAGTCGGTAGAAGACAGAAAGACCACCAACCTGCCTGCGGTGAGTGAGTGAAAGGCCCTCGGTGTTGACTACATCGCAGGAGATTCCAATGATTCTGAAAGCTTTGGCCTCAACAGCGTGAAGCCGAGCAAGGTGTGAGGCAGGAGCACCAGCCCAGAGGGGGGAACAGTATTCCATTGAGCTGCGGATGAAAGCCTTGTATGTGGTGAGGAGCTCAGGTGTGCCAAGGAAGGACTTCGCACGACGGAGGATGCCCAGTCGGCGACTGGCTTTGGAGGCCAGCTTGGAAATGTGGTTTTCCCAAGAAAGATCATGGCAGATAGTGAGACCCAAAAGCTTGAGCGACAGAACTTCTTGGAGAGGATTGTTGAGAAAGTAGATGGGAGGGTTGTCCAGTCGGTCCTTTCGGAGAGACATTGTAAGAGTGTGAGATTTGTCAGGATTGAAAGACATGTTCCACTTGTTTGACCAGTCTGTGATTTTGTCCAGGTCTGCAGAGAGTGAGGAGGCTGCAGACTGCCGATCTGAGGGATGAGGAATGGAGCGACAGAGAGTAGAGTCGTCAGCAAAGAGATAGAGAGGATTTTCAAGAGAGTCAGAGAGATCATTGATGAAGACCAGAAAAAGCACAGGGCCCAGAACACTACCTTGGGGAACTCCAGCCTGAACAGGAAGAGGAGATGAGAGAAACCCATTCAGGACCACACGTTGACTACGACCAGAGAGGAAGTCCGCCAGCCATGCGTGGAGATTTCCATGGATACCAAAGGAGGAGAGTTTGGTGAGCAGAGCAGGGTGCCAGACCGTATCGAAGGCACGTGAAATGTCAAGGGAGACAGCTCTAATTTCCTGTTTGGCGTTGAGGACCTCCATCCATTGTTGAGAAAGCAGAAGCAGCATGTCCAGAGTAGAGTGACCAGGTCTGAAACCAAATTGATGATCAGAGATCAAGCCATTGGAGAAGAGGAAAGATTTAATATCTGAAGCAATGATGGATTCCATGACTTTGCTGATAATTGGGAGAAGGCTGATTGGTCTGTAGTTGCTGTTATCTGTTTTTGCACCTTTTTTGTGCAAACCGGTGATGTTGTCTGATTTCCAAGCAGATGGCAGATGACCTTGAGCAAAAGAGAGGGTGAAGAGAACAGAAAGAGGGAGTGAAAGAGCAGAAGAACATGATTTTAGGACCCGTGGGCTGATGCCGTCAGGACCAGTTGCAGAATCAGAGTCGAGGGTTGACAGAAACTTTTCCACCTTGTCAGGAGGAAAGGACACAGAGTCCAGGAGCAGCTGGGTACGACTGGGTACGGTGGGTACAGAGAGGGATGGGTTTGGGACACAAGATTTAGAGGCAAACACAGAGTTGAGGCATTCAGCTTTTTCACGTGCGGAGTCAGCCGTTAAGCCGTTTGAGGTGAGGGAGGGGATGGAGGGGGAACAAACACCAGAAACAGATTTGACCAGACGCCACCAGGATTTGGAAGAGGGAGACAGATAAGAGAGTTCGGTCTTGAGAATGGTGAGATATTGTTTCCTGGCTCTCCTGAGGGTGGACACACACTTGTTTCGGGCTTTGTGAAAGGAAATGAGATTTCCTTCCGTTGGATTTGCTTTCCAGGAGACGAAAGCAAGTTGTTTCAGGGCAACAGCCTCACCACAAGAATCCGTGTACCATGGATGGGAGGAAGGGTATGACAACTGAAGACGAGATGGTATAAATCTGTGCATGAGAGAGAGCAATTTACTTTGAAAGAATTCCCAGGATGAGTTGATGTCAGAGGCGGTAGAGATGGGAGACCAGTCCAGATGATTGATGGCTGCTTGAAGACCGTGCCAGTTGGCCTGAGTGAAATGCCAGACTCGTCGACGCTGAGGAGGCTCTCTGAGAATGGTCAGAGAGATGTCCACTTTGACAAGCACATGATCAGATGAGCCGATTGGAGCAGAAGAAGAGCAGCAGACATTTTCAGGGAAGTTTGTCATAACCAAATCCAGAAGAGAAGATGCTCCGTTGACTGAGATCCGGGTCGGGAAATTGACAGATTGTGTCAGTCCCAGTGAGTCGCAGAAGTCCTTTGCTGAAGAGCCATGGCTGGTGAGAGAGGTACCCACACCCAGCCAACTGGCATGGTGACAATTGAAATCACCACATATGAGGAAGAGAGAGTTGGGATGGGTAGATAGAAGTTGGTCCATATTATCAGACAGTGAGATGTAGATGGAGTCATCGCTGTTTGGTGGACGGTACAACACACATATGAACAAAAGGTGGGAGCGAAGGGGAAGCCGTAGCCAAAGGTGTTCCTGGGGGTGAGGTGGAGAGAGGGCAGTGGAGGGCGAGTGAGGAAGAGAGTTTTTTATAAAGATAGCAACCCCACCTCCAGAACGAGGCTCAGGTCTATCATACCGGAGGAGGGAGTAACCTGGGAGAGATACCAAGGCATCAGAGACATCATGAAGGAGGAAAGTTTCTGTTAAGCAGATCACATCTGGTTTGTCAGAAGCAACCTGTATGGAGAGGCAACCTGTCAGACCTTAAACTGCTGTCAGAAGCAACCTGTCAGACCTTAAACATTATCTTATTTTCATGACCTTATCATTATCTTATTGGCCTTACCATTGTCTTATTGCATGAGGTAGGCTGGAGAAAGTATTTTCTTTGTCTTTCACTAACCGGCTGGATTGGCCTGACGTTTGACGAAGTAGGTTAGAGCAGGAATTATTTGTTCATTGTGCCAGTGATAACTCACCGACTCTTCGCGAAGGACACCGTGGAATATTTAACGTACACCAATGGATGCTGGCAGATGAGACGTCCAGTTTAACTTCCAACCTCGGGATGACACAGACATTGATTGATGTATCGCCCTGCCTGCGAAACACCAGGATGACTGTTTATGGCAAGGCCGATATTCAAACCCTGGCTCGACAGCTCAGAGGTGAGGGTGCCTTCCCCATGGCTACCCTGCCAGTCATAATATCACTCATCAAAATTATTTATAATCACTTAAGTACTGATCCATGCATCATTTTTGTTTTGGCCACGTTTGATTGGGTGTTTGCATAGTGCACTGATTGGGTTAGTGAGTTGCACTATGTTCAAAGAATACTGCAGTAGCAGTGCAACCATGCTACCTTATCCATCATGGTATGGAAGGCAAATACATTGTCTGTCACTTCATAAGACACCGTTCATCGTGGGAATGTTTCATTTATGCAATCAAAATCCACTTGGAATACCTGGAAAGGATGTATCTGCACACAGCTTTGTGTTTGGCATCAGCTGAGAGACTCTTTCACACATGCTGTCCTTTCCACGGTGTGTCAAATTGTTTAAAATGTTGATTTTGTTGATTCAGGAGCACATGTCTCAGTGAGCAAATAATTTCACCTGGTTGGGGAGGTCTTCAGACTGAGCATTGTTTCAGGGCCTCTTGCAAAAGCCATTGTATCTTTCGCAACTATCACATCCTGCTGGGAGCTTTGCATTTCTTCCTCCCCTCGGGCATGTCTCATCTGCTCCCCGCTGCTTTTATGCCAAGAACACCAGATGAAATAGAGAGCACCATATTGCTGAGACCATATACTCTTTCTCATGATGTAAGCCTCAATATCACCTTTATTGTATTGTGCGTGAAACTTGAGATTTTATAAACTAGTGAGGTACCCGTGCTGCGCACGGGTGGGAGACCAGAAGCGAACAGACAATGCAGAAACGGCGAACGCTAAAGCATGAAACCAATAAATTCCACATTCCTGTAGCACCTTCAGTCGCACGTCAGACATGGACAGCAAGTTCATGAAGGACTTCCATGAAAAACGTACCCGTTCGCAAACAAACAGGTACGTTTGTTCCATACCCAGAAAATGGCGAATCTGCATATGGCGATCCGCGAATTCACGTTTAGAAAGTAGAAACCATCATGGCATTTCGTCATTCACTTGAACTCGATATCTCCTTTTTCATTCCAAACAGCATAACTCCAATCACAAATTAAATAACATTAATATAAACAAGAAACTTTCAACAACATTCGTGACATAAACAAATATTTAAATCCTGATGTGAAGTTCCGTATGGTTGGGTGAACACAATTACGAATTCAAAATCGTAATTGTATTCACTCAATTCCAATCATCAATTGATACTTTAACAAAACGATTAACACGATTAACGTTTAACGATTTAACATTACGATTGAATGACGGTTGTATTGGGATATTATCAAACCCACGCATTGCCGTCATCTGTCCACTTCCGTATTCGCTGCAGGTTCGTAATTCTCATCAAAATCGTTCTAATCAGAATTATAGTAAGATGTTGTTTTGCTTGTACATATCCAGCATCCGTCAAATATCTGACGGAGGTGCTGAGGATGCTTCATAGTTCTTTAATATCAGCATCTGGTTGAGGAATGAGCAAGAAGCATCATTGGTAGATTTGCATCTTAAAACTTGATTCTACTATTAAAATTCCCTTTCACATTGTTAATTATTCTCAGTATTTCTGTCCCTAACTTCAATGAATCCTAACTCATTGTGATTCCTTTGAATACCCTTGTGAAGTCAGTGGTTTATTTCATCACAATATTTCATAGTGAAGTCTTGATCAATGAAAAATTCTGAACAAAGCAAATATGTAAAATTGTGTTCCCAACCACTGAAATTCTGTCAGTAATTTGCTTCTGGTTGTCCCTTTGTGCACTCAGTGGGCCAGTTATGTGAGGGCAGCCGTGCGCAAGGAGAAGGGCCTTCCCATTCTGGTAGAGCTGCTCCGGGTGGACAACGAGAGGGTCGTGTGTGCCGTCGCCACTGCACTGCGCAACATGGCGTTGGACACACGTAACAAGGAGCTCATTGGTCAGTTCTGCGCAGCCCGAGAATTATTTCTCAGAATACATGTTTCTCCCACTGCAATTGGTGCGCAAGTAAATGTCTGTCAAGTGTCTCTACCATGGCAAAGGACACTTAAGCTCGGCATGAATGGTTGAAGTAGCCTTGTTTTTTCCAGGCACGGAAGCAGGCCTTATTGCTTTGCTTGCCATATCTTTATGGGAGATGTGATTACGACAATCATAAATGGGGAACGATGTAAGATCTAGTACATCCTCATGCGTTGCTGCTTTATCTTTCCTTTCATTCCTCCACCGGTGCATTCAACTTTGTAATTCCGCAGCTTTGCGGGGGTTCTTGTGGGGTATCCTATCACACTGTTATTGCTTTGCCAGCAGGTGGCATATCACTCGGCCTGTACTGTTTATCGTTTTAACCCTCATTACCTGCTCGCTCTCTTACTCATTTTGTAATGTATTTTTTTGTCCTTCATTTTCATATGCGACGTTAATAAGCAATTTTTAAAACAGTTGGGAATGGTATTAGATAGTTGATGTTTATAAGGGAGTAATGAAAGCTGCGGATTTTTGATTGCAAATATGCATGCACTCAAACCTGATTTCAGGATGTTATTACAAGATCAAAATGTGCTTCTCAAACAAACGAACCGATAACGAATTCAGCTGTGCTACAGCTCAATGTAATTGTGTTTTTGGGAATGTGGGTTATTGTCTCGTTAATCCATAAGTGTAATTCGGGAAGCCACATCGTGGTAACTAACGAAAAATCATGTACCGGTATCAAAAGTTGTTTGGATTTCGTGCTAAGGACAATCGTCGAACTGTTTATTTCTGCTGAGAATAGCAGCCAACAAAGGCCAACTTTGGATGTAATCCATTGAATTGAAATTAAGATTATACACTTCTTCGTTCGTAATAGAGTCCCTCACTTCATAAAGAAAAGTAACTAGAAAGCATCCCAAATTGCAAGGCTTGTCCACATCCGCTTTGTACTCAAACTAAACTTCAGGAAAACAACAACTAAAAAAAAATGCAAAATATATTCATTATTGTTTTCTACATTAGCCCTGGTGTTGGGCTAGCGGCTAGGGTGCCAGCTTAGGATCCAAGGATCCTGGGTTCGAATCCCGGTCGATCGCTGAATTAACGCCAGGGGGGTTGACTCAGCCTGTCATCCTTCCGAGGTCGGCAAATTGAGTACCAGTTCACTGGTAATTCCCTGCTTGTCGTAAAAAGGCGACAAAAAGGGTTGGCGTCAGGAAGGGCATCCAGCCGTAAAACATCGCTTCAAAAAGGGGACCAACAAACAACAACAACCACGGTCCCCGAAAAGGCCAACCCCCGCTTTGCGGGGAAAAATGGCCTCTAAACGGTGGTTTATTGTTTTATACATTCTAATAATAAAGATTTGTTGAAAATTTGATGACAAAAGTTCGAATGGTAAGCTAGAAAGCATCTTAAAATGCAAGTGGACAAAATAAAGAAAAACCGAAGCAATTTAAAAAAAAACTCCAGTGCATAATAAGGGATATTTCTACTTCCTGTGACTTTACCCTTTGACATTTGACCTACTCATTAATTGCTCTTCTTCATATTCTCATAATAAAGGCATTTTTTCCAAGCTGGCCTCCAAAGCCAGTCGCCGACTGGGCATGCGAAGTCCTTCCTTGGCACACCTGAGCTCCTCACCACATACAAGGCTTTCATCCGCAGCTCAATGGAATTCTGTTCCCCCCTCTGGGCCGGTGCTCCTGCCTCACACCGAGCTCGACTTCACGCTGTTGAAACCAAAGTTTTCCAAATCATTGGAATCTCCTGCGATGAAGCTAACTCCGAGAGCCTTTCACTCACTCACCGCAGGCAGGTTGGTGGTCTTTCTGTCTGCTACTGACTCCTCTCCAGCCTTGCTCCCCCAGCTCTGTCTGGGCTCTGTCCCCCAAATATTCCTACAGGTCGCACAAGATCCGCCTGCAACCCTCTTATGGTTAAACTGCGAAAATATAGGCTCTCTGCTCACCTTCACTCTTTCATTCCCCTTTTCTCCCGCCTCTGGAACAAACTCCCTTCAATCCCACTCCTCCCTCCAGGTCTTTAAAACAGCTGTTCACCGTCATCTCTTATCTTCCCCCATCCAAAACCTTGATATTTTCTACCCCTGCTAATTCACCCCAGATACACTTTTTTGAAATTCCAACTTCTTTCCTGGAAGTCCTTGCAGTGTCCATATGTTTTATACCTCTCCCACCTCCCCCCAAGCCCTCTCCCTCCCACAGTTCTCTCGATGTCCCTGCTCTCAAATGTTGTGTTTGTGTCCTTCCCCCTCTCTCCCCATCTTGTCTTCTGCTCCCCTTATTTTGTGTTTTATGTGTCGGTTTGACTTTTTGTGTGATTAATGTTCGCTCTTTCACGAGCCTCGATCTTGTATACAAAAAAAAATTTAAAAACGTTTTAAAATTTTTTTGATGACAAAGGCTCAAATGGTTAAAAAGTTGTGGCCTCGACACACACACACGCACACACACACACACACGCACACACACACACACACACAAGCGACTGCAATACCTTGACCTCCCACTGCGTGGGCGGACTGGCTAAATATATTGTTTATATTCACAGTTGCCGATGCATTGTAGAGATCATTCAGCTGAGACTGTGTGCGCCGGACACCTTGCATCATGTGGAGCCGATGTGAATCAATACCTTCTCCTGATGTACAGCAATTCAGCATAGGAAGTCATTTCGTGGACACTGTTATGTATCCATTGAATACTTGATAGGGGCAAAGGAACATCCATTTTCCCTTTGAATGAGATGTCTCTTTTGATCACTCCCATTTCTTGGACATGTACTTTGAATGAGGAAATGCTGAACTGAAGATTTTTTATTTTTTTTGGACAGTGATTTTAGCTCTTCATATACCTTGTATATAAATCACATGCAGGACAAAGACATAATGGTAACTCAGTGGCTATTTGCCCATGAGTTACAGGAACCTTAGGATGCGGTGACCAATTTAACATGTTTGGGTAATTTGAACCTGAAATTCACTTGATGGACCAACATACTGACATACATGGAGGCATATTCCTGTTTAAATAATGTCTGGCAAATCAGCAAAATGACATTTGCTGGAGCCGTGTCTGTAAACCATTAGAAAAGTACTTGGCTCTTGCCTTAGCATTGCCCATTCTCCCCTGAGCCTTGCTAATAAAGCCTGAGTATAACTTTGGTGCACCTGCCAAATGATCATGTGACCAGGTTAGAGCAGGGATTTCGATTTTTGGTGCAGCGCACAGTGACTGACCATTGTGAAATAAATTGTTGGTTCTTTGACGTCCTCCAGCAAATATTAGCAAACACCTACCCAGTTTAACATCTCTCGAAAGGATGGAACAAGTAATAAATGCATATGCACACCTAAGAAACACCAGGATGAGAGTTTATCGTGGGGTTGGGAATCAAACCCAGACCTGGCAGTTCAAAAGTGAGCTCACAAACTATCCGCTATGCCGCCAATCCATTTATATTTGCATTATGAAACAACTTCACTTTTATGCGGAGCCTGTGCTTCTACGACTTTGTCTTAAAGTAGATTTTCATGAGATTTGCTCAGGCTTTGGCATTTAAAAAAAGCTTTTGTTGATCCGTTTGCAACAGCATGGCTCGTTTTCCCCTCTTGGAGAGCAAATTCGACATTCCCTCTTCAACCGCCAGCCATTATGCAAGACACAGACATCGCTCCTATACCATTAGCGATCTCCTTTCCTATAAGTAATAAACAATTGATGGAATCGCAATTCGTCTTAGTCTGAGCTGTTGTAGCGTTTTAGAAGATCTTTATTTAACAGTACGATAAGGCTCATGGAGGAGTTTGCATAAAAATCCACTAGGACAGTAGAAGGCCAGACACTCACTCAAAGGATATGGACGCATCAACATAGTTTCTCAGATTGGGACCTGGGATCCCAGAACCTTGAGCTATGTGATCATTTGGGAATGCAAAGCAGGCCAATCATGTTTTCTTTCTTTTTCTGGGATGTCTTTGACGCATCGTCAGATATAACATCGTAAAAGGCCTAGCTGATTGACTCAATATTGTTTGAACATCAAAATCCTGTGTTCAACGTCTCCAACCAATCCTAATGGTTTTGCTTTCTCTGCTGTAGAAATATAACTTTTTTTATCTTATCTTGTCATCTCAAAATGAACATGTTGGGCTGTAAAGATTGTTTTCATGATTTTTTTACACTTATTCAGATCACCTGTAATTCAAATTTTCCTCTCTGTCATTTTCTCTTTGGCTGTCTTTTTGTACACATTACGGCTAATTTTATCCGAATGGAACACGGTTATGAACTTTTCAGGAATGCTGCACACTCTGAACACTTTTTGGTGATTGTGTACTGTCACTGCTTTTTCAGGGAGGGTGCACATTGTCATGGGTTTTATGAAGAGGGACCATTGGTCGTGGCTTTTTCATCTCATATCCTCTCATAACCCCCTTTAGATGTTCCTTCACTGGACTCATGTGTTTTTCTTTCACTAAGTTGAAAACCGCATTTTTGTGCTTTTTGGCGAAGTAATAGACACTGAATTCATTTTTAGGAATCCTGGAATTCTGATCCTGGAAGCCTATGATTTGGCACTTTGTATGTCTGTACACATGTGTTTACATTTTGAACCTCTTCTGTCAAACCGATATTTGGATTTTCACAAAACATGGCAGACATCTTCAATATGGTAGCCATGCTCAAATTTTTGAGCCACCCCTTAACTCTCGTATTAAAGTTTGTCAACTTGGATCAAAACGTTTTTACCTCCGCCACCTAAGCTGGACGGAAGTTATGTTTTCACCCATGTCTGTCTGTCTGTCTGTTTGTCTTTCCATTTGTCTGGCTGTTTGTCTGTCTGAGAGCAGGATATCGCAAGAGGTTTTAGATGGATTCGGACAAAATTTGGTGGACAGGTTATGTTTGTGTGGGAAGGAAGAATTGATTCGATTTTGGTGAAGATCTGGATCTGAATCCAGATACTATAATTTTTCAGTGATTCTTCACCTTTGAGAGGTGGGGCCAAAAACTATATATAACATGATATCTCAAAAAGTTGTGGACGAAGTTTGACAAAATTTGGTGGATGAGTTGGTTCAGTGACAAGAACTAGCCCATTATTACTTTCTGAGATTACCAGATTTGAATCTCGTAAAGGTTTGAATCTGGCAAAGGTTTGAATCTGGTAAAGGTTTGAATCTGGCAAAGTTTTGAATCTGGTAAAGGTTTGAATCTGGTAAAGGTTTGAATCTGGCAAAGTTTTGAATCTGGTAAAGGTTTGAATCTGGTAAAGGTTTGAATCTGGTAAAGGTCACCTACTTTCTGACCCAGCTATGTTCCCTCTCCCCCTCAATCCTCCTCCTTGGTGATTTCAATATCCACATGGACTCCACTGACTCCACAATAACCACTGACTTCACTGATTTACTCACCTGCTTTAACCTCACTCAACATGTCGACTTTCCTACCCATATCCGTGGTCACATTTTGGACCTTGTCTGCTCCACTGGATTAAATTTGCACCATCTCTATGGCTCCGACCTCACCCTCTCTGACCACTTAGCCATCACTCTGACCATCAACATCCCCGCCCCAACACCAAGGCATTATCGCACAATCAACTTCCGTAAGCTAAACGCTCTTTCACCTACCTCATTCTCATCCACCCTCTCTGAAAAAATGTCCACTTCTCCCTTCATTGACCTCCACACCCCTTCCGACCTCACTGACTACTACAACCACACTCTCTCCTCCTGCCTTGACCAGCTTGCGCCTGTAAAAACCAAAACAGTTTCTTTCACCCATTCTGCTCCCTGGTTTACCCCTGAACTCCACCTGATGAAAACTCGTGCTCGCCAACTTGAAAGACTCCGCAATAAAACGGGTCTCACAGTTCACTCCCAAGCCTACAAGGACCACATACAACACTACAAAGATGCCCTCTCCCACGCCCGCTCTGCCTACTACTCTCAAATTATCCACTCTGGCTCCGGAAACCCAAAAGCACTCTTCTCGACAATAAACAAACTCCTCCGCCCCCTGAACACCACCACCCAGTCATTCACAGTAGACAACTGCATCTCCTTCCTCTCTTTCTTCCAACGCAAAATTGACAACATCTACAACAGCTTGACCACCGCCGCACCCGCTCCCCCTCCAACCACCTGCCCCCCCTTGTCCTGCCATCCCCTGTCTCGGTTCTCCCCAATCTCCCCTACTGACCTCTCTGAACTCCTCATAGGAATGAAAACTGCCACCTGCACTCTTGACCCCATCCCCTCCAGCTTTGTCAAAGCCTCCCTCCCTGCTCTCTCTCCACTTATCATTGCAACAATAAACTCCTCCCTGTCTACAGGCATCGTCCCACCTTCCCTCAAAATTGCTGCTGTTACCCCCATTCTAAAAAAACCTGGTCTAAACCCTGACACCCTAAACAACTTCAGACCCATCTCCAACCTACCCTTTCTGTCAAAAGTTTTGGAACGCGCTGTAGCCACTCAACTCAAACATCATCTCTCTGCCAATAACCTGTATGAAACATTCCAATCCGGATTCCGGTCCAAGCACAGTACTGAAACTGCTCTCCTCAAAATCACCAATGACCTTCTCCTCTCCTCTGACGCTGGCAACCTCAACATTCTCGTCCTCCTCGACCTCAGCGCTGCCTTTGACACCATCGATCACACTATCCTCCTCACCCGACTTGAATCCACCTTTAACGTTACCGGCACTGCCCTCTCTTGGATTAAATCATACCTCTCTGACAGATGCCAGTTCATCTCCATCAATAACTGCAAATCCCCCACTGCTCCCCTCCCCCAAGGTGTCCCCCAAAGTTCAGTTCTTGGCCCCCTCCTCTTCATCCTTTACCTGTCCCCGCTCGGTCACTTAATCCGCCGTCATGGTCTCCAATTCCACTGCTTCGCCGATGACATCCAGCTTTTCATCTCCACCAAGTCCGTCTCCACCGACACCCACTCTATCCTGACAAACTGCATCACTGAAATAAAATCCTGGCTTCAAATCAACTTCCTCAAGCTTAACTGTGATAAATCTGAAATAATCATCATTGGCCCAAAAACGCTCACAAAATCCACCCATAACTTTGCCCTCAACATCGACGGTATCCCAGTATCCACCTCCCCTCACATCCGGAATCTTGGCGTCATCTTTGACCAAACCCTTTCCTTCGACAAATACACTAAACAGATCACAAAGTCAGCCTTCTTTCACCTGAAAAACATTGCCCGTCTCCGCTCATCCCTCTCCTCCACGGCTGCAGAAACCCTCATCCACGCCTTCATCACCTCCCGTCTGGACTACTGCAATAGCCTCCTCTATGGTTCACCCTCAAAAATCACCAATAAACTCCAATACATTCAGAACTACGCTGCCCGTCTACTCACCCATTCCCGGACCCGTGACCACATCACGTGACCTTTACAAGCTTCACTGGCTCCCCATCCCCCAGAGAATCCAGTACAAAATCCTCCTCTTGACATACAAAGCCCTCCATAACCTGGCCCAATCCTACCTGGCTGACCTCCTCTCCAGACACACTCCCACCCGCAACCTCCGCTCTGCTGGTACCAACCTCCTGACCCCCTCCATCCGGACCAAATTCAGATCCTGGGGGGACAGGGCCTTCTCCATCGCTGCTCCCACCCTCTGGAACTCACTACCTCACACCATCAGAGACTCCTCCTCACTCACCACATTCAAAACATCACTAAAGACCCACCTGTTCAACACTGCATTCAACATTCAACCCACAGCATTTAACCCCTGACTATCTCTTCTCCTTCTCCCTCCTTTTGCTTTAAATATTTCCCTATTGATTCTTGTCTTTTTGCAATTGTTGTTTTCATGTATTGTTATGCATTATGTTTGCCACTCTGTCAAAGCGCCTTTGGGCTTCTGGAAAAGCGCTATACAAAATAAATGAATTATTATTATTATAATTATTATTAGGTTTTGGTTAAGGTCGGATGCTGATCCGGCCTATCAGTGGGCTATAAAACGTAAACTGCTCAACCTGGAGGAGGTATGCGCTCTACTGAGTGTCGTTCAAGGTGTAATGCCTTTTTCAACCATTACTCACACACTTAGCAAAGTATTACAATTGAATTGTTCATTTTCTTCCTTCATTGGACACACCAATGAAGGTTTACCAAAGCTGTCCTCAGAATCATGCTTTATAGAGGCTCATTGTGGGCCAAGTAAAACAGCCTCTTTATTCATTCCTCAAATATCTTGTATTGCCAGGCCTAGGTGGCCACAGGGTCATTGCACCTTTATTACATTTTACAGGATAAAGCGAAATGCTTGTAAGCTAGTTTCCAAGGAATTCACTGAAGCAAGGCCTCCTTCATTTGCATTGCGTTGTGTTCCCTGGCTATGTTAGGAAAGTATGCGCTCCGTGACTTGGTGCAGCGGCTACCAGCAAGTGATGGCTCATCACGCACCGGCGCAGAGGTGAGCACAGCAGCCGTTTGCTGTGCCCTTAACGAGGTGGTTGGCCGCAACCTGGAAAATGCCAAAGCCCTGCGGGACGCCGGAGGCGTTGATCGACTCGTCACTATCGCTCGGGGAAAAGCAGGAAGGTGGGAATTCGGGAATGAATGAAGGATCGTTTTAACGCCATTTTCCCCGCTAGAGCAGGAGTTAGCCTTGCGGGCCCCATGACAATCATGGTTTCCTGTTTGAGGCAATGTTTTTATGGCCGGATGCCCTTCCTGGCGCCAACCCTTAGTCGCCTCTTGCGATCCGCAGGGATACGGTGTACCTATTCTAAACCGGGGTACACACCGGGATCGTTCATCCCAGCAAGCTGGTACTCAATTTGCCGACCTCGGAAGGATGACAGGCTGAGTCAACCCCCCTGGTGTTAATTTAGCGATCGACCGGGATTCGAACCCAGGATCCTAGGATCCCAAGCCTGCACCCTAACCGCTAAGCCAACACCAGGCTTTGTGTTCCGGGAATGCTTGGTGGATTGTCTTTCCCTGAGTTGCATGAAAATTATTATATGAACGTGCAGCCTAATGATCTTAATCCAAGTGTTTATCCCGATCGAGCATTCCATAAGCGCTGACCATTTAACAGACGACAAAATCTGCCTTCTTTTTTGGAAAATCAATGCACAGGTAAACATTGGAGAACGCAGGTTTGACATTGTTCCAACAACATCATACTTGTAAAAAAAAAAAGACCATCCCATCATTTCCGTCTTCCGAGAAGAGTCGAAAGCAAAGCTAAACCGAGTTTGTCAGCCCGAGTAGCCATTTTAATGCCATTTTTATGAGATCTGATAGTGAATCATTGTTTCTGTCTCGCAGACATCCCCCCAAGGTGGTTCGGGCCGCAGCACAGGTTCTGTGTACTATGTGGCAGTACCGGGATCTGCGTAGTCTCTACAAGAAGGTCAGCATCACCTCCATCAATACAGACCGTTGGTTGTAATCGTATATTATTTTGAACCACATCATACAACCTTTGTAACAATCAACAACATATCAGAAGCCTTGGGATACAAAACATCATTTGAAGCAGAGAAAATTTGAAGTTGGGGTATTAATTGAAAGAGTTTGGAGATTATGAGGCTGGAGTGGTGGCATCTGGCCCTGCTTTGTTTCAGATCCTCTGGCTTCGTATATCCAATGTTTTGCTAATCTCACCGGTGCCTTGCTGCCCAAAACCAAGCAAATCCATGACTTCAAACACTGTTCCCTTCCGGCACTGTGCACAGAACCTCGCAAGAGTATATTATGCCATATGTACAAAGAGTATGTAGGCCCGAACTTTACCGTCGCCTACTTTTGAACATTAGCATGCATTATGAAAGACTGCGCGCGTGCTGATAAATGGTTGACTGGCAGGAACAAGAGCGATAAAGTTCGACGTCTAACCGTGGCTTTTATAGTCGCTTTTCTCTTTTCTTTTTTTCCTCTTTGTCTGAAATGAAGGACGGCTGGAACCAGGCAGATTTTGTGTCTCCCATTTCGTGGTCTGACTGGGACAGACAGAAGTCATGTGAGACGCTGTCTTCATCTCCTGCTATTCGCAGACCGTCTCCCATCAGTCAGTCAGGTGGCTACCAATTGTGATAAACAATATGAGCTTAAATAAACAAAAGAGTTTTCTTTTGGCATCGGTCTTCCACTTTTAGTCCGTGTGACATTGTTCTTCAGATTCAGCACAAAGATCTTCCATGAATTGATCAATGGAGATGCATATCGTGTTCTGTTTTGTGTTTAACAAAGTCGGATGGCGAAACCATGCTTATCACTCTGCTTGCCTTAACAAGGGGGGAATTAAATGCTTCCTGAGTATGGCAGTGCAAATAAGGCCTTGAGTTTTATTGGAAATGTCCATGGGTTAATGCCATTAAGAAAAATTGGTATAGCATTGAGAACTGTTGGTGAAGGTTGTACGTGGAGCGGTTCTGCGGAGTAGCTGCACAGCCTTGCACATTGCCTGGTAGAAATGTCCAGATCTGTAGGGCCACAGCTCACCCTCTCTGCCCATTGTTGCAAAAGTTGGGAGCGTAGCCTCATCACGTGAGCTACTCGGAGCAGAGGAGCGACGGACGGTTGAGGGGGTGAAGCGGCGAAGTACGTCAGCATCACGCTGTTTGCCCGGACAGCCGGAGCCACCACCAAGAGATGCTGCCCGTGGAGGTGAACCTTCACGTTTTGTGTTGTCCATGTAGAAATCAGATACCCAAATACAAACTTCTTACATGATAACAACCTGGATGTTTTGACTGCATAGTACTATAGACTCATTAAGACATATAGTCGTTGAGATGGATTCTGGCGAGATAATTGCAAAATATCAAGCAAAATAATTATTGCATACTTATTTATTCATCAAATCGTTTATTTATTTATTTTTCCTACAGTTATATCAAAATTAATTCAGAGGCATTGTTTTAATGGTAGTCTGCTGTATTTAAGTTATCTTGCTAAATTTTCAGATATACAGTTATCAAAATTTAGATTTTATAAATGGGAGCAACAAATAGTAAGGGGACATTTTGAAATCCTGTTGGAAGGAGCAGGGTTGGAGGGTAGGGAGATCATGTGAAAATTATTTACTCATAACCTGGGAGGAGTTACAAAAAGGTGTAATTTATACAACTAGTGAGGTACCCGTGCTACGCACGGGTGGGAGGCCAGAAGCAAACAGACAATGCAGAAACGGCGAATGCTAAAGCATGAAACCAATACATTCCACATTCCTGTAGCACCTTCAGTCGCACGTCAAACATGGACAGCAAGTTCGTTAAGGACTTCCATGAAAAACGTTGCCGTAATCGGTCTTCTTCCGCATTCGCGGCAGGTTCATAATTCTCATCAAAATCTAAACAGTATTTGTAGAATTTCAATAAAAGCCACATCACTGTTCATATCGGTAAATATTATTCCATCGTGTTTGGAAAACCTGAAAAAATTGGAAAAACAATATAGCCTATTTTACTCCCAGGGGCCCCAGGATTACCCACCCAAAATATCGTTGCGATCGCTTCAGCCGTTTTTGCGGTAGCTTCGAATGGATGGACGGACATTTGGTGAATTATAGTAAGATAAGAAACTTGGGAAATTTAAATGCAAGATAAATGTGCAGAGAAATAATACACTCAGGCTGTTCTAGCTCAAGTGAATGAATTGGCTGACAGGATGGTCTAGACTTTAGAGGTACGCACACTCACATGTAAGCTGTCTGGCCTTGGTTTGAATCCCAGCCCAGCTATAAACTCTCATTCCGGTGTTTCACGGGCAGGTTTATTCATAAATGTGCGTGCCTTCCCTCGGAAGGATGTTAAGCAGTATGGACATCATTACGACAAACATCATACGTCATTATAACAATAGATCACGACATTTACAACACAGGAATGAGTAGTTACCCAATGATGATGACATGACCTTCTTTGTTTCAACACTAAAAGGGTCATCTCCTCCGCACACAAAAGTGGATCACAAAATCAAATTTAAATTAAAACTGCGGGCAGTGATGATCCGGGGACCATGCCGCTCCATCCTGATTGGACGAGCGCGTGCCAGAGTCGTTGACAATGGCAGCCCGGATCCGATTGTTCAAAGTTTGAACTGAATCGATCGAAAAATGAAGGCAGGGATCCATTTTTAAGGTTTTAATAAAATCCAATATGGCCGCCAGGTCACATGACCTATGACGTCATATTTATGATATGTATACAATCACATGGCGTACTATAAGTGGTCAAAGTTTCAACTCAGTCGATCGAAAAATGAAGGCAGGGATGCATTTTAAAGATTTGCATGAAATCCAAAATGGCCGCCATGTCACATGACCGATGTCATCATATTTATGATATATATACAATCACGTGCCATACCATAAGTGGTCAAAGTTTCAACTCAATCGATCGACAAATGAAGGCAGGGATGCATTTTAAAGGTTTTCAAAAAATCCAATATGGCCGCCATGTCACGTGACCTATGACGTCATAATTAGGATGTGCATCCAATCAAGTGACATACTATAATTGGTCAAGGTATCAAGTTCATCTGACCAACGGTTTGGCCTGTAGGTCGCCAACAAATTTTCATGGAATCATCTATCTATAATTCCAGTAATCTCTGTGTGTCTGTGTGTTTGTGTGTTTGTGTGTTTGTGTGTTTGTCTGTGACCGCTGTTTCTCGACAACCACGGGTCCGATATACTTGAAACTTGCCAGGTATATTGCTGGGGACCCGAGGATGTGCCTTTTCAAGGTTTCATATTAATCGGACAAGTAGTTACCGAGCTATGGCGATTTCTTTACCAAACTCCGCAAGCCGTTCGCTTTGGACCAAACCATTTCATGTAAATAGAGGGGGGGGATTGTCACCGTACTCGCAAGCCGTTCGCTTTGGACCAAACCATTTCATGTAAATAGAGGGGTACGATTCAACCAATCAGAGAGCAGCGAGCTATCACGTGTGCCGAACGTGGCGAACAGACTCTGCCTCGGACGGCACATTTGAGAGCGTATTCATTTATTTCACGTTGGCAAACTATGTTGGCGTTAAACTATGTTTTAAAACTAATTAAAACTAATTTGCGATTCATCGTAACTGCGATATGCAACCTTCCGGACAGTCAAATGAGGACGTCACTTCCGGACTTACGGATAGTCATAGTGACGCTGAACGTGGCGAGCAGACGCTGCCTCGGACGGCACATTTGAGAGCGTATTCATTTATTTGACGTTGCAATCTGTGTTGATTGTTGTAAGGTACGATCGATTGTAGTACACGTTTATAATAACTCTGCCGATACAGGCCCGATTAACTGCAGCGCCATCCGAGCTGCGGCGTCGGGACGATACATTCATTGTACGGTCACATCACGCACTTACGGGCACGCCCATGGGCCCATGGGCACGCCCATGCATGCATGGGCGAAGACATTTTTTTTTTTTTTTTTGGCAAGGAACGGGCACCCACGTACGGGCACGTCCTAGTAATAATAATAATAATAATAATAAACCGAGCGATTTCAAAAGGGTACCTATGGTCCCCTAATAAAAGTGGATCAAAAAGCACACAGAAAGTGGATCTATGGTGGTCTGTAAAAACGGACACATGCTCTATATGGTCCTTTGCTTGATAAAGCTTGTGGATCGCAAATGAAACGTTACTTGAGGCTGACCCTGCTCATTCCTGTTTGTACCAAATTGAAGAATAGATTGAGGGTGGGTTCTCAAGGTGTGTATAGCCTCTCAAAAACCCTCTGAAAGTCTAGCCTTGCACCTGCATTCTTGTGGTGGGGTTGGTTTCACAAACGGGTGTAGAGTTGAAAGGTTAGGGTTAGACACTGGCGCCTCAAAACAATCAAGTCAAGTCTCAAGCAAGTCTCAAGTCTTTGAGGGCAAGTCTCAAGTCAAGTCTCAAGTCACCAGGGTATTACTTGAACTGGTGTCAAGTCCCACATTTACTTATAAACCGAGTACATTTCAAGCTATCAAGGAATTAAGACACAGGGCTTCATTCGTTGCAATATATGTTCTGAAAAGCAGGTTGACAAGCTTGGCAAGTTTTATTTGTCAATTTCATAAAGTAGACATTATTTGTTTTGTTTTTCGCAGCAAAAATAAATTTATGTTAAATTTACTCCTCATATCTAGTGCACTTACTTGAACATGTGTACATACGGAGACTAGTCAGTAACCTCAGCTTATGTTTAAATTGTTTACACATAGAACCAAAGCATTCCATGTGGAATGGAAAGGCGATTTTAAAAATGTACTTGTATATTTATTGTGTACGTTAAATAAAACGTATTATCAAGAAGCAAAGTGTCGAATCAGGAAGTGGATGGGACACTGTGGAAGCAGAAAGAGGGTGGAACACTGGGAAAATGAAACGTATACCTTATTAACTTAAATTGTTGTCGTGATATAATCTACAATTATTGACAAGGTTTAACTAATCCATTTATGACATTTAAATGACATTTAAATCATCCCATAATCATTTATCGGGTCGGGATATGCACGGGGCCACGTTTCCCTGTTTCGACATGAATGGCGATGACAGGGTTTGAATAAATTGTGCTTCCTACGTTGGTAAGACTGGCACTTGCCACTTGGACATGGTGTGCTCTGTGCTGTCTTGAGAGTGGACACTCCCTTTATCCTCAGTGGAGAACGTTTTAATTCTTTAACCATGTTTTAATTCAACGTGTATTCCACGATTATTTTCTGAACATTCAAATCAAATCAAAATAAAAAATGGTTTATTAAAAGCATGACTGGCAGCCAATGGCTGAATTACACATGCATAAATACACTTATTTATATGAATCCCTAATTTCTTAAGTTTTTAGATGTTAACCTGGACATTAACATCCAATCATAAATAAACTTAAATTCCAGTTCAGATTTCGATACTTATTTATTAGTCCATGGGCTCCGATCCTCAAATCTGAATCCATATTTTGATTATATACTTTAATTAGTCCATGAGAGGTCCTGGTGTTTCCAAGGCATGTTTGAATAGGCCTAAACAAAATGGCGGCTTAAGAACCCAGCGATGTGACAGAGGGTGACCAAGATGGCGCACCACAATTTTGGTAAGGCTTACTTTGTTTTTGTTTTGTGATGAGCACCACCTAAATTGTCTTCAAAAGGGTGTTTAAGCAAACACAAACACCCAGTTTACATTCATGCACACACCTTTGGAGTTCGCTTAGTATGCCTACAAAGTTGGAGTTCGCTTAGTATGCCTGCAAAGTTTGGGGCCGCTGAGTTTCATGGTTTTGGAGTTATGGAGGACACAAACACACACACACACAAACACACACACACACACACACACACACACACACACACACACACACACACACACACACACACACACACACACACACATCGTCTTTCATCGTATATATATATACATTCATACATATATACAAACATATATACATTCCTTTACAATTGGAAATTTCACTTGATCTGTCTAAAACATGGTTTTCACACTCAACAACCTCAAATGCTTTTCAAGAACTGAATCTGATAATTGCCATAATTCACATTCACATACTTTTTCTGCTGCTCACATATTATCCCATTATGATATTTATTTATTTATTTTTGGTGGCATCTGTCCAAAATTCTGGGCTGTGTTCTGCTGCCTCCAAGTTTGACGATATTTGCAGAGTGAATTTTCTTTAAATGGCGGTGGTTTCCTGCATGATGAATACAGTTTACATGGTCATGCTTGTTTGTACAGTGAATGTAGTTGACTTTGGAGTAGTTGCTTGCATGGTGAGTATCGTTTATGTGGAGTTGTTTGGCTGATTGAGGAATTTGTTCATTTGGGGGTGGTTGGCAATTCAGTGAAACTGTCTGTGGAATCTCAAATGGGGAGCGAGACGATTGTGGGGAGCACGGGGATGCCAGACGTGTCTCCTTGTGCTCATGATGAAGGTGAACTTGGGAATTTGCTTCCTATGAATTTCCTTCCATTACTTCCCATATATACGTCCTGCACGTCGAGTTATAACGTGGCCTTGTATGGACATTGGACTTTCTCGACACTTAGTCTGCTGATTTCAACAATGCCCAAAAAGGTCTTCATTTAAATCTTCATGGGCAGGCAGTTCGTTTTGCTGCTTTCAGCCGCATACCTATGGAGCTATAATATAATCATTGTTTGAAATTGTGATGATCATTTAATTTAAGAGTTCTCCAAACACATTTATTGAACAGTCATCCTTTTGCTAAAGCATTGAATGAAAGCTTCATAACATACGAGTACTGCAGGGAAACGGAAATGCTGGCGGGTTATTGTTTCCACATTCCAATACCAATGGACAGTTCCTTAGCAAGTGTTTCACTCATAAGTTATGGTCTGCCATGGCATGGACGTTCACAAGGGTGTTTCCAGATCTGACCCTCCAGTAGGCCTGACACGACATGATAGACAATGACATTGGCCCAATTTGAATCACTCGCTAAATGCACATGGTGCTTTACTTTCCATAAGCAAAGAGTGAATCATTCAGCTATCACCTGACATTGCTTCAACTTTGGAGGAGTTTAGGAAAATTTTCTCCATTCTTTTTGTTTAAACGCAATGCATGTTTTTCTTGCACTGTTGGTATCCATCTATATTTTAGTCCACATCGGCACAACTAGAGGCATTTATTTAGGACCGTCACACAGCAAAGAGGTCCCAAAACTCCCACAGCTATTAATATGAATGAAAGCGAACTAGCACACCCTCTCTATTTCTTTTCACTACAACAGTGAACTGGAGAGAAAGAGAGAGAGAAATATATATATATATATATTGTTGCGAATATGGAATTTGGCCTCCATATCCGCTTGTAAATATTCCCCTATTTTCTCCAATACTCCCCAACTTTCCCCAATCCCCCATTCCCTAGTCCCATTGCATGTAAATAACAATCAGTAGAGCCGACCTTCCCCTTATTCCCCCATTAAATGTCGTGCCCAGGTCCACCGCACCACACGTAGACAACTTTCGGACATCTTCCTAGTTATTCTTAATCTATGTCAGTTAAGGCCTCGTTTCCATTAATTATGACTCTTCGTTGCACCAGAATGTGATTATATGGCACCAGTAGTGAGTTTAGGACCTTCCCATACCTCCTCCCATCTTCTTCCCCAAACAACAACAACAACAACAACTACAGCTACAACAACAATAACAACAACTACAACAACAATTACAACAACAACAGAAGAGATGGCGGCGGAGCGGGGGAGGATGCGTCCTCACACCGGCTCGATTAGCTCCAGACCATGCGCTCCACGGGGTTACCCCGAAGGGGCTGGCTGTCAGCTCCTCGTCAGGGGCGGAGCCAGTAACCCCCCCCGCACGCACCCAATAAGAAGGGCGGACCGATTCCATCTGGGCGGAGCTAACGAGCCGAGGGCGTGTCACTCCCCGCCGGATATACGCAGCCGCTTGCCGGACGTGACCAGAGATGCGCCCCCAGCTTGAGACGACAAGACGCCACCTCGAGCGCTGAGAGACCTCGTGCATCTGTTGGGCCGCGCCATCCTGTCCCTGAGCACAAGGTGCACCTTGTGCTGGCCATCGAATACCCGCTTTCCTAGCCATCAATCCCCGTGTGAGTCAGTTTTTGTCCTGTTTCTCTGTGGTCTGTCGGGAATAATATAAGGTTGTGTCTAAGTGCCCACCTTCCTATGTTTCCCTCTTGTCCCTGTAATCTAACCTTCCGCCTTAATATAACCTCCTCCGGAGGTCTTGAGAACTGAACCCCTGGTGTCGTATTGTGTCATTATAACCCAGCCGGGTGTCTTCTTTTTCCTTCATTGGTCTAGCATAGCGCGATTAGTCAACCCCGGGTGCAATCGGGGTAACTTGTACGGATACGGCGGCCATTCCGCTCGGCCCACCATACCATCAAAGTCGTATCTGTAACAATTGGTGTCGGGAGTGAGATTCGAGGCCCGACCAAATTTTGAAAAAAAAAACGAATAGAGGAAAAAAAAAAATTTGGTCAAAATTTGGAGCGGCCGAAATTTGTATTTGTTTTACGAAACTCGAATTTTGCAAGTCGCGCTATGGCGGATCAAGACAGCTGGGGTCCGGTAGGGGAGAGTGAAGCAGGGTCGATCCAGGACCAAAATGAGGGACAGGAGGAGAGCGAAGCAGTGAGGGCGGCAGGTTCGCAAAATAGCGCCGTCACGCACGAAGAAGCGGGCGCGCAAAATGGCGCCTCGCTGATCACCGCGCCAGCGACCGTGGCAGCGCCCCCGGTGGATTGGAATTTGTTTTTTATGCAAATGAAGGCCCTTATGGACAAGAATAATGAAGAAATGGAAAGCAGAATAATGATGGGAATGAGGGCTGATAGTGAGCGGTTGGGAAACCAAATGGGGGTAATGAGGGACGAAGCGAGGGCTCAGAGTGAGCAAATGGGGGTAATGAGGGACGAAGCGAGGGGTACCAGTGAGGGGTTAGACAATAATTTTGAGGAGTTAGACAAGAAATTTGGGAAGATAGACAATAATTTTGAAGGGTTAGACAACGGGATAAAAGAAGTGAAAAATGGGTTAATGGGGGTAGAAAATAGAATGGCTGCCCAGGAGAATCAGATAGAGGGAGTGAAAAATGGGTTAGAGGGGTTAGAAAACAGTATGGAAGGCAAATTGAGGGACATGAGGGACCAAGCGGAAAGGGAAGTTAAACAAATGGAGCAGCAGATAGAGGGGGTCAGAATGGGGGTAGAAACCAAACTGGATGCTCACAGGGAGGAAATGGAGCAGATGAGGGTGGCATCTGGGCAGGAGATGCAAGTGATGGGAGAGCAGATCAGAAGAGGAGTGAGTGAGGAGGTCGGAGGAGTGCGCGAGGAGGTGAGGCACTGTGAGGAGCACATGGAAAAGGAGGTGAGAAAGGGGACTGTAAAGTTACAAGGGGGCATAGAGGACCTGACGCAGGAGGTGGAGCAGCTGACGGTGGGACAGACGGAGTTAGTGGAGCAGGTTCAAAGGAACACTGCGGTATTAGGAGGTTTAAAAGCGACACAGAGAGAACTAAAAGATGACTTGGTGGCGACGAAGAGGGAATGTCAGATGGTACGTGAGGGACTGACAACGAGGTTGGACGAGGTGGTAGAGGTAATGGAGACGAAGGACCGGCAGGTGAGGACGCACATGGAAACGGTCAAGGTAGCCTTGGAGGACGAGCTTGAGGAGACGTACCGGGGAATAAAAGAGGTGAAGCACAAATTAGAAGAAGTGGAAGAAGGGATGAGCGAAATTAAGAAGCGACGGAGAGGGGATAAGAAAGAAATAAAAGAGGAGATAAAAGAATTGGTCCAAAGTCTGTGTTTGGATCGTGATGACGTGCTCATTAACCGGATGAGGGATTCGCAGGTGATGGAGGAGAAGCGAAGAGGAAGAGGACCCGGTGTAAGTGGTGACCAATATGGTCGCGCGTATGATGCGCCAGGGGATTTAAGGAGCTTGGGGGTCGAGATAGACCCGGGTGTTCGTGAGAGGCCGTGGGTGAAGTGTGCGACAGGTCTGGTGTGCGAAAGAGGAGGTGTGCGAGAAAGTCCGACTCTGGGGTGTGTGAGGAAAAAGTGCGTGCCAAGGAGTAGTGAGGGTGCTGGCGAGAGTGAGTCGGTCGTAGCGCGTGTGCGAGGGAGCACATGGAAGCGCGATGTGGTAAGTGTTACAGAGGGTGTGACGGGAGAGTGTGCGCAGGAGTGTGCGCGAGAAAGGTGTGTGACGGACAGGTGCATGAGGAAGGAGTGCGCTGTCAGAAGTAAGGAAGAGTGTCCACCTGTGGTGAGTGTTACAGAGGGTGTAACGGGAGAGTGTGCGCGAGAAAGGGGTGTGACCGACAGGTGCATGAGGAAAGAGTGCGCTGTCAGAAGTAAGGAAGAGTGTCCACCTGTGGTGAGTGTTACAGAGGGTGTAACGGGAGAGTGTGCGCGAGAAAGGTGTGTGATGGACAGGTGCATGAGGAAAGAGTGCGCTGTCAGAAGTAAGGAAGAGTGTGCACCTGTGGTGAGTGTTACAGAGGGTGTAACGGGAGAGTGTGCGCGAGAAAGGTGTGTGACGGACAGGTGCATGGGGAAAGAGTGTGCTGTCAAGAGTAAGGGTGAGTGCGTTGTCACGAGTGGAGGTGAAAGTAGTGAGAGTGACATGGAGCGTGAGTTAGTTGTGACAGGTGAGCGAGGATGTACACCTGGGATGGAAGGATGCACACCTGGAATGGTAGAGCGTGAGTGGGAATGCACGCTGGAGTTGGTGGTGAGGCACGTGGTTGGGTGTGCGAATGAGAGCACACCTGTGATTGTCACAGAGGAGGTGACTGAGGAGGGGGCGCGAAGAGGTGTTTTGGTGAGGTGTGCTACGAACGAATGTGTGCCAAAATGTTCGGTGGTCAGGTGTGTGACCAAGGCTGTGAGTGGAATGAGAGTACCGAGGTGTGTAAGGAAAGGTACGACGAGGAGCATGGAGACGGCTGGATGTGTGAGCAAGGAACGGGCTGCGGGGTGTAAGCATGCAGGTGAAGCATCGACGTTAGACGGGGTAGAGTTTAGAGCGACTTTTAGCCGAAGCAGGCCCTCGGTGCGTGCCGGGCCTCGCTTTGAACGGCCGCGTCCAGGCTCCACTAGGCGGAGCTGGCAGCCCGATAGAAAGGGTCGTCATGGCGACCACTTTTTGGTGAGACGTGCCGGCAGGTCGAGATCGGGGCATTGGATGGCTCCGTGCCGAGATGGTGCGTGGGATCTCGGGCCGGGTAAACCTCCTTCCCTGCACCGAAGGCGGGACGCACCCAGCCGCTGGCACAGAACAACCAGCATTCATGGCTTGGCTTTACGAAGCCGGGCTTTGGACAGGGATTGGCGCACCGAGAGGTATTAGTGAGTAGACTGGGTGATGAGGTTAGTGTTTTGGACCCAAAATTAGAGAAAAACAAAATTTGATGATTGGCAAAGGATTGGCAGTAGTGATTGGCAGATGATGGGCAGTGATTGGCAAATTTTTGATTTGTTGAAATTTGATGTGCAAAATTGGTAGTGAGAGACCCCCGATGTGGTGGGATGGCATCCCTGCCACCCTTCCCATGAGTGGGGCAAATGCGCTATAGCTTATGGGGGTGTATGGCAGTGAAAACTAGCCCGGGTGGGTTAGGATATGGTGTGTAGGGATCTAGCGAAGATTGACATTAGGTGACGTTAAGTTTAGTTAGTGACTGATACCTGTAGTGGGGACGCAGGTAGATTAGTATGGATGATAATGACGTGGGAGCGCAATAGTTTAAAGGGACGACTGGGAAGCGCAAGTTTCAGAAGGGAGTAGTTAGCTGAGATGATGCCGTGTGTGTGAGAATTGAACAGGTGTGATTGCACAGGTGTGCAACTGGACAGGTGTGTGGAGCAGTGTATGAGTAGTGAGTGTGTGGATCAGCGCGAATGCGCTTGGGGAGAGAAGGGTGCAGGTGGCACCAGGTGTGAGAGCACAGGTGTGCAGGTACAGGTGTGTGGAGAGAGTTGGAGTAAGTGGTACGGAGTGGTGCGAAGGTGTGGATGGGGGAAGAGTGGACCCCTTTCACGAGTACCCGGGGCGGGTAGTGTAAGTGTTAGGTAGAGGGTGCAGGTAAATTGTGGTTGGATATTGGCATTTGTGGTGCGGTTGCAGAATGGTGTTGTGAATGGGTGCATTAGTGTTGTGGAAATGGCTGGGCGTGTAGCCTGTTAGTGTGTGTAGTTGGTTGGGCACTCCACCACTGTGAGGATGTCGGCCAGGTGAGGCCGCAGGTGGGCTCTGGGAGCCGGTAGTTGTGAGTGGGTGCCTGAGGATCCCGGGTGTGGATCGGGCAGCCCAGTGCCAGAGAGGGCACGGAGTGGGGAGAGAGCCAGAGGGCCTTCCCCTGGTAGTTAGGTTAGGGTAAGGAGCAGGTAAGCTCGGAGGCAACTGCAGTGGTGGAGGTGTGCAGGTGGGTAGACCCACTGGGAGAGGTACACGTCGCAGCCCAGAAATTGTACGAGGGCACCGGGAGATGAATCGGGGGAGTGAGACCCCAAATTGAAAAGCACCACAGTTTGGCCAATGGGAATTGGTTTTTAGAACCCATAGTGTAAGAGGGCCAATGGTTTGGCCGGAGAAAGACCCCGGGTAGTGTAAAGTTGTTAAAGTCATTTAGGAGATAGTTAGGATTGATGAACCTGTCGCACCATACGCAGCCACTTACCTGTGGTGATGATAATGACTCCACACCTGTGTTTTCTTTGTTTTGTTGCAGGAGATGAATTGCTGTGTGGATTGTGAGACGCATCACGACGTGGATGAGACATTGGGGTGATTCCATCTCTCCCTCCTTAGGAGGGACTGATGATGAATTGGTGATGGCAAATTTTGATGTGCAGTTGGAGATGGCAAATTTTGATGAGAGTTGAAAATGGCAAATTTGATTGGTTAGGAGGGAGAGAAGACGAATTTGGTTTATGGGAGGAACGGGGAAGACAGTAGGGATGTTTGTCGATTTGTAAAGTAGATGTTTATGGGTAGTGTTGTGTTGTGTGGATACAGTAAGGGGTAAGGGAGGGGCCATGTAGGTTACCTGGTGAGGGGGGGGGGCGTACGATAGGAACGTACCTGTCTCACCTGGTTCCCATGTGCCCCCAGTGTGCATTACCTTATATTGCGTGCACTTTTGCGCCCTTACCACCTTACTCACTTGTTTCTTCTGTTGTCTCCCACCTCCGAGGATCTGGCTTTGGGGTAGAGAGAGAGGAGAGAGAGGTGCTGGCGACGCAGTTGTGGGCCTGCACTTTCGCTGTTCGCTGCCTGGATCGGTACACCATATGGACCGCAATGTTTGTGGCCACCCACAATGGACCGCAGTTCGTTTGCGGCCAAGCACCACCCGGGGATGGACCTATGGGTCAACGTGGCACCTATGCCATACAGGTGAACCACTTTTAGTTACCACCAAGTGCACCACAAGAAGAGCAAGAGACACCTGCAGGGTTAGGGGTTGTCGAGTTTATTTTTATTCCAATGAACAATGGTGACTGCACCGATTGGTGGTGGGGTGGTGCTGTTGATGCTCGGGAAGGGTGCTCTGCACGTTATTAAAGGCCGTCGGCCACAGAGCACTCGTGGGTTGGTGTATCGATGTTGGCAAGCGCGCTCTCTCTCTATGCATAACATCTGCATGTGTTCCTCCAAAAACAGGTCCTGGATCGTAGTGTAAATAGCAGCATAGTCTTGTAAATAATGCTCCCTACCGGCTGTATGTTTAGTTTGAGAATTCTTTCCGGATTCGGTTATCCTGTGGGTGTGTTTCTGTGAGGAGAAGGGTGCAACGTCGCAGGGGGACATATTTACTCATTTGTAAATATCTGTAAAACTGTCGCACTCAGGGTAGAGTTAATAGTAGAGGGAACTACATTGCGTGCCACACTAAAGTAGGTAAAAATTTATCGGGTCGGGACGCCCCGAGGGTAGAGAAGGGTGCAATGTTGCGAATATGGAATTTGGCCTCCATATCCGCTTGTAAATATTCCCCTATTTTCTCCAATACTCCCCAACTTTCCCCAATCCCCCATTCCCTAGTCCCATTGCATGTAAATAACAATCAGTAGAGCCGACCTTCCCCTTATTCCCCCATTAAATGTCGTGCCCAGGTCCACCGCACCACACGTAGACAACTTTCGGACATCTTCCTAGTTATTCTTAATCTATGTCAGTTAAGGCCTCGTTTCCATTAATTATGACTCTTCGTTGCACCAGAATGTGATTATATGGCACCAGTAGTGAGTTTAGGACCTTCCCATACCTCCTCCCATCTTCTTCCCCAAACAACAACAACAACAACAACTACAGCTACAACAACAATAACAACAACTACAACAACAATTACAACAACAACAGAAGAGATGGCGGCGGAGCGGGGGAGGATGCGTCCTCACACCGGCTCGATTAGCTCCAGACCATGCGCTCCACGGGGTTACCCCGAAGGGGCTGGCTGTCAGCTCCTCGTCAGGGGCGGAGCCAGTAACCCCCCCCGCACGCACCCAATAAGAAGGGCGGACCGATTCCATCTGGGCGGAGCTAACGAGCCGAGGGCGTGTCACTCCCCGCCGGATATACGCAGCCGCTTGCCGGACGTGACCAGAGATGCGCCCCCAGCTTGAGACGACAAGACGCCACCTCGAGCGCTGAGAGACCTCGTGCATCTGTTGGGCCGCGCCATCCTGTCCCTGAGCACAAGGTGCACCTTGTGCTGGCCATCGAATACCCGCTTTCCTAGCCATCAATCCCCGTGTGAGTCAGTTTTTGTCCTGTTTCTCTGTGGTCTGTCGGGAATAATATAAGGTTGTGTCTAAGTGCCCACCTTCCTATGTTTCCCTCTTGTCCCTGTAATCTAACCTTCCGCCTTAATATAACCTCCTCCGGAGGTCTTGAGAACTGAACCCCTGGTGTCGTATTGTGTCATTATAACCCAGCCGGGTGTCTTCTTTTTCCTTCATTGGTCTAGCATAGCGCGATTAGTCAACCCCGGGTGCAATCGGGGTAACTTGTACGGATACGGCGGCCATTCCGCTCGGCCCACCATACCATCAAAGTCGTATCTGTAACAATATATATATATATATATATGTATATATATATAGAGAGAGAGAGAGAGAGAGAGAGAGAGAGAGAGAGAGAAAGGGAGAGAGAAAGAGAGAGAGAGAGAGAGAGAGAGAGAGAGAAAGAAAGAGAAAGAGAGAGAGGAAGAGAGAGAGAAAGAGAAAGAGAAAGAGAAAGAGGAGAAAGAGAAAGAGAAAGAGGAGAAAGAGAAAGAGAAAGAGAAAGAGAGAGAGAGAGAGAGAGAGAGACTTGACTTTTGTATCTTTTTATTATAAAAATAGAAAAAGAAAACCCCCAAATAGGGGTCACATTCTCATTTCAAGCAGAGAAACAAACAAAAAATATTAATACAGTAAAATTATGCACAAAACATTTCACAAAACAATAAACGTTTCTCCAGGATTTTACAAATGACTTCTTTCACGCACCATTTGGTCTCAAACTGTGGCAGCCTTCCTGTTATGGAGAAAAAGGCAAAGTCTAACTTTACATGGCTCGTCACAAGATTTTTAAACAAGAACAAGGCATTTTCCTCATTAGCTCCAAGATCATCAACTTTTCTTTTTCTTGATTTATACACTGCCATTTTTGCCTGTGCAAGCAGGAAATTACCTAACACATCATTCATATTCTTGTGTGAGATGTCTAAGCCATAAATGAAAACACAAGTGTTGAAAACCAAGCCAATCCTGCCAAAACAATTCTTAAGAAAGATAAATAAAGGAGCCAACCGTTGACATTCAACATAAATATGAAAGAGGTTTTCAGGCCTTTTACAAAAGGGACATTCATCTGCTAGGAGACTTGAGAAGCGGTGCAGCAAGTGGTTAGAGGGGAGGATCCAGTGTGCAAGTCTCCATTGGAGGTCACCATGTCGTGGCGGCACAGGAGGATGATAGAATCCTT
This sequence comes from Myxine glutinosa, assembly GCF_964187855.1. Taxonomy (NCBI): domain Eukaryota; kingdom Metazoa; phylum Chordata; class Myxini; order Myxiniformes; family Myxinidae; genus Myxine; species Myxine glutinosa. The sequence goes on from NC_136266.1 coordinate 21,899,160, forward strand.
TCCAATTAGGAAAATATGGGGGGGAACAAGGTAAGAGGTCTCTCCATCGAACCCTCCGCTGTGTCATTTGCCCTTGCAAAAGGAAACTTACGCAACCCAAATAGAGGTCTTTTTGTTTAGGAAACCCATTGAATCCTATGCTAAAGGGGGTACACGGAGGAAAGTTGGCAAGAGAAAACTTGCAAATAAGTTCAGGAAAGGTAGCAGGAGAAGCACCTTGTTCGTTGTCTGCTTGGACTTGCTCCCAGTTAGGTGCAAGCTGTACATAGGTATGAAGCACACAGCGTAGCATACGTGCCACAACTCTGGAGGATCGCACGCCAACCAGGCTTGCCAATGCATCAGCTCCAATCCAACTGCCATTTGGGCTTAAAAGATCGGCGACCGATTTTATGTTCTTCGCGACAAAGCATTGAACGAGACACCTATCAGCAGGCATATCATGGAAAATTGAATTGTAAAACAAAGGTTCCATCAATAACATTTGCTTTGTGTACGAATGCGTAGCTCTTGTTGTTGTTAGAGTTCGCCATGCGTTTAGTACACTTTGATAAAACCTGGAGAGGGGAGACATATCAAGATGCGAGAGATCCATCAAGAATATAGCGTGGTCATAGCCTAGTCTCCCCGCCTGCTGCAAAAGGCGACGAGCGACGTCGACCCAAGGTGGAGAGGGGTGCATGTACAGCATGCGTAGAGCAACCGAAAGTCGAAAGGCCATTAACCGGCTCTTTATGTCAACCAGGCCTTGGCCTCCATCGGTCAGTGGCAAGCTGAGGACCTCGGGTCGCAACCAGTGCTTTCCATCCCAGAAGAAAGACACAAAGCACTTCTGGAGCTGTTGAAGCAACACTACCGGAGGGTGCAGCACAAAGAACCTGTGCCATAGGGTAGAGGCCACCAAACTGTTGATCACCAAGACCCTTCCACGATAAGACAGTTGTGTTATCAGATTTCTCCATTTTTGCAGTTTTCCTTCAACAAGATCCAACAGACCAGCCCAGTTCTTTGCTACTGTGGCGTCATTACCCAAGAACACTCCAAGGTATTTCACGCCATCAGTGGCCCATGCAAGAGGAGCAGGAAGTTTGGGTGCCGAGTGACATGACGGACCAAGCCAAATGGCGCTCGTTTTCTCCCAATTCACTTTGGCTGAAGAAGCCTTTTCAAACACGGATAGACAATAACGGACAACGTTAATGTCATTGAGGTTCCGCACAAAGACACACACATCATCAGCATATGCCAGCACCTTAATGGGCCGTTCAAGATGAGAAAACCCAACCCCGGTTAGTCTACCACGCAAATAACCCAGTAAGGGTTCGATGGAGAGAGCATAGAGCAAGCCAGAGAGGGGGCAATCTTGTCGAATTCCCCTGTTGACAGGCAAGGGTGTAATAAGTCCATTGTTTATCTTAAGCACACTAGAGATATTGTTATACAGTATCTTAATGTAAGAAATGAAGGTTGGACCAAGTCCAAACCGTTCAAGCACTTTGAAGAGGTACCGATGATCGACGCGGTCAAAGGCCTTCTCCTGATCAAGGAGAAGAAGTCCCAAATCTGTGGGGTTTTCTTTGCACAGTTCAATCATGTCTCTTACGAGGGAGATGTTGTCATAGATGGAGCGCTTGGGTACACAATAGCATTGGTCTTCTTTCAACAATGAGGAGAGATGAGGAGTGAGTCGCGATGCCAGGGCTTTTGAGAATACTTTATAGTCTGTGCATAGCAAAGAGATTGGGCGCCAGTTTTTAATATAGAGCAAGTCTCCTTTCTTTGGAATACAACAACAACAACATGCATTTTAAGGCCATTTTCCCTGCTAGAGCGGGGGTTAGCCTTGCGGTCCCCATGACAATCTTCTCCATTTTGCCCTATTTTCTGCATCTCTCCTTGTTAACCCCCTTGCCCGCATTTCTTCTTCCACCATCTTTAGCCAAGTCTTTCTCGGTCTTCCCCGTCCTCTACTTCCTTCTACATCAATTTCCATCACTCTTCTCAACCAGTCACTTTCATCCTTCCTCAACACATGACCAAACCATCTCAGCCTGTTCCTCTTCACAGCATCAATCACAGGCAATATTCCCATCATCTTTCGCAATTCATCATTTGTCTTCCTCTCTCTCAACGATACTCCGCACATCCATCGAACCATTCGCATTTCCACCCTTTCCAGCCTTCGTTGCTGCTCTACGTTCATTACCCATGTCTCGCTCCCATAAATCATAACACTTCTCACACATGCAGCATACACCTTTCCCTTCAGCTTCAGCGACACTCTCCTCCTCATCAGCACGCCACTCAGTTCCCGAAACTTCTTCCATGCACATCTCACTCGAGCAACCGTTGCCGAGTCTGATCCACCTTCTCCATTCAGCATGTCTCCGAGGTAGCAAAATGTTTGGAATGAGGGTGAGAATAGCCCGTCGGCAACTCTGAGGGAGCTCTCCAAGCTGGCAGCTTGCGTTCAAGGTGTTGAGGAGTTCGGGACCCAGTAGATGCCAGAATTTCTTATAAAATTCAGTTGTAAGTCCGTCCAATCCAGGCGCTTTCCCAACAGCAAGGCTGTGCAGAGCGGCGCCAAGTTCGTCCAAGGTAATGGGCCCCTCCAGGTAGGAACGTCCACCCTCACACAACACTGGCAGCCCTACGGAGATAGAGGCGACACTGACAGGATTAATTTGCTCCATCGAGTATATTTTAGAGAAATATTCCTTTGTGAAAAGTTTGATAACTGATTGGTTGAAAGTGATGGATGAGTCTGCCAAACGCAGTTGAGAGAGCTGTTTGTTCGGGAGGCGTTTCTCTAAGGAAAAAAAAATACTTAGTTGGTATGTCTGTCTCGTTAAGGTGCTGCACCCTCATCCGAACTAGGGCACCACGTGCATTCCTCTCAGTTATTTCTTTCAATAAAGACTGTTTTTCGGTTAAGGCTCTTTGCACATTATTATTTTGTCCTGTGACCCTCTGAAGATGTAAAATCTCTGATTGCAATAATTTCCTTGCTTCATAATCAGCCCTTTTTGAGAAGCTCTGGTATTGTTGGCAGAAACCTTTGATTTGGGTTTTTACTAGATCCCACCACACCAGTGGGTTAACAGAACAGCTTAACTTCCGTTCCAAGAGATCTGTCCAGAGAGATTCAAAAGCCTGAATAAAATTGAAGTCTTCTATTAAACTATTGTTGAATTTCCAGTGAGAACTCCCTGGACACGGTTTCGAGAGTTGAACGAATGCTCGAGCTAGGGAGTGATCGGAGAAACCGGAAGGCACGATGTCAGATTTGCAAACTCCATGTAACAGGTGAGAATTTACATAAATGCGATCAAGCCTCGCAAGTGAGATGTGGTTGTTGGAACAACGACACCATGTGTAGGATTGTTCGGAAGGGTGTTGCAAGCGCCAGACATCATGGAGATTATATTTTGCGATGATATTTGCAAAAAGTTTTGCGGTACATGGTTGAGGTTCCGGCCCGTTTCGGTCGCATGAGGCATTAACAGTACAGTTAAAGTCGCCACCAATAATTAGACAGGTCTGCAGATCCAGTGTTTGGAGGAACTTTCTCAGTTCAGCAAAGAAGGAGATCCGCTCACCATTTTTGCTTGGAGCATACACATTAAGGATTGTAAACTTGACCTGATTGAGATAGAAGGTCACAGGGGCAAGATGGCCATCAATGATATTCGCAAATTGAAGCGAAGATGGTTGGAAATGTTTCCCTAAGACAAACACGATTCCTGCCTTAGACGAGGAGCTGTTACTAAAGAAACACTCCTTATCCATAATGAGTCGCCACTGGGCCTGAACAGATCTGACGGCATGGGTCTCCTGCAACAAAGCTATGTCGAGACCGTTTGCGTTTATCAGCTGCTTGATCTGGATCTGGCGGAGTGAACTTCCACCACCATTGACATTTACTGTTCCAATCTTGAAACTCACCATGAGTTAACTTGGAGTCTTTTTCGTCTTGGCGATCAATTTTCTTCAACGGTGACAATGTGTCTGACGAAAGTTGAATGAGTCAGGCCTGCGTATAATAGCCTGAGCACACTCAAGGAAGGACGGTAAATCGGGAAAGTATTCTGTTAGGTTTATACTGCGTTTCCTGTACGTATTTTGCAAGAAAAGTCGTATTTGTTCAGGGGAAGTAGGACCTAGACTGGTAAGCTTCTCCAATGCTTCCACCTGGCTGTTTGCTTCCTCCATGTCAGATTCGTCAGAGTCAGTTTTAATTTCCGAATCACACAAGCTTGTATAATCCTGCATGTCACTACTGTCATCAATATTGGCACACGGACCTGCACTAGTTGTAACATCTGTGTGCTCTCTCACCGTGGGAACATTGCTTTGAGGAATAACAGCAATAATCTGTGGATTTGGTGAAACAGAAACAGCATCAGCAGATGCAGCGATGTTGCTTCCCCCGACTGCAACAACCTCCGATGGTGTGGCGGTATCTAGCAGAATAGGAGTCTCTTGCAAAATATTGATTCCTGCGATTCCAGCTTCACCCGGTGATGAGGTGAGAGCAGTAACTGGGACAGTTTCGCTATTTTCTGCTGACGGGAATTCAGCATCATCTTGCTCAGGATTAACATTTTCCAAAGTGACAGCAGGTTCATCACCAATGGTCTCGGCAGGTTCATCACCAGTGGTCTCGGCAGGTTCATCACCAGTGGTCTCGGCAGGTTCATCACCAGTGGTCTCAGCAGGTTCATCATCAATGGTCTCGGCAGGTTCATCACCAGTGGTCTCAGCAAAATCATCAGAGGACTTTCCAATAGCCGAGTCCGTAACAGGTGAGACGATTCCATTTGATTTGTTAACAGGTAAACCAGTCCCTGCATGTGGAACGTCTATGTCCTCACATGAAAGGGGGCCGAACTTGTTAGCTGTAGGTACAGGGTTTGTCCCAAGTAAGCCTTGTAGAGTGGCATCGGTCACGACTGGGGGGGTGTTACCGACAGGTTGCTTATTGTTAAATGCTACCTTTTTCTGAGTTAAATGACCGTCGGGAAAGGTCTTTCTCTTCCTTGACGGAACAATGGTGAAACCATCCCCGACGTTCGTTGTGCTGTTTGGATCATCGGGATGGGAAGGCTGAGCGTCATTGCCGGACATGGAAGATGTTCCCTTCACAGCCGAAGCAAAAGATGAAGAAGAAGAATCCTTGTTGTTTACGTGGTTTGTCCCATCGTTCGACGAAGCCGTTTTTGGGCAAGAGCGTTTCAGGTGTCCGAATTTACCACATTCAAAACATTTCAAGGTGTCAGTGGTTACGTATAATTGGTAATCATGATTATCAATTTTGAATTTTAAAACAATGTTCAGCATTCTTTCGACGTTAGAAGGAGGAAGTACAAGATAAGCTTGTCTCCTGAAAGACAGCACATGTTTAGCCCCGTCGTCCTGGCAACGTAAACGGTAAAGGTAACATAGTGACATGCGAAACCACAGTACCATAACGAGATAGTTCGGAGACCAGTCGCTCATTCTTCAGGAATGGAGGACAGTTCGAGATGATGACCTTAACGGCCGGAGTGTCGAGGGGGGACACGAGTACGAAATGTCCGTCATCTGTCGATAATCCCGCAGATACAATCTCGTGAACCAATTCAGCCTCGGATACGAAAATAACGACACGTTTGTTCATTCGCGAGGCCGCACGAACTTTATCAATACCGATTATGTTGCCGACAGCAATAACGAGGTCTTCGACGCTGACCTCGTTCGGTGGGACACAAACAACGCCATGTCTCCGAGTTAACGCTTCATATGCCGCGTAACGCGAAAACGAAGTCATAATTTACAAGGGACGAGGGGAGAAGGGACGGGGAGGGGGACGAGGGCGGGAGGGTGAATATCGCTCTCGAACAGTGATTAATTAATTACGAGCCGAGACAGATTTTCAAAGGCGAAAACAAACACAGCTGGTGGAGAAAAAAAAACCATCAGCCGGAGGACGGGATGGGCCGCCGATTAATGCAAAAGTTATCCACAAGCAGCTGCGGGCTCTCTCTCTCTCTCTCAGAAAAGGAAAGGAAACAAAGGACACGGAGTGAATATAAATACAAACGAGATAAGAAAAAGGGAATCGAGGAGGGAAAAGGGAGGCAGAGGGGGGGTGGGGGAGGCCGAAGCCCCGAAGTGTTGGGTCTGATCAAAGGGGAGGGGTTGGGGCACAAATGCAGAGTAAGGATGTGAAGATAAACGAACAGGGGGAAGGAGAAGGTGAAATACGACGTGGAAAGGGACAACAGAGCAGCTCGTACCTCACCACACATGCACAGCCACCATCTTGCCGCGCCCAAACACACCGACAGGAGAGAGAGAGAGAGAGAGAGAGTGTGTGTGTGTGTGTGTGTGTGTGTGTGTGTGTGTGTGTGTGTGTGTGTGTGTGTGTGTGTGTATGAATGTATGTGAATGATCAGGGCCAAAACCGACTGTGGATGCCATTCTTGCAACTAGACTTTCTTCTTTTTATAAGCAATTGTATTTGCAGCATCTATATTTCCGATCTACATTTCAATTATCAAAATACATTTGATTCTCATCAGATAAAATGTATTCCCTCCCCTTCAGCCCAACACCTACAGATTACACGACTTTACAAAGCCTGGTTTTAATGGGAATTGTACAGTATTCATTTCAGATTGTACAGTATTCAATTGTAGGCTACAATATTCATGTAAGATTGTACAGTATTCATGTAAGATTGTACAGTATTCATGTAAGATTGTACAGTATTCATGTGAGATTTTACAGTATTCATGTGAGATTGTACAGTATTCATGTAAGATTGTACAGTATTCATGTGAGATTGTACAGTATTCGTGTGAGATTGTACAGTATTCATGTAAGATTGTACAGTATTCATGTAAGATTGTACAGTATTCATGTGAGATTTACATTATTCAATTGTACAGTATTCATGTGAGATTTACAGTATTCAATTGTACAGTATTCATGTGAGATTTACAGTATTCATGTAAGATTGTACAGTATTCATGTGAGATTGTACAGTATTCATGTAAGATTGTACAGTATTCATGTAAGATTGTACAGTATTCATGTGAGATTGTACAGTATTCATGTAAGATTGTACAGTATTCATGTAAGATTGTACAGTATTCATGTGAGATTTACATTATTCAATTGTACAGTATTCATGTGAGATTTACAGTATTCAATTGTACAGTATTCATGTGAGATTTACAGTATTCATGTAAGATTGTACAGTATTCATGTGAGATTGTACAGTATTCGTGTGAGATTGTACAGTATTCATGTGAGATTGTACAGTATTCATGTAAGATTGTACAGTATTCATGTGAGATTTACAGTATTCAATTGTACAGTATTCATGTGAGATTTACAGTATTCAATTGTACAGTATTCATGTAAGATTTACAGTATTCATGTAAGATTGTACAGTATTCATGTGAGATTGTACAGTATTCATGTGAGATTGTACAGTATTCATGTGAGATTGTACAGTATTCATGTGAGATTTACAGTATTCATGTGAGATTTACAGTATTCATGTGAGATTTACAGTATTCAATTGTACAGTATTCATGCAAGATTGTACAGTATTCCTGTAAGATTGTACAGTATTCATGTGAGATTGTACAGTATTCATGTGAGATTTACAGTATTCAATTGTACAGTATTCATGTAAGATTGAACAGTATTCATGTGAGATTTACAGTATTCAATTGTATACTGTAAATTGTACATGTGGGATTTACAGTATTCAATTGTACAGTATTCATGTAAGATTGTACAGTATTCATGTGAGATTTACAGTATTCAATTGTACAATATTCATGTGAGATTGTACAGTATTCATGTGAGATTTACAGTATTCAATTGTACAATATTCATATGAGATTTACAGTATTCAATTGTACAGTATTCATGTGAGATTGTACAGTATTCATGTGAGATTTACAGTATTCAATTGTACAATATTCATGTGAGATTGTACAGTATTCAATTGTACAGTATTCATGTGAGATTTACAGTATTCAATTGTACAATATTCATGTGAGATTGTACAGTATTCATGTGAGATTTACAGTATTCAATTGTACAATATTCATATGAGATTGTACAGTATTCATGTGAGATTTACAGTATTCAATTGTACAATATTCATATGAGATTTACAGTATTCATGTGAGATTTACAGTATTCAATTGTACAATATTCATATGAGATTGTACAGTATTCATGTGAGATTTACAGTATTCAATTGTACAATATTCATATGAGATTTACAGTATTCAATTGTACAATATTCATGTGAGATTGTACAGTATTCATGTGAGATTTACAGTATTCAATTGTACAATATTCATGTGAGATTGTACAGTATTCATGTGAGATTTACAGTATTCAATTGTACAATATTCATATGAGATTGTACAGTATTCATGTGAGATTTACAGTATTCAATTGTACAATATTCATATGAGATTTACAGTATTCAATTGTACAATATTCATGTGAGATTGTACAGTATTCATGTGAGATTTACAGTATTCAATTGTACAATATTCATGTGAGATTGTACAGTATTCAATTGTACAGTATTCATGTGAGATTTACAGTATTCAATTGTACAATATTCGTGAGATTGTACAGTATTCAATTGTACCGTACAGTATTCAATTGTACAGTATTCGTGGGATTGTACAGTGCTCAATTGTACAGTATTCCTGTGGGATTGTACAGTATTCAATTGTACAGTATTCAATTGAACAGCATTCATGTGGGATTGTACAGTATTCAATTGTATAGTAGTCCTGTGAGATTGTACAGTATTCATGTGAGATTGTATAGTATTCATGTTGGATTGTCCAGTATTCAATTGTATAGTAGTCATGTGAGATTGTACAGTATTCAATTGTACAGTATTCAATTGAACAGCATTCATGTGAGATTGTACAGTATTCAATTGTATAGTAGTCATGTGAGATTGTACAGTATTCATGTGAGATTGTATAGTATTCATGTTGGATTGTCCAGTATTCAATTGCACAGTATTTGAAATTGTACTGTATTCATGTGAGATTGTACAGTATTCAATTGTACAGTCTTCATGTCAGATTGCGCAATATTCAATTGTACAGTATTCAATTATACAGTATTCATCTTAGATTGTGCAGTATTCAATTGCACTGTATTTGAGATTGTACAATATTCAATTGTAATGTATTCATGTGAGATGGTACAGTATTCAATTGTACAGTATTTGAAATTGTACAGTATTCAATTGAACAGCATTCATGTGAGATTGTACAGTATTCAATTGTATAGTAGTCATGTGAGATTGTACAGTATTCATGTGAGATTGTACAGTATTCATGTGAGATTGTACAGTATTCAATTGTACAGTATTCATGTGAGATTTACAGTATTCAATTGTACAATATTCGTGAGATTGTACAGTATTCAATTGTACCGTACAGTATTCAATTGTACAGTATTCGTGGGATTGTACAGTGCTCAATTGTACAGTATTCCTGTGGGATTGTACAGTATTCAATTGTACAGCATTCATGTGGGATTGTACAGTATTCAATTGTATAGTAGTCATGTGAGATTGTACAGTATTCATGTGAGATTGTATAGTATTCATGTTGGATTGTCCAGTATTCAATTGTATAGTAGTCATGTGAGATTGTACAGTATTCAATTGTACAGTATTCAGTTGAACAGCATTCATGTGAGATTGTACAGTAT